>NC_133657.1:70427971-70777425 GCF_009905375.1 Apium graveolens | reverse complement strand
CCGATATTCTTACCTTTCCGGCCCTCTTCTTAGATTCTTCTTTTGAGGAGTCAACCTCACTCCTTCCTTTAAAGCCCACACGCGGACCAGATTCGAGGTCGTTATGAGTTTTCGGATATCCCTGTCCGCTTAGGAAATCCTAGAAGGCTATCCACATTTATCTTTCCTGTCCAGAAAAGACAGTGCGAGGTGGGATGGCTGGAGATAAGTAAGAAATAATTTTTGGTTAAAAGAAAGAACTATTGTGAAGGAAGAAGGACGACCGGAAAGACTTACGTGGATTATAATAGAAGTGGGTCTGGACTCGAGGCACATCATGGATATAGAAATAGGGGCTCTTCCACTTCCTTGAGTTGCTCGGCCGTTGTGGATGAGGCTCTTTTTTTTGAAGCACACGGCCAGACAGAAAGGTAGAAATCCCAAAGTCGTTAGGAGAATGCTTTAAGTTTAGGAAGTAGCCCCGCTGCCTCGCAGTTAGAGGAGAAAACCCGCATTTTGGTATATGATGTACATGCGAGGGTGGCCCGATACCCATTTAGGTTGATCTGAAGGGGTGCGAGCTGGTAGTACTCACAAACATCGTTAATGAAAGGGTGAAGGGGAGAGAGATTCTGAGCCTTAGTAGGAAGTGGACAAGACCATGCGAGGCATCCTGCCTCCATTCCGGATAGTTGAACCTATAACATCTCATGTGAGGGGAGGGGCAAGACAACATGGCCTCAAGCTGGAACTGCTCAATAGCTCGGCCAGTGTTTGTTCTGAGTAAGCGAGGGGGGCAGATCACGACAAGCGAGCACCTTAACCTCCTCAGTTGCAGTTGAGCTCTCCTCCCCATCAGGAATGATCTGTCTTTCAAAAATAATTTCACCCTCAAGCTCGGCTGGGCAGGAGGCAGATAGGGCTCAGGAGAGGCCGCGGGACATAGTTATAATTGCAGATCTATAGTGATGGTAATCTGCCACCTCCTCGCTTTGAGGGGAGTCATAAGACCAATGCGGGTCGTCGTCTCACCCCGAGCCCCATGATGGGATATTCTGCGGCTACAGGTTCCTTTCCTTTCTTGGTGTCATAATAGGCACTCCCCCAGGTCGCTGTCAGTAGACTCCGATTGACCTGAATGGGGTCGAGGTCATTGGCTGCAGCTGCCTAAGGCGGGCCACCCTCTCTTCAAACCATTTCTCTTAAAATCGCCTCGGCTCGCTTTTTGTCCAAAGGAGCGGGCTCGCGGCTTGGGAGCTCTTCCACCCAAGGGAAGCTGGTATATTGGAGATGACCACGGGCCTAATTCTCCAATCATAAATATTCTTCTCCCTGGTGTAATATTCAGGGTTAGGGTCGAGGTGAATATCCAGCGAACCGGAGCTAGCTGCTCGCATTGAGTTCTCAACTCTAGCAATGTTCAAGGCCCCTTGAGGGGTGATAGCAGAGCCAGGGGAAATAGGTTGGCTGAGACGGCCAGAGAGGAAGTCAGTTTGCATTGGAAGTCCTTGAGCCTCGCTGCTCCGGTGGATATTGATTAATGGAGACGGAGTGGCTGCAGAGCGAACCGGGCTGGCAGAGGAGCGAGCCGGGCTCGAGGAAGAGCGAGATGATCCGTAAGAGTGGGCTGAAGACGCACTCGACATCTATAAAAGATGGTGAAAATTAGTGTGTGGCTCTAAAAAGAAAGTAAAAACAGTATGGGTCGTACCTAGTGTCCTCACATCTCACACGGGATCGCACCTAAGTATCTAGCGGGCAGACGGGCTCGCATCGCATGTTGTGATTGTGTGTGAGCCGCATCGAACAGGGGTGTGTGCTCGCATGGTGCATATGAACAAACATGAATGGATAGGGATTGAAGATCAAAGGAATACCTGTAGGTGAAGTGTAGAGATCCTGATGAATCTGGTCACGGAGATATCGCCGCCGTAACGGTTCTTTGGTGATGATGGTTTTCACCGTGGTAGATCCTTGAGCAAAATGAGCAGCAATTCGAGAAGTGTTCTTGGAAATGTGAGAAATGAATTGAAATCTCACATATTTATAGGGGATAGGAGAGAGAAAGGGGAAGCGACACGTGTCACCATCTCAGATGATGACACAATCCCTATGTCAGCTGTCCTACAGCTGTTATGGGTTCAAACACATGACCGTTGAAAGGCATGCGAGCGGCATGGTGCGACCTCGTGGGCTCGCACTCGCGGGGCCATAAAAGCTAATGTTGGAAAATTCCTAGCCTCAAGATGCGACCAGAATTTTTGGGGTAGTTGTTATGCCCGCTTTCAGTCATGGGCCCTAAACAGGTCCCCATGGGAACGTTAAATGGCTGGGCTCATGACATGCGAGTTGGGCTCATGACATGTGAGCTAGGCTCGGTTGTCCAGCACTCGAGGTGGGCTCAGGTGCCTTTACGCGAGGTGGGCTCAGGTACCTTCAAGCGAGGTGGGCTCAGGTGCCCACACGCGGGCCGGTCTCAGGTGCCCACACGCGACTGGGCTCAGGTGCCCACACGCGGGCTGGGCCTATGAGCTCACATCTTATAAAAACAGAGGTAACATTGTATGTATTAATGAAAAGGAAGGCGGTGCGGGATGGGTGACCAGGCTGGCCCCATCAAAGGACTTTGTGTGCAACATGGAAAGTGACTCATATGACTGAGTTACTCGTAGATTTCGGGGTCGATACAGGTTATTCCTACAATTACGGGAAGAAATACGGAGATGCCGCGAGATTGTAGCAAGCGTGTGGAGCCGGTCGAGATTTACGGACTAATTGGCTGAAGGCCGACTTTATCATGGGCTTGGGCTGCATGGGGTGAGAACCCTAACCCTAGCCTATGTGACTTGTTTCCCAAGACTACGTAAGGCTTGATCCTATAAATAGGGTACGTAGGCACTTGTATGAGACATGAGTCGACACTTGATAGAGAATAACAAACCATATATCTTTCTTAAGGAGTCAACATACAAGCTCAGCCACCACTACAAACCTTCCTCCACCTTCAAACACCAACCTTGATCCTTTTCCTCCTATCAACCTCATAACCTGTATACGAAATTCTCCCTGTAACACGTGTAATATTCAGAGTGATTGTAGTATAAAGGAAAACACTATTTAATTTTCTTTACCGAATATTTTGCTCTTTAAAATAAATGATTTGAATTAACTACACAATAAGAATTGATCCAAATCATTAAAGTGGAGCATGATTATTATTAATGATGGTAGCTAAACATTTCATACCGAGATGTTTTAGTTTTTAACAGTAATGAAAATTTTAAAATTATTGTGAAATGGGCGATGGTCATTATGGGCGTTGTTTTAAGAGTTTTTTTATCTTCTCACCATTTTCAAATATCAGCGGTATTAATTACTTCCTCCATGCAATTCATGGCATACTCGACGTCACATATTATGTGCTTACAAGGATATAGATTGATTCTAAATTATTCATTCAAAATATGATTGATGTTCATAATTTTTAACTATTATTAATTCATAGGGAATGATCCTCTTCTTATTATAAGATCGTGAATGGATATACATTTATTTGGTAAAGAGAATAATTTTTTTTAAATCTTTTTGTCTCAAATCTATTTCTTTACGACCTCCTTCCATAGATGACTAAAAAAAGTACCGAGTTATTTTGTACCGGCTATCCCTTGACATTTGCTCCTGTTGGGATAAACTTGATTATTGGATTGTGTTGTAAGACATATATAAATTATACGTCAATTTAGTGGTAAAACAGTAATCAACCAAATTACCAAAGTAATAAAAATGGAGGTAATCAATGACTTGTGAATTACAGATGTGTTGAAAATTTGTGAAGGGTTTGGATCAGTCGGTTTGTATTCGGTTTAAAAATATTAAACCAAACCACAACCATATTATCAGATCGGTTTTTATTCGGTTTGGTTATTATTGGTTCGGTTTTTAATGGTGCGGTTAGGTCCGGTTTTGTTTGGTCATGATTTCGGTTTCAGTGTTTGGTCCGTGTTTGCTCATCCCTAGAACAATCACAAACACGTACAATAAAATCTCGATGAATGAATACATGCGGGAATGTAATTTTTTTATTTATCGAGATTATTAATTTATTGATGATTTTATTTATTTATCGAATGTTCGTCTATCGATACTGTATATTTTATGCTTATGAATATCCTACATTATTCTTTTATAAAATTAGTATAAAGAGGCTAACATGGTTCAATGGTTATAGAGATTTTTTTTTAAAAAAATTACTATGATTAAAAGATCATGCTTCGGTTCATTAATTAGAATAAGTTGGCTATGTTACACAAGAAATTTGGGTTTAAAACGAAAAAATTTATTAAGTTGTCTATGAACTCTAAATTTAACTAAATAAAAAGTTGTACAATTAAATATATACTCTTGTTATTTTTCCCTAGTATAAAGTTAGTATATAAAAATGAGTTATTTAATCAAGTCTCAAATCATTATAATTTATAGATATAGTAAAATAAATATCAAATTAATTATAGAGTAGACACAGTGTAAATAAGTAACCTCTACCTCAACACTTGACGTTATCAAGACTTACACAAATGAGTCTCTAGCTCAAGGGTTGATATGCTAAATTTACAATAGTTGATTTGGGTTCGATTCCCATCCAAAATAACAATTTTTAATATTTAATAAAATAAGGGATAAAATAGTAATTACAAATAAAATGTTTCCCCAAAAATTTGATGTTTCAGTCTATATACTTATTATAGGCCCTTTCAAGGTATTTAGTAAATTATTTTTTACCCCTTTCATATAAATTGTTGAAAAATATGTTTGTGATGAGAATTGAACCCATGACCATCCCATTATAAATAATTATGTTCACATCTCCAACACTATACGAAAGATATTTACACTTTTTTAAAATCATTAACTACATGCATAAAAACTACTAACTACATTGAATTTAATAAATATAAATTATCATAACAATTTCCCCACTAATAAATAATATTCAATTTAAATGAATTATGTTGCCTATATATTATGTAGTACATGTCAACATGTTTTTTTTATCAGTTATGCAAATACTATTATACTCCTTCTATTAATTTAAAACTTGAGTTTTTGACCCATCACAAACGATAATAGATTATATACAATATACAATAATGATAATCCCACTAATAAATATATTCTATTTAAATGAATTATGTTGCCTATATATTATATGTAGTACAGACCAACATATTTTTTTATGAGTTATGCAAATACTTATACACCTTATTATTTAAAACTTGAATTTTTGACCAATCACAAATGATAATAAATTATATACAATACACAAATAAGATATCGATATTTGAATTTACATATAAGTAAATTAATTGTACTTAAAAAGATAAATTCTAAAATAACCAAGTAATTTATTTATTAATTTCAAGATTTAGGTTAATATAAGTAAGTTTTTAATGTAAGACTATATGAAATATATATTCACACACACACACACTATATATATAATTATTATAGAGTTTTTGGGAAAAAATTATATGTAAAATTATATATGACATATAGTTTATTCATTATTATAAATATATAATAAAAACTTATATATAAGTTGAGTAATATATTTGTAAATCATTTTTTGCTAATATAGCGATATCACCACCCCTTTCACCATGACTATCACATCCCTACCAAGTAGCACTGCCGAATGTCAAAATCAAATTGAAATCACTAAATATCTTTATTAAAACCACATCAACACCAACCAAAATGAAATTAAAAGCACTAAAATCTGAAATCAAGTGCCTAAAATTCGAAAAACAAAATACCACAATTTTTCATATTTGGAGGTGCTGGTTAGTTGATACCGATGGTAGAGGAGGAGAAAAATAACAATCATTGGGGTTTTAACTAATATATATTATTGGAGTATGAAAAGTGATATAAATGAACTTACGGAGGTGTGATCGGGAATGAAGCTGAAATTCGATGACAAATTTGTCTGTAATTAGTGTTTGGAATGGTGGTCGATTGCATGATGAATGAATGGTTAAGGAAAGATGGTGTACACACATAATAAATAGGTGTGTGTGTAGCGGGAACAATAATGACGATGAGGATGTAAAAGTTGATGAATATAATGATAATGTGTTATTCCTAGTGGACTAACAATGAGATTTACAGAAGGGGGGTTGAATGTAAATCTCAAAACTTTTTCAAGTTTTGAGCAGTTTCAAAGGCTGTGTTTAAGATAAACAAGTGTATGAATTGCTTTAAGCTAATACAGACAGATATATATTCAAACACTAATGTAAAGAACACAACAGACCTTAAAAACTTTTCTGGTGGATTGTTGTTCCACCAGAGATGGTATTTCAGAAAATCTGTGATTCAAGAATTGATCACAGCTGCGTCCTAGTACAACTAGATAATTTTTCTCTCAAGATTTTTCTAAACAGCTCTGGAAAAATTCTTATCTAATTACTAGCTTCAGCTTGGTTTATATATCACCAAGTTTACAAGTGAAGACCAAGATAAAATACAATAAAAATAAGTTCTCCACTTGTTTCTTCTCCATTTTACTCCAGTGCATTGTTGACTATTGCCTCTTTGTACTAGAGTAGAACGGCTGCTTTTTCTGATGTTCCTGAAATAGGCTACCACATCTCAATTGTCTCTGTCAACCCATGTGCCTCTGTTTGTAGGTACAACTACCACTTATCAACTGCTATTTAACAGAACATCCGTTGAAGCCTTCATCCGTTGATGGCTTTATCCGTTGATGTGTTAGCAGTTGAAGCTTTATCCGTTGATGCACTCATCCGTTGAAGGATGTTATCCGTTGAAGCTTTAGAGACATCCGTTGAAGCTTTGTTTCTCATCCGTTGAAGGTCTTTAAGTTATCCGTTGATACCACTTCATTTATGCAAAATTACAAGGCATGAAATATTTACAATTGACCTTCCTATTTGCATATCCCCTAGTAGTCAACATGACTTATAATTCCTCTCAACAGTTAAGAACTATATCTCAAATTACAGAGACTGAAATGTGCTACAACACTAGACTTATTTCTAAGTAAAGCTACACCATCAACGGATAGCCAAAATGGTCTTATCCGTTGAGGCTACAAACACTAGATTTCTACTTAAGTGTTTTATTAGACATATCATCAAACTAATGCACATATATTCCTAACAATCTCCCCTCTATTTATGTCTATAAGAATTGTAGACATAAATTCAAGGTTAACTTGATGATAACAAAACACTTAACAAATATATGAACTGAAACTAAGTAGAAATTTAAAAGTGCTGCAAAAGTGTATGTACTAGAAGGTAATTGAAGATTTACAGTATTTCCAAGGGTGCTCCTCTAGCCTGAGCAAATCATCTTTTTCTTCTTTGTTCCCTGGTTTTCTTTCCTAGCCCTTTGTCATTTTCCTCAATTTGGAGTTGGAGTTGTCTGAAGAATTCAGCTTCATCTTCATCACTGATATCCAACTTAGATTGCATTTCTTTGAGAGTTTCATTGCTGGCAATCTTGAGTTGGTCTTCAAGTCTGAAAAATCTTCTGACTCCTTTATCATCTCTGAATTCCATCAACCAATGAGGTGATTTGTGAATTGTAGTTCCCCTTTCTTGAATGAGTAAGGTTCTGGGCAAAGCATTGGGCTCCCTCCAAGTTTTCCTTATGTTGGCAATCTTGTTGAGAATTTCAGTCTTGGCAGTCCTGGTAAAGCCAGAATCCTTTTGTATGGCTGAAAAGACTCTGATCAAGGTAGAGTAGCCTTCATTCAGAATCCTGTAGAGAGGCCATGTTCTTTCCCCAGCTCCTTTGTATCTGAACACCAATCTCTCTGGTAGCTGTCTGTAGGCAGCAATTCCCCTTACATCCTCCAGCTCATCCAGATAGAGTTCAATGTCTGAAATTTCTTTTATGTCACAGATGTGAACATAATCATCTTTAGAAATAGGGTGGCTTAGGGTTAGGTTTATGTTTTTGAGTGAATTTCTTAGAGTTTAGGGGAGGTGTAGATTTGGATTTTCTTTTCTGTTTCTTTGGTAGTGGAAGAGTGGTTAAAAAGTAGGCAAATTGATGGTGTCCCAATCAATAGGTTCCTCTTTTGGGATGATTGGTTCACCATGGATGTTTATAGTGGGATCAGCAACAAAGGGTTCAGGTATGGAAGGTAGAGATTTAGTTTTCTTCAGTGTTGTCTTCACTCCTTCTATGTGCCTTGGACCTTTCTTCTGTTTCCCTTCTGCCATTCCTCTTTTTCCTCCATACTTTCACCAAATATACTCCCAAAAACCTCATCTAAGTTTGCAATCTTGTCTTCACCCCTGACTTCAATTCCTTTCTCATTTTCAACTAGACTTGACTTTAGCTTTTGTTCAAGCTTTGCTTGTGCTCTTTTGTCAGCCTTGAGTTTTTCAGCTTCTTTCTTAACCTTTTAGTTTCTTCCCTCTTGGCTATTGAGAATTTGGGATGTCCTTGCATCACACAAATGCTCTTTCCCTCTCTAAAGATAATAGCCATGTTTCTCCTTACTGCCTCATCCATGGTCTCCATGTGTTTCATGATGCTAGCACCCAAAACTTTGTCTTCATCAGGCTTTGGAAGAGGAAAGTCCACTTCTTTCCTCTGAGCAAAGTCTAGAGGGTTCTTTGTGGAGTCCTTGCTGGATCTAGTGTTGGGCTTGAGAACCATAGGTTTTAGATTCTTGAAAGAAGTCTCTCCAACCTTATTTCTCCTTTCTGGCTTGTGCTACATATTGATTAGTTCAACCTTTGTGCTATGTTTCACAGATATCGATTTATCTTGTATAGAGCCAAACAACTGTTGCACCCTTTCATCAATTCTCCTCCTTTGCTCTTTCACTTGAATTTCAGCTGCTGCTAGCTGGATTAAATCAATTCCATCAGGCTTTCCTTTGATTTGAATGATTGGAGAAGTAGTGATGGCAGGAACTAGCACTTTAGATATTTGGATTTTTGTAGATGGCTCTCCTTCCCCTTCCCTTTTACTCTCCCCCTTTTTGTTATCATCAAGGAGAGGGGTCAAGCCCTGTGCTTTTGCCAGCTGCATAAGTAGATTTGTTTGAGATTGTTGGTTGTGAAGAATGGTGGCCACAGAATCTTCAATAACTTGAACTCTGTCTTCCAATTTGGCCAGCCTCTTTTCAGTATGGGATTCCTTTTTCAATCTCAACAAAATTTCCTACATTGTACCATAGGGCATGACTGAATCCAATTTTTCAGAATTGTAGGATTTCAAGTCAGCAATATCCTTTCTGAGTTCATCCATACTCAGATTCTGTCTTACTTGCTGCAACTTCATGAGATGCAGTGAGTCCAAGTGAGCTGTAAGGATAGCCTTTGTACCAGCATGAGAAGTTTTCTGAATGGCCTGTTGGATAGTACAGATTTGTTTGACTAAGGAGACATTGAATTGCCCTGTTGTAGACTCCTTTGTTAAGGCCCATTCAGGTAGATTTGGAATAGAACTAGGGCCTTCATCTCCCCCTAAGTTCATGCTTCCATCAGAAGAAACAAAGTCATCATCATCAGAATTTACTCCAAATTCTTCAAATGACTCACCAGCTGTTGAAGGCATCTTTTTAATAGCAGCTTTGTCCCTTTGAAGAGATGCTGTTGTATGTACTAGATGTAGTGTCTTTTCTGCCTCCACATTGCCCTGTGCAGCCAATAATTGATAGGCTGAAACAGGATGAGTAAAAGTGTCAGCATCCAAGGAAATGTTATCAATTACAGCTTTGTAATGTTGCTGAAATTGTCTTTCCTTTTCAGCATCATTCACAATCATTGACTCACTAGCAATGGCTGGATCCATCCTTATATCTGCTGTACCTGCCTTTCTCTCATTTTCTCTATGTTCTTGCATCAGGGGCTCCCCCTGGCTCACACAACTCACTCCCTCACCTTCACCTACTAAGGTGGTACTCCTCTCACTTACTTTTGCCATGCTGGAAAAAATAGCATGCATATTTGAGCTCTCAATCTCTCCTTTTGCCTGGGAGCAACCCAGCCTCTCACTCAAACTGTCACTCCCTTCCCTCAATCCTAGAAGTGATTGTACAGTAATCAAGTCTTCTACACTTGGAATTGTTTCAGTTGTGTGTGTAGAGACTATCAACGGATGCGGAATAGCCGTTGAAGGTGAAACTGATGGTATCAACGGATAACTGCTGTTAAGCTTATCCGTTGAAGAACAACCACTTGTCAACGGATGAGTGATATCCGTTGAAGAAGGAAAAGAAGTAGAAATTGAAAGTGATATAACTGTTGAATCTGTGTAGATTGATATGAGTTTTGGTGACACAGATCCTTCAATTACATCTGAAAGAATTTGCGGGTGATCCAACAAATCATCTAAAAGATGATGATCACCTGAATTTGAGTGGGGCTCCTCCCTGAGTTGTAAAGAGGGAGAATCAGGAATTGATGGGAATAACATATCCACATCTAGAGATGGTGATGAAGTGTGTGGTGATTGATGTGTGTTAATTGCGAGAGAATGGGGCTGTGACTCCACATTTGTTGGAGCCACATCAAACTGAGTTTGAGAAGGCATAGATACAGATGGATGTATATGTGCAGTGTGTGCACCCTGTGTAGAAGATTGGGTTCTGGCTCTCTTTCTTCTAATAAAGGCTTTTGTTGGTGAGTGTTTGGCTTTATTGTCCCTCCCTCGTTTGTTCTGTGTTCCTGGTTGGGAACTATTTTCAATAGTTACATCCTTTTGGGAGGATGCAGCTAGGGATATGCTAGTAACCTTTTCAACCACCACAGCTTTTTGAGAAACTGTGGCTTGGCTAGCTTGGGAAGCACTTATCTCTCCTTCCTTATCCTGGGGGTTTCTTTGATGTTCACCCCTCCCCTCACCACTCACACCCTGTTCACTCCCCTCAGGGTTAATGGTAGATGTTACAACTGTTGTCTTTTGAGAAACAACAGAGGTAGTTTTCTTTGTCTTTGATTTGAAAGTTTAGTTTTGGTGACCTTGGTAGGAATCTGTTGGGGCATTGTCACAGATTCCATGGCCACACTAGAAGATAAAGAAATAGAGGGGTTGGAAGAAGTAGGAGTTGTAGAAGCAATTACCTCACTTACCTGAGGTGCATTCATGATTGGTAAATATACCAATGGCACACTGCTGTTGAGATCCATTCTCAATAAATCTGCAAGAACTCTTTTCTCTTGTGCCCAGCACTTGAGTTTATTATTCTCATTGGTTATGACCAAACCTTCAGCAACATGGTTAGCCAATAACATAAAGAATCTAGCATAATAGATGTTATTAGATCTATTAGCTTTGTTACCTAATCTAGTACCCAATTCTAGCATAACATAGTTGCTAAAATTAAAATACCTATCAGAAACAAGCATATAGAGCATATTAATAAGAGATGAAGTTATGGCATCAAAATTGCTGATTTTCCCAGAGAAAACCTTGATAAAGGCATCCCCAAGAAAACTCCATTCTTTCCTAAGGCCTTTTCTTTTAATACTCCCTAAACTAGCAGAGTTAAGAGAATAACCTATGGAATCTAACATGCTGGATACATCATTATCAGTGTGTGGTGTCATGGCATTGTTCTCAGGTAATTTAAAACATGCTAGTAAATCATCACAGTTAACACAGTGATTTTTACCTTTGAGGGTGAAGGAGATAGTCATATCTAGTGAGTTGAACTCAGCAGTTGTCCAAATCTCCTCAACTACTTCACAGTAAATCATTTGGGCTTCCAGCATTGCATAGCTAAGTTTACAATTTTTGATGAAGTCCATCATTTTGTGATAATCGGAGTGGGCTTCATTCTTTTCTACCAAAGCTATGAAATTGTTCTTCTCATAGATGAATCCAGATTGAGATATAATCTTTACTACTGGTGCCATTGTTGTGAGTAGAAATTGCAGAGAATAACTTGAAGGTTTTGCAGAGAGAAAATGGTAAAAGCTTTGAAATTTCAAGAAAGCGTAAAGTAAAAATGAAAAATCAGAAGGGCTTATATACTTTCTCAAATTAAAAAGCATAAATAAAAGATTAAACAATAAATATATGTAAGTGAATTTCAGCCGTTTAAGAATAAACTGTAAGTATTCTAAAAACTACCTTTAAAACAAATACATACAGCTGTATGTATGAGTATCAACGGTTAAGACAATAGAATCAATGGCTGTGAAACACCTGAATCGACTGATGTGATATTTCAACGGATAAAGTAAACAGTCATCCGTTGAAGAGCACTTCAGTTTTATCCGTTGACGGATAAAAAAAATTCCAGAAATGTATATGTCTTTCAATGGATAATGAACATCCGTTGACAGAACAATTTTGACTTTCAACGGATAGGGAATATCCGTTGATGGAATAATCTGTGTTAAAAATCAAATTTGTTCTAGCAGCTAATACATTTCAGGCTTCAATTCAAATTGCAACAAGGACATGAATTTTAAGAGTAATTAAGCATACCTAGCTCACTTACCAATCTTGTGAATGTTGATTCATCAAGTGGCTTGGTAAATATGTCTGCAATTTGTTGTTCACTTGGAACAAAATGTAGTTCCACTGTACCATTCATGACATGCTCCCTAATGAAGTGGTACTTGATATCAATGTGCTTGGTCCTTGAGTGCTGCACAGGATTCTCTGTTATGGCTATGGCACTTGTGTTGTCACAAAAAATAGGAATTCTATCAACATGTAGTCCATAATCAAAGAGTTGATTCCTCATCCATAACACTTGAGAGCAGCAACTTCCAGCAGCAATGTATTCAGCCTCAGCTGTAGAAGTAGAGACTGAATTTTGCTTTTTGCTAAACCATGATACAAGCTTGTTTCCCAGGAATTGGCAGGAGCCTGTTGTACTTTTCCTGTCTATTTTGCAACCTGCATAGTCTGCATCTGAATAACCAATTAGATCAAAGCCAGATTCTCTAGGATACCAAATACCTAAATTTGATGTACCCTTGAGATATCTGAAAATCCTCTTGATAGCAATTAAGTGAGACTCCCTAGGAACAGCTTGAAATCTAGCACACGGACATGTAGCAAACATTATATCTGGTCTACTGGCAGTTAAATATAAAAGTGAACCAACCATGCCTCTATAACTTGTAATGTCCACAGACCTTTCAGTCTTATTTAATTCAAGTTTGGTGGCAGTGGCCATGGGAGTTTTTGCAGATGAACATTCCATTAAGTCAAACTTCTTTAAAAGATCATAAATATATTTAGTTTGACTAATGAAAATTCCACCACTAACTTGTTTAACTTGTAACCCAAGAAAGTAAGTTAGCTCTCCCATCATGCTCATTTCATATTTACTTTGCATTAATTTAGCAAACTTTTTACAAAGCTTATCATCTGTAGATCCAAATATAATATCATCTACATAAATTTGTACAAGTATCTTAGAGCCATTAATATTTCTAAAGAAGAGAGTTTTGTCAACAGTACCTCTTGTGAAATGATTATCTAGAAGGAACTTTGACAAAGTCTCATACCAGGCTCTAGGTGCTTGCTTTAGTCCATAAAGTGCTTTCAACAGATAATACACATGGTCTGGAAAATTTTGATCTTCAAAACCTGGAGGTTGGCTTACATAAACTTCTTCCTCCAATTCCCCATTTAGAAATGCACTCTTGACATCCATTTGATAGACTTTGAAATTGGCATGGGCTGCATAGGCTAGAAAAATTCTAATGGCTTTAAGTCTTACAACAGGAGCATATGTCTCATCAAAATCTATTCCCTCTTGTTGAGAATAGCCTTTAGCAACCAATCTGGCTTTATTCCTTATGACAATGCCATTTTCATCCATCTTGTTTCTGAATACCCATTTTGTGTCAATAGGACTCTTATTCTTTGGTTTGGGTACCAGCTTCCAAACTTTGTTTCTCTCAAATTGGTTCAGCTCTTCCTGCATAGCTAATATCCAATCTGGATCCATTAAGGCTTCTTCCACTTTCTTAGGTTCCTCCTGAGATAGAAAACTACTATACAGACATTCATCTTGAGTAGTTCTTCTTGTTTGCACTTTAGATGATGCATCACCAATGATCAGTTCAAAGGGATGATTCTTGGTCCATTTCCTTTGAGGTGGAAGATGTGCTCTAGATGAGGTGGCCTCAGTATTGTCGTGATGTGAGACAGAGTGTTGATCAGTTGAAACTCCCCCTGAGTTGTTAGTCCTTTGCAGGGAACTTGGAGTTCTATCAACTGTTGATGTAAATCGATTATCTGTTGATGAACTATGATCAACGGATGCTTCATTATGTACTTCAACGGATGATGCACTATGTCTTTCAACGGATACTGCATTGCCTCTTTCAACGGATGCAGAATTCTGACTTTCAACGGATGCAGTATTTTGTGCATTATCCAAGGGCATATCTTGAATCCCTTTTGAAGTGTCATTTCCATCAATCTCCTCTTCACTATCATCACAATATATCTCAATGTTGTCAAATTTGAGTCTTTCATGGTGTCCCTCATCTGTTAGTCCATCAATCTTTTTATCATCAAACACAACATGCACAGATTCCATAACAATGTTGGTTCTTAGATTGTAGACCCTATAAGATTTTCCAGCTGAGTAACCAACAAATATCCCTTCATCAGCCTTTGCATCAAACTTCCCTTTATGGTCAGATTGATTTCTCAGTATAAAGCATTTACATCCAAAGACATGAAGAAAGTTTAGAGTTGGTTTTCTTCTCTTGAACAACTGATAAGGAGTCATGCCTTTAGCTTGATTGATCAAAGAAATATTCTGAGTGTAGCAGGCACAATTAACAGCTTCAGCCCAGAAATATGTTGGTAACTTTGATTCTTCAAGCATTGTTCTGGCAGCCTCAATTAAAGATCTGTTCTTTCTTTCAACTACCCCATTTTGCTGAGGTGTTCTTGGAGCTGAGAACTCATGCATGATTCCATTTTCTTCACAGAACAGCCTCATTGCCAAATTCTTGAACTCAGTTCCATTGTCACTCCTGATATTCCTAACCTTCAAGTCAGGATGATTATTGACTTGCCTGATGTGATTGATAATGATTTCACTTGCTTCATTCTTTGATCCAAGAAAATAGACCCATGAAAACTTTGAGAAATCATCTACAATCACCAAGCAATATCTTTTTCTTGCAATTGACAATACATTGACTGGTCCAAACAAATCCATATGTAGCAGCTGTAATGGTTTATCAATTGTTGTTTCAAGCTTCTTTTTGAATGATGCTTTCCTTTGTTTGCCTTTCTGACAAGCATCACACAAACCATCCCTTGAGAATTCAACAAGAGGAATTCCTCTAACTAAGTCCTTTTTGACTAGATCATTCATTGTTTTGAAATTCAAATGGGATAGCTTCTTGTGTCATAGCCAACTTTCAACTGAACTTGCTTTGCTGAAGAGACAAGTAATAGATTCTGCATCTGTAGAGTTGAAGTCAGCTAAGTACACATTTCCTTTTCTAACTCCAGTTAAAACCACTTTGTTGTCTTTCTTACTGGTGATAACACAGGCTTCTGAATTGAAGGAAATTGTATTCCCTCTATCACATAGTTGACTGATGCTCAGTAAGTTGTGCTTGAGACCATCAACTAATGCAACTTCATCAATTATGACATTCTTTGTTGAAAT
Organism: Apium graveolens; assembly: GCF_009905375.1. NCBI lineage: Eukaryota > Viridiplantae > Streptophyta > Magnoliopsida > Apiales > Apiaceae > Apium > Apium graveolens. The sequence goes on along the minus strand of NC_133657.1, from coordinate 70,761,794 downwards.
CAAGCCATATCCCATAGTAAACCCTTTGCTGTCATCTCCAAAGGTTATGCTAGGGCCAGCTCTCTCCTTAAACTCTGTGAGCAGGGAGAAATCTCCTGTCATGTGTCTTGAACAGCCACTGTCCAAGTACCATAGATTTCTTCTTTTTCCCTGCACACCATAAAATCAATCAAGTTGATTTTGGTACCCAAGTTTCCTTGGGTCCATTCTTGTTAGCCTTTCTCCTAGACTTCATTCCTCCTGCATCTTTAGACTTAGGTAACTTTGAGTCAACCTTGATCTTAGATGTAGTTGGTTGAGGTGTAGGGTTAGTCACATAATCATTTAGCACATTTGGAATTTGATAAGGCATGGATTGTGCAAACATGTTATTCCACATAGACATATTGTATGACATTTGAGGCATACCAAATGCAGCAAGATAAGGATTGTTAAAATATGGCATGTTTGCAAAATGTGCATAAGGATTCTGTTGAGACATAACAGGCATAGCATGCAGAGGTGATGCAGACATATTAGGCATGGAAGAGGGTACAGGAATGGGAGTTTTCTTAATAGATTTGCAATTAGCAGATAGATGATTAACACTACTACAATGCACACAGCTTTTTCTAGGAGCATACTTATCAGGTGTGTAATTGTTATGTTTGTTAACCCCTACCTTCCCATTTCTATTAGATTTCCTTTTAGTTTCCTTTCTATCCTCAACCACTTTGAGCCTATTCTTTAACTGTTCTAAGGTCATGTGCCCTATATTCACCTTATTGACATCTTTGGAAGTGCTTGCTTCTCCTTTGACAAAGTTCTTGGAAGTTGAACTAAACTTTTTGTTGAGTTTCTTTAGATTTTCACTTTTAGAAACATCTGCCTGTTTTAATTGAGGAACCTTCAACGGATGCTCCTTTTCTTCCTTCAACGGATAATTTTCATCATCCGTTGATTCCACATCCGTTGACAACCCATCAATTAATTCCAGTTTCTTTTTGTTTTTATCCCAGGCAGTCTCACAGAATGATTCAATTCCTTGGACCTTGGCAATTTGAGCACTAACATCCCTAGATGTCTTCCAGGCTTTAATCACCTCTTGCTCTCTCTCTAATTGATTAGAAAGTATTTCTACTTTCTTAACAGATTCAGCTAGTTCATTTTCAACAGATATACGATGTAGCTTAGTTTTCTCTAGGTCAATCAACTTATCTTCTAACACAGCATTTCTATCACTTAAAATAAATTGTTCTCTTTAATCCTACTATTTTCTTTAGCAAGAGATTTAAGAGACACACGCAAATGATACAGTTCAGTAGACATGTCATTAAAAGCATCATTGCACTCTTCTTTAGTAAGCTGTGTTAAATCAGTAGTGATTACCTGGTTGCTTTATGAACTAACTTCATTTTCCTCAGAATCAGCCATGAGAGCCAAGTTGACATATTCCACATCTTCATCCTCTTCTTCTCCATCAGCTGCCCAGTCTTTTTCTTGAGTAATGAAAGCCCTCTCCTTTTGCTTGAGCAAATCAAAATATTTCTTTTTGTAATCTACTTGGTCAAATTTCTTCTTTTCAGAAGTTGGCTTTCTGCACTCACTTGCAAAGTGTCCACTTGTACCACAATTGTAACACTTGAACTTGGATTTGTCCACCATGTTCTTATGAGGTTTAGTGGCTCTAGTGTTTTTCCTAAATTTCATCTTTGCAAATCTCCTGGACAGAAATTCAAGATGCTCATCAATACCATCAGAGTCATCTTGGCTGGAGTTGTCTTCATTCTCAGCAACTTGCTCTTTACCCTTGCTTGATTCTGATTTGCTTGTGCCAATTTTGAGACTTGGCATTGTCTTCTCCTCATTCATGGTTTCCATCTTCTCACTATCAGCTACAAGAGTAACTGTTCCTCCTTTTCTCTTTCCCTTTTCCAACAGCTCATCCTGCTCCATTTCAAGTTCATAAGTCTTCAAAATTCCATATAATCTTTCAAGAGTGAAGTTCTTATAATCTTGAGAGTTTCTCAAAGAAACAGTCATGGGCTTCCATTCCTTTGGCAGAGACCTAAGAAATTTTAAGTTGGAATCCTTGACTTGGTATACTCTACCATACAGCTTCAGTCCATTCAACAGCTTTTGGAATCTATTGAATGTGTCATTTAAAGATTCATTTTCTTCAAAATGAAAATACTCATACTGTTGAATGAGAAGCTGCATTTTGTTCTCTCTGACCTGCTCAGTTCCTTCACAGATAATTTGAACAGTATCCCAAACTTCCTTTGCAGTTTGGCAATTGATGACATTGTCAAACATATCTTGATCTAAGCCATTAAACAAAATGTTCATGGCTCTCTTATCCTTGCGGATTTCTTCCATGTCTTCAATAGTCCATTCTGCTTTTGGCTTGGGAATGGACTGTCCAACAGCAACTATTGCAGTAGCAGCTGTGGCTACTTTGTGAGGGATGTGAGGACCATTTTCAATACAGTTGATGTAGCTTTCATCTTGAGAAAGAAGATGTAAATGCATCTTCACTTTCCAGTGATGATAGTTATCCTTTTCCAGGACTGGGATCTTTATACCAATATCCTTCCTATTCATAATGGTAACGGGAGGGTTCTTCTGTGCACTCATCTTTGTTAGTTTCCAAGATCTTTAAACTCTTTGTGTGTCAAGAGCTTGCTCTGATACCAATTGTTATTCCTAGTGGACTAACAATGAGATTCACAGAAGGGGGGTTGAATGTAAATCTCAAAACTTTTTCAAGTTTTGAGCAGTTTTAAAGGCTAAGTGTTTAAGATAAACAAGTGTATGAATTGCTTTAAGCTAATACAGACAGATATATATTCAAACACTAATGTAAAGAACACAACAGACCTTAAAAACATTTCTGGTGGATTGTTGTTCCACCAGAGATGGTATTTCAGAAAATCTGTGATTCAAGGAGTTGATCACAGCTGCGTCCTAGTACAAACTAGATAATTTTTCTCTCAAGATTTTTCTAAACAGCTCTGGAAAAATTCTTATCTAATTACTAGCTGCTGCTTGGTTTATATATCACCAAGTTTACAAGTGAAGACAAAGATAAAAATACAATAATAAAATAAGTTCTCCACTTGTTTCTTCTCCATTTTACTCCAGTGCATTGTTGACTATTGCCTCTTTATACTAGAGTAGAACGGCTGCTTTTTCTGATGTTCCTGAAATAGGCTACCACATCTCAGTTGTCTCTGTCAACCCATGTGCCTCTGTTTGTAGGTACAACTACCACTTGTCAACTGCTATTTAACAGAACATCCGTTGAAGCCTTCATCCATTGATGGCTTTATCCGTTGATGTGTTAGCAGTTGAAGCTCTATCCGTTGATGCACTCATCCGTTGATGCACTCATCCGTTGAAGCTTTAGAGACATCCGTTAAAGCTTTGTTTCTCATCCGTTGAAGGTCTTTAAGTTATCCGTTGACACCATTTCATTTATACAAAATTACAAGGCATGAAATATTTACAATTGGCCTTCCTATCTGCATATCCTCTAGTAGTCAACATGACTTATAATTTCCCTCAACATTTAAGAATTATATCTCAAATTCAGAGACTGAAATGTGCTACAACACTAGACTTATTTCTAAGTAAAGCTACACCATCAACGGATAGCCAAAATGGTCTTATCCGTTGAGGCTACAAACACTAGATTTCTACTTAAGTGTTTTGTTAGACATATCATCAAACTAATGCACATATATTCCTAAAAATCTCCAACACTTACCTCCTCCATACCAATACTAGTAGAACAAACCGCGCTTCGCGCGGTTGAGAAAATTTTTGTCAAAAATTTACTACTTTAAGAAAAATTAGTTTAAGACACGTTTTCCCAAGAAAACACATATACTGCATCAAAATGTTAGAGATTTCTGATGTCCTGCCTCTGTAGGAAGAAACAAAATTATAAATGGTTGTTTTTCATTCTAATATGGTGGGATGTAAATGTATATCAATCTATGTTGCTCGGGAAGAAGAGTAAAAGTTTCATCCTAAATTTGCATACCAAAAATTATAAGAAGAGTATTGTATTGTGGGATATAATTCTTACCTTACCGCAAGTAATCATATTAATAATTAATATTTTATTATTCTTGTAAGTTGCTTGAAATGAATGTGTACAGGTTCAATAGCAGCTACCAGAGAACTCCACGATGGTTTTGTTTTTGCGACAATCACCTAGAAAGCCGCCATTTTTAATGCAATATAATTCAGATCAGCCGGCGAGAAAAATTAAACGTATTGTTGTGTATATATGTGCTCCTCTGAACAGCTTGGAAGTTTAGAATATGACCAAGCCATATTTGAAATTTTTATAAAGAGTTGCTCATTAAATTTAGCATAATTTTGAGATAACAATAACAAAGTAGCATAACTTTTATATTATTAAAGATAAAATTCCGTTAGATAAGGCTGCATACTCGGCTAGCGTTTTGCCGACGCTTTCTCTTTTAACTCCCAACCAAATAAAATTAGAGAGATTGCTACCAGAAAATCAGTAAAGACACAATATCACTAATAACTAAATGCTTTGATGATAAAGTCTACACCTCCGGATGGAGCTATGCCCTGCAACCAAGTTAGATTGTAGTGTTGCAGCGCTAGTGATGAGAGTGTTGAACAGAGGGTCGATAGGTGTGCCTTGTCGTAAACCACTTTCGCTCCTTTGCCCTGATTTCTTTTCAGCAATCTTTATCCTGCATTCGGTTTTTTGGATAAAGTTATAAAGATTAATTAATAAAACGAACCGTCTGGAAAATTTTTAATATGTACTCTTATAAATGAAATAACAAAACATAGTCACGTAGAGAATATGAGTGTTTTTAGCCACATATTATCAGAATAATGGAAGCATCAGATTTTACGATGACTACACCTGTACCGGTTCTGTTTTTTAAGAACCATCCTACCATCAAGTTTCTCATTTTCTGTGAGATAATCAAAAATATATAATTAATGTATAATTGAATAGTCCATATAACTTATTACTACATCTACTGAAAAGAATATAATGCAAGTTAAAGAGCCATGATTTGACCAAATTTAGAGTGGACATACCAGACTACTGGACTACTACTGGTTATGCTTGTCAATTGAGACGTTCTTTGTATATGTGATGCTCAACGATGCAACCTACTTAAGAGCCAGCCGATTTTTATCTTGCAGCCTATATATTTGTATCTTTTTGCCAAACCTTTGCAATTTTCATCTGAACTAAAACTCCGTGAAAATATTATGTAACATTTCACCAACACAAAGATGTGTCTTATCTTTCTAGAGCCGAGAATTATTGAGATTCAGTTTCATTGTATTCTGCAATCCATGCCTTAAGCTATACGAACAACTGACAAATAGATGAATGTAACTAAAACTTTCATATGTAAGTGTGCCAATATCTACAATATTTTGTAAGGTTATGCACTAGAGAGGTTTTTGCATTACGTAAAGACATGTTTCAATCCAATAGCTATACAGATGCTTAATTAAATATCGATATTACTATGCTCGCATCAACTACAAAACATAGCATCCATATCAATTATTCAAATTAAATAAAATCAATATAACCAAGATCGTACTAAAAATATTTGTGTTTACCAGGGTAAAATTAAAACTGGTGACCATTTATTTATTCCAGTACACGAAAGGTCGTGACACCTGAAAGTTTCATAACTATTCAAGAAAAATGATTTGTCTCACAATGTCTAAATCAATTAAGAAATCAAGAGCTCTCACAATTTAATATTCTCCAAAGCTCATTATAAACTCCAATAAGATCGATAACCCGCAAAGTTCGATGAATATAGAACTGAATATAAACCCCAATAAATATCAGATTGATATGTAAACTAAGAAAAGAAAGCGTGAAAATAAGATTAATGATAACATGAATATCGTACCTGCCGACTTATGGAGAACATGAAGGACCATATACCTATTTCTTGAGAATTCCATTTAAAATTCGCCTGCAAAATGAAATAATAGGATAATAAAAAATGAATATCAGATAGATAGCATAATAGATGCATCAAAAATGGTACGCATGAACACTTACAAAATTATACATTCAAAAGAAGACACAAGTAATTACACATATAGTTTGCAAGATTGAATCAACTGTGTGAAGAACAAAGCATCGTCATTGACTTTTTCTTCGGTTTACAGTTTGATTTGATGATTCGATAAAGGGGTAGAACAATATACACACGGCATATATACAACCCAGCCAAAATATTGCTTCTGAGGTTGGGTCATTTAGTTTTTATAGATCCCTAACCGAGGTGAAGTAATTAGGATTAGGAACTTTCAATTTCTCAAAAACCTTTTAATTTCTGCTAAAACTTTAATAAATTTTCCAAACACTGGAAAATTAGGAAGCAGTAGAGAAAAACAATACTGAATATAAGATTTTGGAGAAGCCACGTCATACACGTGTGATCTTACTTTATATAAATATATAGATTTGTGCCACCTAGATCAAAATAGGGAACCTCCAACCAAATGAGTGACTAACTTACCAAAAAAATTTAGGAAATGTAATGAGGATCTAAACAAATGGGGATGGAAATTGCTCCCTTATAAAGTGTGTGACTCATCTTCCTCCAAAATATTCCCACCTTTCACTACTTTTTTGAAATAATAATGTACTAGAAATAATATCCCATATTATATTATTCCCATATTCACTACTTTTTTGATCTAACACATTAATGTAATTTAAAGATCCAGATAATCTGAAAAATGCATGCCAAATCGAAAGGTCTTTTGAAGCCATTGAATATGACCAGTATACATATCTTGCCATGCGGATGGACTATTTTTTCACTTTCAATGCATACAATCAATACTGCCAACCAATCTCTAGGTAATTTAGTTGCATCTTCGTTCGTTGGACGTCTCAAATATTCTTCACCAAATATTTCGACAATTGCTTTAACAAATCCTTTCAGATCTATCGACTTGCTTTCGCCAATTCTTACATAATCATTAATAACATCCGCGGGTGTCCTTATGCAAGCATCCTTAGTGCAAGTGTCATATTTGAAGAGATGTTAATCTACGAACTCACACAACATTATTTCTCTTATTTAAAAAATTATCATGAACTGTAATCGCTTCTTGAATTCTTCGAGATAATGAACGACCCATTCGAAATCTTCTACAAAAAGATTTTTCAGTTGAAGTATAAAAAAAGTATCCAAAAAGTAATCATGATAAAATCTAGTATGACTTTCTTCACTAGTTTGATTAAACATATGATAATTTATCCCTGACCCACCATGACATGCTTTATGTTATTGATGATATTGATAAGCATTTTTGTTTATAGATGGGAGAGATTGAACATCTTCTTCTTCTTCTACATTTATCAACTCATGAATAATTTGTATATTATTTGATATTGTGAAATGAATTAAGTATGTTGAGATTTCTAATAAAATATGCATATATAGTTTTAAAATATAGTTGTGTATATATATACATATACAAACATAAAATGTTAAAATATAGCCGTCAGAATATAACTATTAAAATTTGACCGTTAAATTATAACTATTATAACATTTTTGAAAGAATATTCATAAATTTGAAATTTAAAATATTAATTAAATATTACTATTGAAATACAGGAACCAATATAGAAAATAATATTGGAGTAAAAAATCATTTTGATTTTTTATATTTTAAGAAATTATTATTTTATTATATTTTAGGTAACTAGTACAGGATGCTTAGAGCATCTCCATGACTAATAGCTAAAATGGTTAGCTAAATGATCATTATCTAGAAATTTGTTAAATCTGTAAGAGGTTTTACTATAGTGGTATTAGGTATAATGGTTAGCTATTTTCAATAAAATTATTTTTTTACTATATATATATATGAAAATTTTATATTTTAAAATAATTTTAGTATATATTTAGTTAAATACACGTGAAAATATAAATAATATATTCAATGAAAATATATTAAATATAATAGCAATTTAATATTATTTCAATTGAAATATAATAACATATTTAAATATAATCAAACATAATTAATAAACATTACTTATATATCTATTATAAAATATATAATTATATTATATTATATTATTTCTATTTGTATTCATAAAAATATGCATTATATATTAAAATAAATATAATAAAGTTTAAAATATTAAATATAAAATAAGAATTTCAATATATTTTGATTTATATATATATATATTAAGTGTAATATAAATATATGTATATATTAATGTGCAGAGCATGTTAAGTTTTAAATAATGCATCAAAGATGTGGATGTTTTAGCTAATGGCTAAAGGATCAACAAATATAGAAGACGGGATGGAGAATATCTAAATGCTCTTAGAGTTATAGGAATACATACAGGGGATAAGGGAAATAGTTAAATTGTGTTGTGTTGTGTTCTGTGTGTGTCTTCTGTCTATCGAGGAGAGTGGGAGTCCCGAGGCCGCAGCGCAACGAACATAATAATAAAATCAAACGCTCTCCTCCTTGTTCATATAAATCGTCTTGTTAACAATTGACCTATTTATGTATTAATAAACCAATCTATCAATCGTAAGTTAGTAGGGAAGTGATGGGAAAGAATCAAGCATACAAGGCTATGCAGAGATCGAGGCTGGGTTCTAGTTCTGCCGCCCCTGATGAAGTTGAGGATGGCATGGTTTGTACCTTTTCATATTCCTCTCTCTCTCTCCCCCCCCTCTCTCTGGTAGATCCCAATTAGAACAATTAATGTTGATGATTAGGTAGTCTTCTTACAATCTACCCCCTCTACTGGAGTAAATCTGTATCTATGTGTTTGTATACGCTTCGCATATGCCTGCCCACCTATCAAATTTTTGTTTTACCCCCTATTTTACTATATCATTCTCAAGATTTAACCTTTCTTAATTCTATACTTTAAATCTTTATAATAATTCTGCATTATATTATTACAGTCGTGTGTGTTATTAACAGGAGAATCCCTCTAACAATCCTTGGTTGGCTTTGATTTGGTTTGTTAATGGTGTGTGTGAATATTTGTCGTGCCGACCTTCATTGCAAGTGCCTCTTTTTTTTTTTTTTTTTTTTTTTTTTTGCAGGATTAAAGTGCCTCTTTAAGTAGCAGTATATAACACATATTACTACAGTCGTGTGTATTATTAACAAGATACAAATGCTTTTATTCCTTATTACGACTCTAATTAGTAAATATAGAAATTCAATCCAATACTATTTGTCACCACTCACCTTGAAGTGTAAAGCCATTGTCTTTAAAATTTTGATGACATATGACTGGTAATTATGTCAAAATTATAATGCTAACGTGTAACAACTGTTAATAATATTCACCATGTCAATATTTCGAGCTTCTCGTCTACACGACGTTAAACCAAGATTCAAGATAATCAACGATAATATTAGTCTAGCAACGCCTAACTCGCCTAGGCACCGTCTAATTCTCCTAAGCTATTAGAATCAAGACGGTTGGGATGCCTTTTATTTTTTACTGCCTTTCTGCCTAGGCGGCGACTTAACAACTATGAATAGAAGTGAAAAGGTATATGATATGATCTTGGCTCTTAAACTAACAATAGGATGGAAGGTGGTCAATAATTCTTCTAAGTATGCACCACAAGTTGAATTTTGGGGGCCTAATGAAAAAATATGTTAGGATTGTGTGCATGATTTGGTAGAAGAAGTACTAGCGGATTAACATATTTATATAGGGATGACTGCTATGGTTACATTAGGGTGGGGGGAGACGTGGGTATTAAGGCGTCCAGTGGAGTTTTGGCTCTCATGGGACTATTAAGGACAGAGGTGGTTTTGCGCTTTCTTCTTTTAGACTTGTACACGAGCTGGTAGTTGAAATTTTGTGTTTTAGGAAAGAGGTGCATCAAGTCACCTTTAAGCGGGGTCAAAGCACTCTAATTGACTATATGTTGGTGCAAAGGACCACAGGGCTCAAGTTTGTAGTGGTGTTCGCAAGAAGCATGTTATAGATAACTTGAGTGCACAACCTATTGTGGCTTGTAAATTTCTTTAATAGCTGTCATAATATGATACAAACCAATAGCACAACCAATCACTCAATATGATGCTGCTGCATGTCTTTCTTTAAGGATTTAGAAAACGAAGTTGCGAGTGTGATAAACCTCTATTTTATCAATAATCTTTCAGAGTTCTTCCTGCTGCTTTTGTCACAGAGCTATATTCAATGTTTGGTCCTGGTTGTTTTATACTGATATGCTTCCAGTTGACCATTTTTTGAATAATAAAATATTTAATTTTTTTTATTTGTATAATTGATTGCTAGTGGGGGTTGTCACTAGATTTCCAGTCTATATTACTTGTGTAATATAGTCGCCTAGTATAGCCTCTATTCGTTTCCCTATTTTCCCCGCTTTTGTATGTATCGTTTCTGATGAAAGCAGTCGCAGGTGGATGGTTCATTTCATTCACCAGAGTGGCATGCCGCACGTTTGGCCAGCCTGAAAACTTCTCATACTGTCACATGGGAAGAATACAAAAAGAAGCAAAAGGTAATTTGTTGGATGCTTACTTGCGAATGTGAACTAATTATATTGATTTGCAGAGAAATTAATAGTTTATGGTTACTTCAAGTATATTAAATCTCTTAAAATAAATTAAAGTATGATTGCATGTAGTATTATCCTTTTGCAATTTGATGGCCATGTTTTAAAGGTGAACATTTTAGTGGCTAAAAATATCTTCCTTGAACGCTTAAACAACTTCCGTCATATTCCGTTAATTTCAGCTTTGCATTGTTAGTATTATGCTAAAAATTATTATTATGCAATAGGTTTATACACACACACCAAATAAAAAATATATAATCAACGCTCACACTCACAGAGGGAGGTATGAATAAATGCTTTATTAATATTATATTGATTAGGTTATTTTCAGTATTAACATATGTTTTTGTACGAGCTCTCAATATGAGCTCAAATAGTCTATTAAAATCAGAGTTGCTATTAATTTATCAAGACCCTCGAGTTCATGACATAATAGTTCTAGATGTAACTGTAATTGTTTGAAATTTTTTTTGTTCAGTTAACTTCTAGTAGAGTGCTTGTGTGCAGATTCTGGAGACGAGATGTTTTGGGGATGTGTGTTTTATCATTTGGGTGTATTATTACTGGATCTATCAACACTACATGGTACAAAATTGAGAAAGGATAGGAAATTATATGAAGATTTGAATTGAAATTTAGATTTACTAAGACCCATTGAAAAATGATGTTTTCCGGTGAAGGAAACCAGAAAGCAAAAAAGAAATCCTGAGTTTAGTGGAGACAGAGGTGAGATGGGATTGAATTTGAGGAGAAGAATGGACAGAGTGCGGAGGTAGATCAAAGAAGAAACATTATATATATACACAGTACTTTATTGAAAATATATTAGCTTTTTATACATATACATGTAATTTAATTAAAAAATACAAGCAATATATTAAAACAATTAACATAATAGCATTTTGACACAGTATTAAATGAAGTATAAAATGTTGTTGCAAGAATAAAAAGAAATGTAGATCAGAAAATAAAATACTACAATTTAAAAAAATAATTAAAATATTAAATGATACCTGGGAATTGCACGGGTTACAAGCTGGTATGTTGACCTGCAGAAATGGCCAGTTGAAAATATTTTTTTGCAGATCATCAAACTGCATTTACTTTATCTTTTGATTACTTAATTTGAATTATGACGCAATTAGCTGAATGTCGTAGATGTACGGTTATGTGAGTTTTTGTTGGTTATGTGTCAGGAACTATTATGTTTCTGACCTAGTTTTGAACTATTTTTGGTGTTTCTGCTTTATAGAGCAAGAAAGCAGCTAGATTAAGCTAAGAGAGAGCAGAAATAGAGAGACTAGAATTAGACAGAGAACAGAGAGATCAGAGAGGGTTCAGAGAGAAATGAGAGAGAAACTTGTAGAAGATAAATTTTAGAGAGAGAAATCAGTTATAGAGAGAGAGAGAGAGAGAGAGAGATTTGGTGGCGGCAAATGCCATTTTCCATATATTCAAATCATAACCACAAATGGAAGTTACAACTGGTATTTATGGTGCAGCACACAAACGGAAAATAGCTAAAGACTAGTTTACCCTTAATGAATCCTGACCCTTAATATTAACTGTACTACTTAAGCTACTACTGCAATTCACTATAGTACTGATCCTGACATTATGTTAGTGTCTGCTGTGATTTAGTGTTCTGTCCAGTCAATAATATTACTTGGGTAATAGTTCTTATAATCTGGGTACCTTTGGCCTTTATTTGCTAGCAATTGTATATTCTTAATTTCTTTTCCACTTTTTTAATCAATGTTGTTTACTTCTCTTGAAATTAATATCTGCTATGATGATAATGCTAAAATCTAAGAGTGGACAGTTACCAGATGGTTTAACGGCTTAATTTGCTAGGAAGAAGAAATTAGGAAGGGGGAGTTGGAAGCTGATAAAGATAAAATGATGAGAGAGTACAGGGCCCAGTTAGATGCTGAAAGGGCCAGTAAGCTTGCACATGGAAGAAATCACTCACACAGTAAATCTAGTCACAAAAAAGGTATGTACTGAATGTTACTATGGGCATAATGGGGTTAGGGTGCTTTGGGCATAATGGGGTTAGGGTGCTATTAGAAGGCTGTTTTTTTGTCTTGTTTAAGAACATATAAATATATTGTCCGTGCAGTTAAGGACAAGGATCTGAAGAAACGCAGTAGTAAGAAGAAAAAGGTATGATGTGTATTATTATGTTTGATTTTACACTTGAGACCTGCTTGAGTTTATTTTTGTGATAGTCATCCAATATTTTTCTTATCCCGGAGAAATTTTCACAAGGTGATTATGCTGAAACCCACTAAGTGTGCACTGTGCACGAAACCAATCATTGAAACTCTCTTGACATAGACAAATTGTAAAATTTATAGTTTATAATGTTATGTTTCTTAATATACAGCAGAGATCATTACTTGTTCAGAACTTAGCAGTTTGCTGTATCCGTACAAGCTGATTTGAAACTTGAAATGTTCTTTGTAATCAAGAAAGGATGCGCTATGTGTTGTATGCCAGACCAACAATTTGCATTGTAATGTAATCTTGTTTTTGGTCAATCTTAGCTTAAGAATTATATCTTGTCATGTGTACGGAACAGATCTTAAAAGTTACTCCGACTTGGTAGAAAAGAAGAGTTGTCTTGTTAGGATATACATGTGTTGTCTTCATAGCATGCTTTTCAAGTATCAACCTCACAATCGAAGAACCTCTTGATGTATAATCAGTATCACTGTTGAAGTAACACAATTATTTATGTAAAAACAAAATTGAGTCGTTCATGATAATTTTCGTCTCCAGCATTCAAGAAAATCTTCCGAGTCAGAATCTTCAAGTTCATCGTCAGAATATTCTAGTAGTGATGATGATGATGAGAGAGAATCAAGAAGATCAAAATCAAGGTCTAAACGAAGGAAGAGAGAGAAAAGGCACAGATCAAGATCCAAGCATTCATGCAGGGGTGAAGAGGCCGATGGTCCTTTGCCTCTTTCAAGATTCTTTGGTAACTCTAAAAACTGATGTTTGATGTCAAGCTTCAATATATTCAAAATCTAGCATTTAAATAGTTTCTGATGTGCCATGATACTGGTTTTCACAGTTCTGCTTGCTAGATTGGTAAACTCTGACATTACATGAAAGTACTATGTAAAGATCTTTTATTATTTTTAGATTCTGTTTGCAGATAGTAATCTAGTTGCACGAGGCATTTCAGTGTACTTGTGCAACTGACATAATTAAGATTCAACTGTATTATTTTAATGATAATTTTCAGTTTGTTAGATGGGTTCCTAACTCGTTTTGTTACCAATTTTTTACAAAGACCTTTTCTAGATTGCAGATATTTTATGATTGGGAATGTTATAGGGGTTATTATTCCTGACCTGATTAGTTGTAGTCATTAATGTTTGATAATATGCATCTTCCACATAATACATGGTTAATAAATCCTGATCTGCTCTGATCTGGGGTTGTTAGTGCTGCTTGACAAGAACGCTCTGTCTTAGATCTGGGTTCTAGAATGCTCTTTGTCCGAGATCTGGGTGGGTTCTAGAAAGAAGTTGAGCATAGTAAGATTTACATTCCCAGTGCCAGAGTACCGGGAGGCCGGAGTGCATGTCACAAGGCGCGGACATGCTAAGATGGGTATGTCTGGACATTTTTTTTTTTGTGATTTGGCATGTTTTTTTACTGATTTTTTTAATAAATATTTTTATATTAAAAATATTCATAAATTATAAATAAAATTCTAAAAAATATACATATATTTAAATATTTTTTAAGTTAGTAATATAAATTAGTATTATGATGATATTCTATTGTTAATATAAACTAATTTTGATTTTATATTTAAGCTCACCCTATATTTGTATAAAATTTTGCTATAAATTTTGTTATAATTAATTAATAATGACATTTCGTTTGGGCATGTCTTTATAGAAAAACTGTCAGTAGTCAGTACGCATGCCTTTCGAAATGACAAGTAGCTAAAGTCGCATATGACATAACAGGTTGCCTCAGACTCAATAAGATTAGTTTTTGGAATACAATTACAAGTCAGGTATACCGGATTTTTACGTCGGATTTACAGGCACAGAACACGTACTACATTTAAGTGTAGCAGACTAATACGTACGGATGGCAAAATAATTTGATTCGACGAATACTCGATCCGAAACCTGAAATTTTGAATTTACCAAATACGATTTTTTGGATTTGGATATGAATTTAATTTTTAAACCCAAAATTTTTTTGGATTTAGATTTGGATATTAGGTATACCGATCCGAAATCCAAACTCCATTCGAGCCCGAAATCCGAAAAAAAACACGAATTATTATATATTATATATATAATATTAGAATTTTATATATTACACATTATAATATATATATATATATATATATATATATATTATAATACATATTATACATATTATTATATAATTTTTATAACATATATTTTTATATTTATGTTTAAAATTAACTAATTATAAAATTTAATGAAATATAATTATTCAATCATTTAAACGGGTGATAAGGTTAACAAAACCTTTTTTTAGTAATAAATCTAGGGTATCAATTGAGTTGATTTTTTAAATATTATAATAACATAATTAATGATGTGGTGGAGTGGTTGAAGATGACACGTTAAAACTATTTCTATACAAGTCGTGTGTTCGATCTCAAGCACTGACAATATCAATAATTATACAAAATTTCAGATTTCGGGTTCAGGTATGAATATCCAATTCAAAATAATTTTGGGTTTCGGGAATGTCCTAATCCGATCCTAAATCGGATGGGTCTGGTTCATATATTTATTTTCGGGTATTTTTCGAGTTCGGGTCGAGTTCAGGCATGAATAATTTTTCGTGTTTGGATATAGATTCTGCAATATCCAACCCGATTCGACCCAATTGCTCCCTACTAATACTCCCCCCGCCCCCGGCTTATTTATATCGTGGGACGTGAAATCGGCACGCATTTAAAACTCCCGTAAAACATTGTTTTCTTAATAATTTTAAATATTTTTTTTAAATAAAAATATAATATTTAAACTTTTATACAGAAAACGAAAATTTTAAAAATAAATTATAGAATTATGTTTTATAATAGCCTTAAAATACATGCAAGTATGAGAAAAATTATGTAAAGAATCCAATGAGACGAAAGGGGTACTATTTTTTATATTTACTGTGGGATACGTACCTTGCACACATTGTAATTCATAGTAATAAAATAAATTGAAGCATAATTTTTTATTTAGGATTCATCATGGAAGAAATATAAATGATATTTCATAGCAGTCTGGAATATTAATTAAAATCAAATTTATTTCTGACTTCGAATTTTTATAATTTCTTCTCTTATCATAATGCAGAAAACTAATATATCAATTATGCAGGGTAATTGTAACTTTGCCCGTTTCTTTTGAGCGTTTTTTTCGATTGATGTCATAATTATGTATCTTGTCAAGTTGCATGTTTAACATTGAACTAGCTCACTAACCCGGATAATACACGAGCATGTTTTAAATTGCATAAATTACGATTCTTTTACCTCCGGTTTTTTATGTATATTTATGCCATCTTTTGGTGGATGAATGTTTTATTTGTTTGTGTATATAAAGAGTAATTTTTGGGGTGTGGTTGGGTTATTGAAGAAAATGTTCATTCAATATTTGACATTATGTTGAAATAATATCTATAGTGGCATTTTTTGTTGATGACTCCTGCACATGATGCATAGGGATTGCTGTAAGAATATTTGTGGTTGTTTGAACTATTGCAGATATAATATTTATTTACCTATGTTGGGTCCTGACATATCGTAAGGGGGATGAATACGATATTCATTATATTAAAAAATTATTTCGAATTTTTTACGGATAAATAATTTATTGTTCGGTTAGTGGTTTCGTGTTCTTGATAAAAATAATGTTTAAGATATTAGAATAAAAAATACAAGATAATCGTGGAAAAATATATTTATATATAAATTCTCGAGGGGTTACTATACTCCGATCAATAAATTATTCGGTTACATTTTAAGAACAATAATAATCTTGCTTCTACAAAGATATACAAATTAAATTCTATACAATATTCTAGCAATTTATTTGTCTAAGAATTTAATTACCGGATAACTATTAAGAAGGTCCTTAAGAATATACAAGTATAAAAATAGGCATTTTAACATTTCTCCGGTGAGAAGATTAACGAATATAACTTTGAGAGTATATCTTCTCTGTATCTCATTTGTTCCATTTTCTTGAGCTCTCGTGAGAGAGATGATGAATAGGAGCCAAAGCAATTGTTGTAAACTGAATTCCCTCTTCTGCTTCTTTAGTGCGGTCTTTATATCAATTTGAATTACGTGACCAAATGTTAACAAAGTAAAATAATTGATAGAATCAATAAATGTTGCTTGCTGGTGTTAGTGACGCCTAGAGGGATTTTCACACTTAGAAAAATCAATCCAAGCTTCCTACTAGCGCCTACAAAAGAGTAGAGGATGGTACTGGTGCCTTGAAGGGACAAGAAGACTCTTGTACTTCATTTTTGGTGGTTACTGGCACCTACAAGGGGATTGAAAGATGGTATTGGTGCCTACTAGTAACGAAGAGAGTCATTGACTTAGTTTTTTGATGCAACTGGTGCCTACAAGGGACCAAGGGGATGGTATTGGCGCCTTGAAGGGACAAGAAGGTTCTTGCCGTAGTTCTTGAGCTATCTGGCGCCTAGAGGGAGCAATGAGAGCTTCTTTACTTAGTTTTTTCTTGCATCTGGCGCCTACAAAGAGTGAAGAAGGGTTACTGGCACCTATAGTGTACCAATGTGCACTTTTGACTTAGTTTTTCATCTCATTTCTTCTCTGGTGCTCCTACTAGATCAAGACCACTTCTAGTACTTAGTTTTTAAGCCATACAATAAGGTAATGGCTCCTAATAGTCAAGAGAGTAGCCTTGGTGACTCCTATTAAAAGGTAGTGACCATTTTTACTTAGAATCCGTGGACCACTTTAACCCTTTATTTGTACATCCTACACACCTCTTCTCATACTTTTAAATAAAAGATGTTCAATCCAAGTACGTTCTTTAACTTAACAATTTTTCTATTGATAATACTCAGGTTCCTTTCATGAGCCGCTGACGCCTAGTGCAACTAGTCTGGTTCACAGACGAGTAACTTCGATTTAGGTTTTTGTATTATAGCCTTAATTGCATTGTTAAGCTTGCAGCAACCTTTATCGCTTCAAACACCAACTGTCGATAAACAATGTACTTTCACTGTAATCTTTTCTGGTACTTAGACAACTTCTTCATTATTACTACAATCTTAAATACTTCATTCCTTGTTCTTCAGTGACGCTTGAACATACAATGAACTCCTTTCAACAAGTATAGTTTCAAGACTACAATTGTGTTCTTTAACCTTTAATAATACCCTGTCTTCAATTCTTCTGATTCCTATGCTTCGAACATTGTTTATCTTCAATTAATACTAATACACTGAAATCTTCTAGTGGCACTTTTATACTGAATCTTCAATACTTCTGAAACAATGAAAGTCTTCAAACTTTATTATTTACTGAGGCATGGACATGTTAATGAACTTTTTTCAGTGGCCTGTAAGCAAACTTCAAAACTTCTATAATATTTTGATTTTTTGTATTTGTCTTGTCTTCATTTCTTCCTGATTCCTTGTATAGACTTAGTATTATTTAATGTCCTGTTCCAGTGTTGAGTTATCACGTTTACTGTTCATACAACTCCGTATTCTCACCAACAATCTCACCTTATTTGATTGTTAAACCTAACAAACAAATTAAATAGAAAGGATAACTCAACTAGCAACTAGAAAAAGTGAAGTACTGGGACTTGTAAATAATGCTACTGGTTTTTTTGGATCAAATTCTGCATTTCCAGATTTCTTGAGTAATTGAAATTAAATATATGTGTTCCTCTAGCGCTGAACTGATCTTCAAGTAGTCTCATCTTTATTTCACTGGTTCGTGTTGGAGTAGTTTTCTGTATAGTTCGTTCACATGGAAGGACTGATGTAAATATAAGTTCAAGTTATGACTTCTTAAAATCTGGAAGTGAGAAGAATAATTGGGTTTGTGTTTTTAAACTAATTTAAACTAGTGATCAAGTAAAATAATGATTTAACAATGATAAAAGGCAATCCAGAAACTAGGGTTCTTCATTCGTGGTAATGAATTTGTTAATATGTGATATTAAAGTCTCGTGCTCTTGCTAAAAATATCCGGGAAAATTGATATTGTTCTCTCCCAAGAAACAATATAAAGTCTACAACTACATATTTAACTCACTCCCATGATCAATAAACATATAATTATAAACTTTTAAATCCCAAGGAATTTCTGTTTCAAAATTCGCATATTAATCTCCCAATTAAATATTTGAATTATATCTATTCCATCATAAATTAAAATTATAAATCATCTTCCGATTCTTTACTGTTAGTCCCTTAACAATATAGCAAGAATTACAGAAGGGGGGTTGAATGGAATTCTTGAACCTTTTTCTTGAAATAAAAATGTTCAACTCGATTATAGATATATTTGTTTTGATTAGCACAATGCGGAATGTAAACTTAATTGAATCAAAACATAAGTAATTAAAAACAAGAGTCTTTAAAAACTTTCTGGTGGATTTAAACAATTCCACCAGAGATATATATTATATATCGAGAGGACTCT
This sequence comes from Apium graveolens, assembly GCF_009905375.1. NCBI lineage: Eukaryota > Viridiplantae > Streptophyta > Magnoliopsida > Apiales > Apiaceae > Apium > Apium graveolens. The sequence continues at coordinate 70,742,468 of NC_133657.1, read as the reverse complement.
GTGTGCAGGAATGCTCACAGCTGCTTACAAATGGAACTACTGAGAATACAGGAAATGCTAATGATTCTGCTTACAAAGATTTCTCTGTTTTTGTGTTTCTCAGCTATCTCGGTCATTTTTCTATTTGCTACTCTCTTGGTTTATATAATACCAAGATTACAAAGTCAAAAAGACTGAACAAATATAAAATCTAACAGTCTTAAACTTTGCTGCTTTTCGTCCTCTATTACCCAGTTAATGGGCTTCCACAGTGTGTTTGTATACATCTCGACGGCTGTGTGTCAGCTTTCACTGTTCAACTTGAATTCTTCATATGATCATCCGTCGACTTTCAGAACATCCGTTGATGATTTAATTGATCATCCGTCGACTGCTATATTAAACATCTGTTGATAGTCATTTGATCATCCGTCGATGGCTTTGTTAATCATCCGTCGGTAGCTATTTTGGCACTTGACTCTATATCACTTATGCAGAATTACAAGACATCATTTATGTACAATTAATCAACCTATTCTGCATATCTAGTTAAAGTCAACATGACTTATATGCTACTACAGATTCTATACAAAGGTGCATACATAACTGTGCTACAAACTTATTATTACATAAGCTACTCACTCGATGGATAATAAGTTAATCATCCGTCGGGACTATAATGAGTTATCCGTCGGGACTATAATTCTTATCCGTCGAGTGCTATATAATTTCACTAAGTAAAATCTACTTAGATGTTTTGTTTATGAAATCATCAAGTACACAACATATGCACAACAATCTCCCCCAATTTATGTCTACTGGAATTGTAGCCATAAATTAAGAGATACTTGATGATAACAAAACATCCTGAACATATATCTTTAAAGATAAGTAGATAAAACTGAAAGTGCTTCAATTAATTAAAATGTGCAAGGTTTGGCTCACAGTGAATTCAAGATGCTCCTCTAGCCTGAACAGATTTTTCTAGTTCCTTGAAGGTCTGGATCTTCTTCCAAGCTTTCTGTTATTTTCTTCAATTTGATTCTGGAGCTGCCTGTGGAATTCTAGTTCATCAGAGTCTGAGAGATCTAGCTTTTCTTGCATTTCCAAAAGAGTCTCATTGCTAGAGATACTCAATTGGTCTTCTAATCTGAAGAGTCTTCTTACACCCTTGTCATCCATGAATTCCATCAGCCAGTAGGGCCTTAGATGCACTCTTCTCCCTGTGTATGGGATGATTAGAGTCTTTGGGAGTGCATCTTTAGCTCTAACACTCCTCAGCTCTTCAATCTTCTTCAATACTAGTCTTCTTGCAGTTACATTGAACCCAAAGTTTTTCTTGAAGGATGAATAGACTTTAATCAACACAGTTTGGCTTTCTTGAAGAATCCTGTGAAGTGGCCACTGAATCTCCCTTCCTCCTTTGTACTTGAACACCAACCTTTCAGGTAGGTTTCTGTATGCATCAATTGCCCTTACTTCATCCAGTTCATCCAGATAAAGATTTAGATCTGAAAATTCTTTGATGTCACACAAGTACAGGTAGTCTCCCCTGTTGACCTTGGGTTGAGCTTTAACTACTGACTTGGATTTGAGAGGTGACAGCTTCACTTTCTTGATTGCCCTTGACTTTGTCCTTTTTGGCTTGCTAAGGATTGGTAAGTTGAAGTCAGGAATTGGTATTTTATCCCACTCTATTAGCTCATCCTTTGGCACAATAGGTTCACTTTGTATGTTCCTGTAGGGATCCACCACCCTTATGTCTTCAAATACCACAGAGGGCTTTGATGCTTGAGTTGTAGCTGGAGTGGATTCCTTAGGAAATTGATCTTCCAATTCCTTGTCAACAACATCCAGTTTCCTTTTTGTTCTTCTAGCCAATTCTTTCTTCCTTGGGGATTTCTTCTGTTCTTCAATTTTCTTCTTTGATTCAGCAGCTTCAGATGGTTGAGAGGGAATTTGTTGAGAAGAGTTTACAGCTTGTAGCTTGGCCAAGATAGCAATCTGTTCTTTCTTTTGTTTAGACTTCTTTGCATCTAGAGCAGCTTGCCTCTTTTCCTGCTTTAATCTGGCTTTTTCTTCTTTCTTTGCTTGAGCAAATTGTGGATGTCCAGCTACCACACAAATTTCCTTTCCATTTCTGAATATCTTAGCAATTCTCCTTTTTGAAGCTGAATCAGCTTGATCTTTATAGAAGACAATAGATCTTGACAGAAGCTTCTTTTCATCAGGCTTGGGTGTCTCATACACAGTGTCCATAGGGTTCTTCCAAGATGATTTTGGATAATTTGCCCTTGGTTTAAGAATTGATTCAGCCTTTGTAGACTTGATGCAGGAAGATTGTCCTTTTTCCAGATAGTTCATGCTCATCTCATTCACACTGATTGCTTGACATGAGAGTGATGGATGGCTGACTGAACTGGCTCCTTGACTAGTTCAAACTTTTTCTGTATCTCCTCATCAATCTTATTCCAGTTGATCAGACTCAACTTTCCTTTTTCATTAACTTTCAAATTTGCTGCTGCTGCTTTAATTAGATCTATACCATCTGTAACTGTTGGCTTGGAGACTGTAATTGAAGGTACAATTACTTTGCTGATTTGTACTTGATGTTTCTCCCCCTCAGTTGGTCCTTTCTCCCCCTTACTTGATTCTCTCTCCCCCTTTTTGTTATCATCAAGTTGAGGAGTTAGGCCTTGTGCTTTAGCCAGTTGCATGAGAAGATTTGTCTGAGTCTGTTGATTTTGAAGAAGGATAGCCACTGAATTCTCAATAACTTGAACTCTGTTTTCCAGCTTGGCTAGCTTCTTTTCAGAATCTGATTCTCTCCTCAATCTTAGTAATAGATCTTGCATGGTACCATACGGCATTACTGAATCCAGCTTCTCAGAATTGTATATCTTCAAGTCAGCTATATCTCTTTTTAGTTCATCCACACTCATATTCTGTCTTAAGTGATGGATCTTCATGAGATGTAGAGAGTCTAGGTGAGCTTGAAGAATAGCCTTGGTACCAGCATCTGAAGTTTCCTGAAGGGCCTTTTGAATAGCCATCACTTGCTTGACCAAAGACACATCAAATTGTCCTGGTGTAAATTTCTTTGTCCATGCCCATCCAGGTAAATTTAAAATAGAACTTGGGCCTTCATCTCCCCCTAAGTTCATGCTTCCATCCAAAGAAACAGAGTCATCATCATTAGAATTTACTCCAAATTCTTTAGATGGCTCACCAGCTTGAGAAGGCATCCTATTGACAACAGCTTTATCTCTTTGAAGAGATTCTGAGGTGTGTACTAAATTCAAAGTCTGTTATGCCTCCACATTGCCCTGAGCAGCCAACAATTGATAGGCTGACACAGGATGAGTAAAAGTGTCTGCATCCAAGAAAATGTTATCAATTTCAGCTTTGTAATGTTGCTGAAATTGTCTTCCCTTTTCAGCATCATCCACAATCATTGACTCACTAGCAATGGCTGGATCCACCCTTATTTCTCCTGTACCTGCCTTTCTCTCATAATCTCTCTTTTGTTGCATCAGGGTCTCACCCTGGCTCCCCACCCTCACACCCTCACCTTCACCTACTAAGGCGGGACTCCTCTCACTCACTTTTGCCAATCCTGAATAAATGGATTGCTGAGATTCACTCTTTTCCTCTCCTTTTGCCTGGGAGCAACCCAGCCTCTCACTCAATGCACTCTCCTCTCTCAGTCCTAAGAGTGACTGTATTACCACTAAATCTTCTGCACTAGAAATAATTGAAGTTTGAAGTTGTGTAGAGACACTCGACGGATAAGTGATATCCATCGGGTGAGTGGTAAAGCTATCCGACGGATAACTGCTGTTAAGCTTATCCTTCGGGCTACAATCACTACTCGACGAATGAGCAATATCCATCGAGAGAGTAGAAATGAATGAGGTGGGAAGAGAAACTATTGTTGACTCTGTGTTGATTGAAGTTATTTGAGGCACAAATGTCACAATAGTATCTGAAAGAATTGGCAAGTGAGCCAACAAATCATCTAAAAGATGATGCTCACTTGCACTAGATTTTGGCTTCCCCAACAGAGTTAAAGAAGGGGAATCAGGAATTGAAGTGTTTATCATATCCACTTCCAGAGAGTTTGTTGGTGAGTATGGTGTTTCAGAGGCTTCTATTATAAGAGATTTTGGCTGTGACTCCACATTTATTGGAGCCACATCAAACTGAATTTGAGAAAGTGCAGGGACTGTGTCTTTAGCACCAGTTTGCACTGTGTGTGTGCCCTGTGCATCCCCAATGGTTTTGGATTTCTTCTTTCTTGTGTAAGTTTGGGGTGAGCTTGTGTCCCTAACCCTTTTGGCCTGTGCTCTTGGCTGAGAGCTTTGTTCAATAGCCACATCCTTTTGGGAGGATGCAGCTAGAAGTGAGCTTTTGTCCTTTTTAAGCACTGCAGTTTGTTGGGAAACTGCAGTGTGGCTAGGCTGGGATTCACTCAACTCTCCAACCTTATCCTTGGGGTTTCTTTGATGTTCACCCCTTCCCTCACCTAACTGACCCTCCTTCACACTCCCCTCTTTGGCTTTAGTAGATTTTTCAACTGGTACCTTTTGAGAGATACCAGAGGGGGTTTTCTTTGACTTGGATTTGGAAATTACAGTTGTTTTGGCAGCTTTGGTAGGCAACTGTTTGGTCATTGTCACAGTTGCCATAGCTACTCCTGAACTCAAAGAAATTGAGGAGATTGGAATAGTTGAGGGTTTGGATGAACTTACCTCACTTACCTGAGGTGTCTGCGTTACAGGGAAGTAGAACATTAGCACATCCCTATGATGGTTGGCTCTGTTCAAATCTGCAATGATTCTTCTCTCTTGAACCCAACAAGCTAATTTGTTGTTTGGGTTCTCAAGTACAATCTCTTGACAAAGATGGTTAGCCAATAGCATAAAAAATCTAGCATAATATACATTCTTTCCCCTTTTGGCTAACTCACCTAGTTTAAAACCTAACTCATACAAGACAAGGACACTGAAATTGAAAAATTTATCTGTAACTAGCATGTATAGAATGTTAAGCATGGAAATGTTCACAGAATCAAAATTACTGATTTTTCCAGAGAAAGCTTTAGTCACAACATCACACATAAAACTCCATTCCTTCCTAAGACCTAATCTTCTAATATCACTTAGCTTAGTAGTAGGAAGTGCATAATGCATGGAATTAAGCATATTGATAATATCAGAGTCAGTGTGTGGTGAAGTTACATTATCATCAGGAATTTTGAAACATGCTTTTATCACATCACTATTGATACAAAACTCATTACCTTTGATAGTTAGAGTGATGGTTTTGTCAGTAGAGTTGTAGATTGCAGAGGTCCACATCTCTTCAACAACTTCACAGAAAATTGTGGGTGATTCAAGCATGGGATAACTTAACTTGCAGTTCTTCACAAAGTCCATCATCTTGTGATAGTCTTCTGATTGCTGAATACCCTTATTGACCAAAGCAGTGAAGTTGTTCTTCTCGTAAATGAACCCAGTCTGAGACATAATCTTTACTACAGGTGCCATTGTTAGAGAATGAAAGCTTGAAGAGAAAGAGAATATTTGCTTGAGAGAGAATGAAATAAAAGCAGTTGAATTTGAGAATGATAAAAGAAAATAATTGAAATGAAATAAGCTTTTATACTATCTCAAAAACAACGGATGAAAATAATAAAGAAAAATAAATTACCCAATAGAAATTGCCTAAAATAGCCGTTTAAAAATTAACTGTAAAAATTCCATCCATTATCCGTCGTGTAATGCTTACAAGCTGTAAGTATACTCGATGGATAATGTTCGGGAAATTAACGGTTAAGATTTAGACAATTCGACGGATGAGAATAAACTGTTATCCGTCGAGATTTAAAAGATTCCAGAAAAGTAATTGATTTTTATTTGCAAATAGTATATCGACGGATGACTCAACTCGATGGATAATGGTCATCCGTCGAGATGCAAATTTTGACTTAGCCAAAATTTCATCCATGACTAAAAATCAGCTAAATTTCTGGCTACATTTCAACTTGCAAAATAACTCAGATAAATTTAAGAGTAATTAAGCATACCTAACTCACTTACCAACCTAGAAAAGGTGGATTCATCCAGTGGCTTGGTAAAGATATCTGCAAGTTGCTTCTCACTTGGAACAAAATGTAACTCTACAGTACCATTCATTACATGTTCCCTTATGAAATGGTACTTGATGTCTATGTGCTTTGTCCTTGAATATTGCACTGGATTTTCAGTGATGGCAATTGCACTTGTGTTATCACAGAAAATAGGAATCCTCCCAACTTGTAAACCATAGTCTAATAATTGATTTTTCATCCATAAAATCTGTGCACAGCAACTGCCAGCAACAATATATTCAGCTTCAGCTGTAGAAGTAGAAACTGAATTTTGCTTTTTACTGAACCAGGACACAAGCTTGTTTCCTAGAAATTGACAAGTTCCTGTTCTGCTTTTTCTGTCAATTCTGCAACCTGCATAATCTGCATCTGAATAACCAATTAGATCAAAACCAGAATCTCTAGGATACCAAATGCCAAGTTTTGGTGTTCCCTTGAGATATCTGAAAATTCTCTTAATAGCTATCAAGTGAGACTCTCTAGGATCAGCCTGAAATCTAGCACATAAACATGTAGCAAACATTATTTCTGGCCTACTAGCTGTTAAGTACAGAAGTGAGCCAACCATGCCTCTATAGCTTAAAATATCCACAGACTTTTCAGAAGTGTTTAGTTCAAGCTTAGTTGCAGTGGCCATGAGAGTTTTTGCAGATGTGCAATTCATTAGATCAAACTTCTTTAAAAGATAAAAAATATATTTAGTTTGACTAATGAATATTCCATCACTAACTTGCTTAACTTGTAAACCAAGAAAGTAAGTTAGTTCTCCCATCATACCCATTTCATACTTACTTTGCATCAGTTTGGCAAACTTTTTACAAAGTTTCTCATCTGTAGAGCCAAAAATAATATCATCTACATAAATTTGAACAAGTATGCTAGAGCCATTAACATTTCTGAAAAATAAAGTTTTATCTACAGTACCTCTTGTGAAGTGATTTTCCAAAAGGAACTTTGATAAAGTGTCATACCAGGCTCTAGGTGCTTGCTTCAGTCCATAAAGTGCTTTCAGTAGATAATAGACATACTCTGGAAAATTTGGATCTTCAAAGCCAGGAGGTTGACTAACATACACTTCTTCCTCCAAATCTCCATTCAGAAAGGCACTTTTGACATCCATTTGATAGACCTTGAAATTGGCATGGGCTGCATAGGCTAAGAAGATTCTGATGGCTTCAAGTCTTGCAACAGGAGCAAATGTTTCATCAAAATCTATTCCTTCTTGCTGACAATAGCCTTTAGCAACCAATCTGGCTTTGTTGCTTACTACTATGCCATTTTCATCCATCTTGTTTCTGAATACCCATTTGGTGTCTATTGGATTCTTTCCTTTAGGCTTGGGTACCAGCTTCCATACTTTATTTCTTTCAAATTGGTTTAGCTCCTCCTGCATAGCTAAAATCCAATCAGGATCTAACAAAGCTTCTTCTACCTTCTTTGGTTCTTCCTTTGACAGAAAGCTGCTGTATAGACATTCTTCCTGAGTTGCTCTTCTTGTTTGAACTCTAGAAGAAACATCACCAATAATCAGTTCAAAGGGGTGATCTTTTATCCATTTCCTTGGTTGAGGTAGATTAGCTCTAGATGAAGAGACCTCAATGTTGTCTTGATGTGTGATTGAGTTTTGATTGCTAGAAACTCCCCCTGAGTTTGTGGATCTTTGATTTGAGAAAGGGGTACTTTCTATGGGTGATCTTCCTTGACTTCCTGCTCCTTTTGATAACCCGACGAATGGTGAATTTTGAGTACCGACGGATGAGGCAGGTTATCTACCGACGGATAACACAGATTGCCTTCCGACGGATGAAGCATTTTGCAGCTCGACGGATGTTGAGTTTTGTGCTTCATTGGTGGTAAATTTGTCTGCATTATCCTTAGACACTGTTTCTTGATCACTCTCATCATCACTTCCATCACTGACCATCTCAACATTGTCGAATTTGAGGCTCTCATGGTAATCTCCATCTTTCAGTCCTTCAATCTTTTTATCATCAAACACAACATGTATAGATTCCACAACAATGTTGGTTCTTAGATTGTAGACTCTATATGCTTTACCAACAACATATCCAACAAAAATTCCTTCATCTGCTTTAGCATCAAACTTCCCATTTTGATCAGTTTGATTTCTCAGAATATAACATTTACAGCCAAAGACATGAAGAAAGTTTAGAGTTGGCTTCTTGTTCTTGAACAATTGATAAGGAGTCATGCATCTTGCTTGATTAATCAGAGAGATGTTCTGAGTGTAGCATGCAGTATTTACAGCTTCAGCCCAGAAATATGTTGGTAATTTTGATTCTTCAAGCATTGTCCTTGCAGCTTCAATAAGAGATCTGTTCTTTCTTTCCACTACTCCATTCTGTTGTGGAGTCTTTGCTGCTGAAAACTCATGCAAGATCCCATTTTCCTCACAAAATGCTCTCATGACATAGTTCTTGAACTCAGTTCCATTGTCACTCCTGATTCTTCTAACTTTGAAATCAGGATGATTGTTAACTTGCCTCATGTGATTGATGATGATTTCACTAGCCTCATCTTTAGACTTAAGGAAATATGTCCAAGAGAACTTTGAGAAATCATCTACAATTACTAGGCAAAATCTTTTCTTTGAAATTGACAATACATTGACTGGTCCAAACAAATCCATGTGAAGCAGTTGCAGAGGCTCTTCAATTGCTGAATCAAGTTTCTTCCTGAATGATGCTTTGATCTGCTTCCCTTTTTGGCAGGCATCACATAGTCCATCCTTTGTAAACTCCGCTAGAGGAATGCCTCTTACTAGTTCTTTCTTTACCAGCTCATTCATGGTCTCGAAGTTTAAATGGGATAGCTTCTTGTGCCATAGCCAACTTTCATCTTGACTTGCTTTACTGAGAAGACAAGTTACAGATTCTACTTTAGTTGAGTTGAAGTCAGCTAGGTACACATTTCCTCTTCTCACACCAGTGAGAACCACTTTGTTGTTTTGATTATTAGTAACAATACATGCTTCTTTATTGAAGGTTACTGAGTTGCCTTTATCACAAAGCTGGCTGATACTCAACAGATTATGTTTGAGACCATCCACTAAGGCAACCTCTTCAATGATGACATTATCCTTTGAAATCAAGCCATATCCCACAGTATAACCTTTGCTGTCATCTCCAAAAGTGATACTTGGGCCAACTCTCTCTTCAAACTCTGTGAGCAGGGTAGAATCACCAGTCATGTGTCTTGAACAGCCACTATCCAAGTACCAAAGATTCCTTCTGTTTCCCTGCACACATCAAAATCAAATCAAGTTGATTTTGGTACCCAAGTTTCCTTGGGTCCTGCCTTGTTAGCTTTCTTCTTCTGTTTCTTAGGTCTTATCTCATTTGACTTAGGAATTTCAGATTCTTCCTTAGTCAATTGGGTTGTACCTTTGAAACCATTAATTGCAACAGAATTATTATGCATGTTATGGCTCACAGGAAATGGCATGCTTGGTGTAAACATGTTATTCCAGTAAGGCATGCTAAATGGCATTTGAGGCATACTGTATGCAGCATAATATGGATTAGGTGCAAATGGCATATTAGCAAACTGTGCATTCATATTCTGTGTAGGCATAGCATTAACAGGCATGGGAGGCATGGCATTCATGTTAGAAAATTGAGGCTGAACAGACATGGGAGTAGGCATGGCAGATTTGCAATTAACAGACAAATGATTTACACTACCACACTTGACATAGATTTTTCTAGGAGCATATTTATCAGGTGTGTAGTTATTGTGTTTGTTAATCCCTATTTTACTATTCCTATTGTTTTTCTTTTAGTATCTATTTTTACCTCTATTTTCTCAAGTCTGTCACTTAACTGTTTGACAGTCATGTGACCAACATTAGCCTTTTTCCCTTTCTTAGCTTGACTTGACTCTCCTGAAATAAAGTTCCCATACTTATCATTTAGCTTGATTATTTGGCTTTGCTAATGGGTTTGCTTACAACCGACGGATGAGGATTTTTATCATTCGACGGATAACACTTTTTGTTATCCGACGGATAGTCCTCATCATCCGTCGAGTCTACATATGTCAGCAACCCATCTACCAAAATAGGTTCTAGTTTCTCTTTATTCTTTTTCCAGGCTTCATCACAAAAAAACTCAATTCCTTGAACTTTGGTGATTTGAGCATGAACATCCCTGGATGTTTTTCATGCTTTAATCACCTCTTGTTCACGCTCGAGCTGCTTCTTCAAAATTTCTTCCTTTTTCAAGGACTCAGTTAATTCCTCCTTGGCAATCTTACACTCAATTTTTAGTTTCTCAAACTCAACAAACTGAGACTCAAGCACATTATTCCTTTCACTTAAAAACAAGTTGTTTTCTTTGATTTTAGTATTTTCTTTAGTGAGAGACTTAAGTGTAACACGCAAATGATACAATTCTGTAGACATGTCATTTATGGCATCATTATACTCAGCTTTAGATAAATGTACAAGGTTTGTAGTGATTACCTGATTGCTTGAGGAACTTGTCTCTGTTTCATCAGACTTGGCCATTAGGGCTAGATTGACATAGCTGACATCTTCATCTTCATCCAAACCATCAGCTGCCCAGTCATTCTCTTGTGTAATAAAAGCCCTTTCCTTTTGTTTGAGTAGATCAAAGTATTTTTGCTTATAATCCACAGACTCAAACCTTTTCTTACTGGAATCTGACTTTCTACACTCATTTGCAAAATGCCCTGCCAAACCACATTTGAAACATTTGAATTTTGACTTATCCACCATGTTTCTCTTTGGCTTGGCTGCTCCAAAGTTCTTCTTGAACTTGAGCTTGGCAAATCTTCTTGAAAGAAATGCTAAGTGCTCATCAATGTCCTCCATGTCATCTTGGCTCAATGAATCTTCACTTTCTGCAGCTAGCCCCTTACCCTTATTCTCACAGACCTTTGAAGTTGATTCTACAGCTTCCATCTTCACTTCCTTCTCCTTTTCTAGATCAGCAACTAGTGCAATGGATCCTCCTTTCTTCTTTCCTCTCTCCATTCTTTCATCCTACTCTATCTCAAGCTCATAGGTCTTCAGAATGCCATACAGTCTCTCCAAGGAAACTCCTTATAATCTTGTGAGTTTCTCAATGAGACTGTCATTGGTTTCCATTCCTTTGGAAGAGATCTGAGAAATTTCAGATTGGAGTCTTTAGTCTAATAGACTCTTTCATGCAAATTAAGAGCATTTAGTAGTTTTTGGAATCTACTAAAAATGTCAGTGAGTGGCTCACTTTCTTCATTGTGAAAATGCTCATATTGCTGGATCAGGAGCTGCATTTTATTTTCTCTTACTTGCTCAGTGCCATCACAAATTATCTGTATTGTGTCCCAAACTTCCTTGGCAGTTTTGCAGTTGATGATGTTATCAAAGATGTCTGCATCAACACCATTGAACAAAATGTTCATGGCCTTTTTATCTTTCCTGATTTGTTTAATGTCAGGATCAGACCATTCATGCCTTGGCTTTGGAACAGATGGCTCGTTTCCTGTTGCAGCTGTCATTGGAACATGAGGGCCTCTTTCTATGCAGTCCACATAGGCCACATCTTGAGAAAGCATATGAAGATGCATCTTTACCTTCCAATGATGGTAATTATCTTTATCAAGAAAATGAATCTTGACTCCAACATCTTTCTTGTTCATCTTGCTGAATTGTTTTGATCTTTAAACTCTTTGTAGATTAAGTGCTTGCTCTGATACCAATTGTTAGTCCCTTAACAATATAGCAAGAATTACAGAAGGGGGGTTGAATGGAATTCTTGAACCTTTTTCTTGAAATAAAATTGTTCAACTCGATTATAGATATATTTGTTTTGATTAGCACAATGCGGAATGTAAACTTAATTGAATCAAAACATAAGTAATTAAAAACAAGAGTCTTTAAAAACTTTCTGGTGGATTTAAACAATTCCACCAGAGATATATATTATATATCGAGAGGACTCTGTGTGTAGGAATGCTCACAACTGCTTACAAATGGAACTACTGAGAATATATGAAATGCTAATGATTCTGCTGACAAAGATTTCTCTGTTTTTGTGTTTCTCAGCTATCTAAGTCATTTTTCTATTTGATACTCTCTTGGTTTATATAATACCAAGATTACAAAGTCAAAAAGACTGAACAAATATAAAATCTAATAGTCTTAAGCTTTGCTGCTTTTCGTCCTCTATTACCCAGTTATTGGGCTTCCACAGTGTGTTTGTATACATCTCGACGGCTGTGTGTCAGCTTTCACTGTTCAACTGCTGTTTGAATTCTTCATATGATCATTCGTCGACTTTCAGAACATCCGTTGATGATTTAATTGATCATCCGTCGACTGCTATATTAAACATCCGTTGATAGTCATTTGATCATCCGTCGATAGCTTTGTTAATCATCCGTCGGTAGCTATTTTGGCACTTGACTCTATATCACTTATGCAGAATTACAAGACATCATTTATGTACAATTAATCAACCTATTCTGCATATCTAGTTAAAGTCAACATGACTTATATGCTACTACAGATTCTATACAAAGGTGCATACATAATTGTGCTACAAACTTATTATTACATAAGCTACTCACTCGATGGATAATAAGTTAATCATCCGTCGGGACTATAATGAGTTATCCGTCGGGACTATAATTCTTATCCGGCGAGTGCTACATAATTTTACTAAGTAAAATCTACTTAGATGTTTTGTTTATGAAATCATCAAGTACACAACATATGCACAATATTTACAGTTCCTAAATATACAATAAAGGGTTCGGTACTCACTCAATTGTTTTAATCACTCAACAACAGAGTAGTAAGGTAGAGAAATTACAATACAATCACACAATCATATTTAACCAATAAATACTACCTAATTACGGAATTATGGAATTAGTTACTCATAAAATATGAAGAAAAAATATATATATATATATATATATAATAACTAAAATCGTGATTACAAGAGTATAAAGTTAAGAAAGATACAACTTAATTAAATCTCTTAAGTTTGGATTGAATCCCTTATATTCTAGCTTAAATTCTCTGTTAGTCTCTCTCTCTCTCAATACACTCCACTTCTCCCCTCCTGAATAATAATATTAATAAAACCTAATATATATATGTTTTTAATTATCTCATAGGCAAAATATAATTCTTCTTCTAGAACATGTTGGATTCTGGTTGTGACATTTGTAGCCCAACTTCCAGGCCTGTTTCCGAACTGATCCAATCCAAAATATAATATGAGACGATCTCTAAATTGAAGATACTTTCTTTAGCTTTACATGGATTGGTGGATGGCCCAAATACGATGTTCAGAACTTGAGTTAAGGCCCAAACGCTGATTGCTGCACAAGCCCTCCAACAAATTCAAATTTGCATATAATTTAAGCCCAAGTAGGCCAAATTCCTTCCAACTTTGAAAATAATTATTTCATGTCATTAAACACTAAAATAATATTAATAAATACCTAATTAAATATAAAACTATATAAACATGCAGATAAAATCCATTAAAATATATTTAAGTATATATTATATCAAATATCCCCACACTTGGTCTTTTGCACGTCATCAGGCAAGCTAATATAATATAACGACTAACATAAAAACTAATATCACTTTCGTAAGGTGATCATGGTTTCATTTGGCATATGCAATAAGTCCTTTAAACCCAAGGTAGTTGTACTGGACAAGTAAGGTCTCGTGAGGGCCTATAATGAATGTACCCAGAAAATTCATTTAACCCATGCAATATGCAGCTACATGAATGCACCTAAATGATCGATAATACAAAAGATCTCAAAATCATAGTTTATGCCAAGTCAGATATAATCTTCAGAATATGCAATATGTTTAGACACATCAAGCTCACACATAATATCCCCATATAGTTAACACGAGTACATAGTGTGCGTGTGTGCTTAGCTTAACAAAAAGCTCTCTAATGAACCAAGAACAAAGATACACAAGTTTCAACATGACAAGTCATGCGTGTTAATAGCCCCAAGTTGAGTAACATAATGGATCTTAACACTTCGTTACTTAGCACTAGCATTCGTTCAAGTTTAGCAAGGGATTTCAATATCCTTATTTAATAATACAATACCACAACTATATGTACATATGGTTTTTTTACTGCTCTATCTAAAGAAGTAGACTCTGCTCAGGAGGTATAATCACATAACGCTTCTGTGTTCGTCGTAGAAAATGTATTTTAACCAAGCTCAGAAGATCAAGTGGCTTGCTTGGATGCAAGTCAAATTCAGGGAACATTGATCAAGAATCTTGAAATGTTTAACAATCATGGTGACAAACCAGCCCACCATTGTCGGACCCTCGTTTTGAGCTATCACCTTTTTTATGCGTTTACCAAGTAAGAGAAAATCTACCAGTATACATACATTAACGCAATATAAGACAAATAATTCAAGTTTGGATACAATACTCCCATGACTAAATAGTGTGTATGCTAATAATTTATATACATACCAGTATGCAGGGTTTACTCTATTTGAAGCTTTAGAACATCGACCAGAATAAATTTCAGAATTCTTCAAAGTAAGAGCTCTCCAAAAAGCTTTTTTATTAAACTCATGAATTCCCCATTGTCCAATACTTTCCAAACCACATAAGCATTGCAAAATTCCCCCATTAAGCTCATAAGCCTTTCCTAATAACCGAAAATTAAAAATATAAGTTCTTTCCCTCAACTGCAACGATTTTCTTTATCAATGCCCTCAAACTCAAGGGTACTCAAGAACTCATATACAAGCTCAGAATACGTTGGCTTATTAAAACTAAGCAATTTCTCCCATTTCAAATTCTTCAACACCTTGGTAACATCACCTAGAAAACCAATTTTCTCAAGAGCTGATTTATCTGCATAACGATTCAGAAGCATCTGTTAAATATTTGAGGTGTGATAGTTATCCTGGAGCACTGACACCAAAAGGTGGCGTAGGAGTGGGCATAACAGGTAAAGAAACATGTTGGGGTTGTTTCTTTTTCTTCAAAGTAAATGGCTGAGGATTGTCCAAATGTGTGGCTTTTCTATTGATCAAGATACACTGAGACTTTATTTTGCTTACTGCAAATAATTAAAGACATAGTGTGGCAGTGTATTGTTAAGGATCAATGCCTATGGCCCAGCAGATTAAGACACAAAGACCAGCAAATTAAAAATGTTGTGCATATTTCCGGGTGTGATCATACTCATGTTGTGTCTGCTTAGTTTTCGCAATGATGGTGTAAGCGCATTTAACCGCTGTACGTGTATGATATGAAGGTCGTAGCGGCTGAACAGAGAAGATTACATTATGACCCTAACCGGTCAGGAGATAGAGACAGGGATGATTGGTCCTACATATGTTGTTTCTTTATCCGCTGTAGATATGTTTCAACTTTGATACCTATGTTTCTTCAGAGAGAGATCGTGGCTCTGTTAGGGTTATCCTGTCTTTCAAACTCAATCGAACCTTTACAACTCAAATTAATATACACATACATAAACAAATAGGATATATACTTCACTTAATAATAAAACATATTATACACAAATATAATTTAGGGAATTGTCAAGAATACCAATTTTGGGGTATTTATTTGCAAATATACCAACATGTAATAGATATTGCAAATTTACTATTTTTTGAAATTTAAATTGCAAATTTACGTTCTAAACATCCCAGTCCATATCAAAACTCCACGACCTCTTTTTTCTCTCTCCGCTCTGTTTTTCTCTCTCGTGTTCTCTATCTCTCGTGTTCTCTCTCTCTCTCTCTCTCTCTCTCTCTTTCTCTCTCTCTCTCGCTCTCTCCCCCCTCTTTCTCTCGTGTTCTCTCTCTCTCGTGCTCTCTCTCTCCATACACACAAATATAGATATAGATTCTTATATTCAACTTGTTCTCAATTAAATTCTGAACTATTTAGCTTATTGTTTTCGTAATTCCCAATTCAATCAGCTCAGCCTTGTTAGTGATTGATGTATAGACTTTGGTATTAGGGGGAATGGGTTTTTGGGGTTTTGTGTTCATGAAGTTGTGGTTAAGAAAAGGTTTGTGGAGTATAATGTATTTGTTTGTAATGCACTTGCGTTGATGTATTTTAAGAGCGGGGTTTTGAGGGATGCGCGTAAGGTGTTTGATGAAATATGTCAGAGAGGGGTTGAGGATGTTGTTTCGTGGAATTCAATTGTGGCTGCGTATGTGTAGAGTGGGGATAATTTTTGGAATTAAAATAAAATTTTAATGAATTATTGAAAATAAACTGATTAATTATCAAAATAATTAATCAATTTGAATAAATAATAATTAAATAAATAATTTTTGAATTCTAGAAAATATTTCAGATTTATTTATAAAATAAATTAATTGATTAATTGAATTAATTAATCAATTTATAAATAAATAAAACTGAATTTATAAATTTATAAAATAAAAATAAATTAAATTAAAAATAGAATTTTAAAAACAGTTTTTCAAAAGTAATTTGGGGAAAATCCAGATCAAAACCGGGTTTTACACCGGGTTTGAATCCGGGTCGCGAAGAACGGGACGGGTCGCCGGCTGGTTTTCGAAAAATCTGGCAACTTCCCCAGTTTTCGGCGATACCAATCGAGCTTCCAAACGATCGAATTCAATCTATTTTTGCACCGTTTTTCATCAACAAAACAGCAGAAATACAACCCCAACCTCCGACTTCATCGACGATCAAGCTATCGTCTTCTCCGGCCGAAAAACCGAGCTTTTCCGGCGGTTCAATCGTAAAAATGGGTCTCCCTCAAAATCAAACCGAACTCAACGATTTATATGTTAAATCAAAGCTCTAAACTTCTAAAATCGATCCCCATAAATCATAACAATCTCAGATTAATCAATAGTTCAGAAAATACTAATCAAAATCTACAAAATATTGAAACCTCGCTTATCAAGTTCAATGAATCGTTTAGTCCAAATATATACTTAAATCGATTGTACACAACCAAGGGAAGCTATATCAATCATCAATAACATCTAATAACCCCTGGAATCAAAAGCCCTAATTCGGGGCATAAACCCTAATTTTAAAATTGAAAATCAATGAATTCAAACATGAAATTGATAGTAAAATTGGAAAGTAGAGGTCATTAGCTTTTGATTGGTTACTTAAATGATGGATTTGGATCACAGAATAACTGTGAAATCGAGCTTTGATCTTCAATGGCCAAGAACCCTAATTGCAGAGAATTTTGGGGATTTTTCTGGTTTTTGATGATTATTATATAATTAATTAATAAAAATTAGGATATTTATAATTATATAAATAATACCCCTAATTAAAATTAAGGCCTTAATTATACATCTAATAAAATAATTGGCCCTTAAATAATAATTTTTGGGTATTAATTTTTAATTTTTAAATATCCAATAAATACAAAATATATGCCAAAAATTGTAAATAATCCAAAAAATGCAAAGAAATGGAATAATTGAAAGTCCAATGATTTAAAAAAAATAAAAATATGATTTTTGTGGTGTTTTTGACACCTGAAGGGGCTTTGAAAAGTCATTTTTCGCGAAATGAGAAAATTCCTAAAATAACTGGATGTTCAGAATAACAGGATGGTACAAGCCATATTAGGAAAAATAAGGCCAATTATTTTATTTGAAATATCAGCTATTAAAACAAAGTTTGGGTCGTATAACTTTCGATACGAAAGCATTTAACAAAAAATAAAATACCCGATAAATACCCGGAAAATACCCTGACAAGACAGAATACCTATCGCATAACAACTAGGGTTTTATGACTAAACACACTTAATGACATAATAAAACACATTATTCATCTTTATTATGATATAATACAAGCGTAATTTCTCAGGCGTTACAGTTATAGAGGTCTACAAGGCACAACTTAAAGCTTTTCACCTTATTGGTAAAACATTGCAACAGACTCTGAACAGTCATCAAGACAGGATTAGAAGGTTGGTGAAAGACAAGCTGGATGACCTTGTGCCAACTCAAGTAGAAATCAAGAACAATTTTTGGAAATTTGCTGACCAAATGGCAAGTTTTGATATGTCCAGCATGGAGCAAAGCATCAAGCAACTGAAACAATCCTTTGTAGCTTTGCATGAAGTTGTCCAGAATCACATCACTAGTAACAATGACACAAGGGTCAAATTGGATGAACTTCGTCAAGCTAGATATGAACCATCCGCTCTTTTAATTCAAGGAATCAAAGATACAATTCAAGCTACTTTTGGTGCTCCTATCCCTTCAAGTTCTCAACAACCTCCTTCTACATCAACAAATCTATAGATTCAATCTCTACAACAACAAGTTTCAACTCTCCAAGCCTCCAATGAATCACTCACAGCTTAGGTCGATGCTCTCACTTCTCTAGTGAAGAGTCAACAGAATGACATCAGGACCCTGGTAGACTCCCACAAACATTTCAAATACAGAATTCAGTTTCTTTGGGAGCTATTGTGGGTGCCTTGAATGTTCCTTTGCCTGCTCTTCCTGAAGCTGTGAGGCCAGAATTCCAAATTCACTACTGGTGCCTGCCAACAATACTAAGGGGAGATAGAAGCTAGGATTCAACAGTCCAAGGAAGCTGGTAAATCTACACAATCTCAATCTAAAAAGGCTGGAAAATTGACAACTCAAACTGGTCAAAGCTCTTTACAGATTCAAATATCTCAAGATGTTGGAAATGACAGACTACTAAAAGCTGGAGAAGGACCCTGTCAATACAAGGAGTTCATTGAACTGTTAACAGTCTTAAGGATGTCTCTTCATAATAACTACATTACCTAAAAAAGAGCCTTGGCCAACAACATCGATTTTCTCAAAGTTGTGATTGTCAAAGTTGAAAACTTTCTGGAAAAGAGAATAGTTGCAAATGTGAATGATTGTGGCTTGGAAAGATGTCTTCAGGTGTCTCTCTCAACTCTTCAAATAATAAGAGCATCTGAGCTGGATGTAATAATAGAAAAAGTTAATGTAGTAATTTCAGAGGACACACAGTTGCTAAATGAACTAAAGAAGGCACATATAGCTGCTTTTCCGGAAGCCTATCTCTATCCAAGAAAATGAGTGGCCTATATTTGTCCAGAGACCAAGAAATGCAAGTTTTCATAGTTCCTAAGAATTATGTAAGAGGGAATCTGAGATTGATAATGACCCTTGAACTTGATCTAAAGACCAAGAAGAACAAGAAAACTGAAGTTGTGGAGATGATCAGAATTTTGGGAAGATATCTGCAGAGGGTTGAGACTATGTTGCCAACCACTCAATTCAACTTCAAAGATGACAAGAATGATGATGAGTAGAAGAATGATGAACAAAAATCTTCTGGCTCAAATCCAAGTCACTTTACTCAAGCAACTAGAAGCAAACCTGAAGAGAAGAAGAGAGATGACAAGAAAAAGGGGAGATGAAAGGAGAAGGAAGAAGAGGGAAGATGGTGAAAGTATCAAGAAAAATGTCCTACCAATACAAATCTCACAAACTCAAACCCTTAAGCCTGCAAACTCAAACACTCAACTACCTTTAACCTCTAAACCTAAACTTTTTATAAATAAACTACAAACACCTTACTCAAAATACCAATCACTTCTAGCCAAACCACCCTAAAGAAAATCACAAACCTACCTTCATTTAAGCCACCTATCAAGACTCATTTTAAAACTGTTGGGAAAAAATCAAAGAAGCTTTAAGTTGGAAATGGAGTTATCTGGAATTGCTTTAATCAAACTGATTTTCTACCTTTAAATTGGTGCATCTCAGATGATGACTACTTTCAACAATTATCTGAAGAAATGGTCAAAGTTTGGGTTATATCATATAAAGAAGTCAGAATCTATTATCAGGATGGCTCCTTCACTCTACTTGGCAGGAATTTAATGGATACACTTACAACCACATAATTTAAGAGGATGATTAGCTTGATGGAGGGTAAGGACATAAGTACAAGGGCATGAAGGGCTGTGATGTGTGTATGGTTGAGAGAAAGGGATGATAGAAATGCAAAAGTAAGGGATGAAAAAGAGGAAAGGGAAAAAAAGTATGCAAAAGAAATAAAAATGTTTGAGCATAGATCTAATGAACTCAAGGCAAAGGGGCTGAACAGAATATTTAAGGATGGACATTTTCTAAACATACATGCTGGAAGTTTCTTAAGATTCAGAGATGGTTACTTGAATAGTTATTCATTAGATGGCTGGCTCAAGCTTGTGGAAGCTCTAAGAGGGACTGAAAACATAGAGGAACTTCAAGTACTTGTGAATCTAAAGGACCTCATGAGGAAACAATCAGGCAATGAGAAATTCATGTGATGACTGTACTTATTAAACTCACATAATCACTCAGTGTATAAAAGCTGTATTTGTTATTCTGTCATTTTTATGTAATCATTTTATTTTTTTTGTAACTTGGGGTTAGTCTTGTTATCAGGAATGAATTTGTGATAAGTAATCTTCTCAAAAATTGGGGGACATTATTGTGAAAGACATGCCTATATTATAACAAGACTAAGTCAAAATGACATCCCTAAGAATTAGTTGTATGATAGTTTAAATCTGTATTTTGTATTGTATTACTTGAGTTTGTAAAGATGCTAAAGATCAGACTGAAGTATTTTTTCGTGAACGGTCTCAAGCCTAGGAATAAACTTTGGAAGAAGATCAACAAGATCATGCCTCAGAGAAAAGGTGAAGAAGCTTGGAGTTGAATAAATCTGTTTTAGGAAAAATGTTCTAATTCAAGATATCTACAAGTCACAGATCAAGTCATATAGAAAAGTCATTCGAGAACTCCAGAATGACTTATCGAGAAGTCCAAAATGGCTTATAGAGAAGTCTTAGAGATATCGACAAGTCAAATTATCATTAGAGATCTCAGAGATATCTACAGTCAAAATGCTTATAGAGATCTCTGAGATATCGATAAGTCATTTCTGCATATGGAGAACTCAAAGATATCGATAAGTAAAAATGAAGATATCGACAAGTAAACTTCTCATTAGATATCTCAGAGATATGTCAAAATTCATATAGAGATCTCAGAGATATCGACAAGTCATTTCTACATGCAGAGATTTAGAGACCTCGACAGGTCAAAGACACTTATAGAGAACCCAGAGATCTTGATAAGCCATTATACTTATCGAGGTGTCAGTTTTCCATAGAACAAACTGGAGATCTCGATATGAACCACAAGTACAGAATGCATCAATCAACAAATGATGTAATCACTTAGATTGAAAAGTCTACAAAAGTAACTTGTAGAGTGCAATATCAAGGGCCAAGATTAACTGACAAAGGAAGGTCACAGACCTATAAGATTTGTAAGGATTCACTAAGCCAGAAATGGAAAGCTTTAAAGATAACTTAAATTAGGGTTTAGTAAATCTTATTGCATGCTATGTAAACCTGTGTTTACTAATCTATAAAGTAAACACTGGTCCTTTGTTTTTAAATGTAATAAACAGATCTAGATTTTCTTGTACTCTTTCAAGAAAGAAGCCGAGTTCTTATATTCTTATGAACCCAGGAATTGTAGCAAGAAATACTTAACTTTAATACAAATTAAGTGAGTTTTGAAATACTATATTTATTGTGCATGTTCTTTATATTCTGCTAAGCATAGTAACTCTGAAATCAACAACTGGTTTGTTCATCATCTATCCAAATAAGTTTTTAAAAGACCTAAAATATCCAAAATACATTCACCCCCCCCGCTGTGTTGTACTCAATTTCTAATAGATACATCATAAGCTTATAAAAAAGTCAATAATTTATTATGCAAAGAAGCTGCTCCTGATTCTTTCAATGATGATTATGTGCTTGTTGAGGATTATGTCTCAAGTGACGAAGAGCTAACAATAGAGTCATATGAGGAGTCTCTATCTAGTGATGAATCTAAAACTCACTTAGATGAAAGAGATGTTCACAGAGCTAGAAAGAGAAATTGATGTAATAAAAATGGGAAGTTTTGTGTTAGTAACTGTTAGTCCCTTAACAATATAGAAAGAATTACAGAAGAGGGGTTGAATGGAATTCTTGAACCTTTTTCTTGAAATAAAAATGTTCAACTCGATTATGGATATATTTGTTTTGATTAGCACAATGCGGAATGTAAACTTGAATGAATCAAAACATAAGTAATTAAAAACAAGAGTCTTTAAAAACTTTCTGGTGGATTTAAACAATTCCACCAGAGATATATATATAATATATCGAGAGGACTCTGTGTGCAGAGATGCTCACAGCTGCTTACAAATAGAACTACTGAGAATACAGGAAATGCTAAAGATTATGCTTACAAAGATTTCTCTGTTTTTGTGTTTCTCAGCTATCTCAGTCATTTTTCTATTTGCTACTCTCTTGGTTTATATATTACCAAGATTACAAAGTCAAAAAGACTGAACAAATATAAAATCTAACAGTCATGATCTTTGCTGCTTTTCGTCCTCTATTACCCAGTTAATGGGCTTCCACAGTGTGTTTGTATCCAACTCGACGGCTGTGTGTCAGTTTTCACTGTTCAACTGATATTTGAATTCTTGATATGATCATCCGTCGACTTTCAGATCATCCGTCGATGACATGATTGATCATCCGTCGACTGCTATGTTAAGCATCCGTTGATAGTCATTTGATCATCCGTCAAAGGCTTTGTTAATCATCCGTTGGTAGCTATTTTGGCACTTGACTTCATTTCACTCATACAGAATTACAAGACATTGCTTATGTACAATTAATCAACCTATTCTGCATATCTAGTTAAAGTCAACATGACTTATATGCTACTACAGATTCTATACAAAGGTGCATACATCACTGTGCTACAAACTTATTATTACATAAGCTACTCACTCGATGGATAATAAGTTAATCATCCATCGGGACTATAATGAGTTATCCGTCGGGACTATAATTCTTATCCGTCGAGAGCTACATAATTTCACTAAGTAAAATCTACTTAGACATTTTGTTTAAGTGATCATCAAGTACAGAACATATTCACAACAATCTCCCTTAATTTATGTCTACTGGAATTGTAGCCATAAATTAAGAGACACTTGATGATTACAAAACATCCTAAACATATATCTTTAAAGATAAGTAGATAAAACTGAGAGTGCTTCAATTTAAACAAAATGTACAAGGTTTGGCTCACAGTCAGTTCAAGATGCTCCTCTAGCCTGAGCAGATTTTTCTAGTTTCTTGAAGGTCTGGATCTTCTTCCAAGCTTTCTGTTGTTTTCTTCAATTTGATTCTGGAGCTGCCTGTGGAATTCTAATTCATCAGATTCTGAGAGATCTAGCATTTCTTGCATCTCCAAGAGAGTCTCATTGCTAGAGATACTCAATTGGTCTTCTAGTCTGAAGAATCTTCTCATACCCTTGTCATCCATGAATTCCATCAGCCAGTAGGGCCTTAGATGCACTCTTCTCCCTGTGTATGGGATGATAAGAGTCTTGGGAAGTGCATCTTTGGCTCTAACACTCCTTAACTCTTCAATCTTCTTCAATACTAATCTTCTTGCAGTTACATTGAACCCAAAGTTTTTCTTGAAGGATGAATATACTTTAATCAACACAGCTTGGCTTTCTTGAAGAATCCTGTGAAGAGGCCACTGAATCTCCCTTCCTCCTTTGTACTTGAACACCAACCTTTCAGGTAGGTTTCTGTATGCATCAATTGCCCTTACTTCATCCAGCTCCTCCAGATAAAGGTTTAGATCTGAGAATTCTTTGATGTCACACAAGTACAAGTAGTCTCCCCTGTTGACCTTGGGTTGAGCTTTGACTACTAACTTGGATTTGAGAGGTGACAGCTTCACTTTCTTGACTGCCCTTGATTTTGTCCTTTTTGGCTTAGTAAGGATTGGCAAGTTGAAATCAGGAATTGGTAATTTATCCCACTCTATTGGCTCATCCTTTGGCACAATAGGCTCTTCATGTATGTTCCTGTAGGGGTCCACCACCCTTATATCTTCAAATACCACAGAGGGCTTTGATGATTGAGTTTTAGCTTGAGTGGATTCCTTAGGAAATTGATCTTCCAATTCCTTGTCAACAACATCCAATTTCCTTTTTGTTCTTCTAGCCAGTTCTTTCTTTCTTGGGGATTTCTTCTGTTCTTCAATCTTCTTCTTTGATTCAGCAGCTTGAGATGGTTGAGAGGGAATTTGTTGAGAAGAATTCACAGCCTGTAGCTTGGCCAAGATAGCAAACCGTTCTTTCTTTTTTTTAGACTTCTTTGCATCTAGAGCAGCTTGCCTCTTTTCCTGCTTCAATCTGGCTTTTTCTTCTTTCTTTGCATGAGCAAATTGTGGATGTCCAGCTACCACATAAATTTCCTTTCCATTTCTGAATATCTTTGCAATTCTCTTTCTTGAGGCTGAATCAGCTGGATCTTTGTAGAAGATAATAGATCTTGACAGAAGCTTCTTTTCATCAGGCTTGGGTGTCTCATACACAGTATCCATAGGGTTCTTCAAAGATGACTTTGGATAGTTTGCCCTTGGTTTAAGAATTATCTCAGCCTTTGTAGTCTTGATGCAGGAAGATTGTTCTTTCTCCAGATAGTTCATGCTCATCTCATTCACACTGATTGGCTTGACATGAGAGTGATGGATGGCTGACTGAACTGGTTCCTTGACTAATTCAAACTTTTTCTGTATTTCCTCATCGATGTTTTTCCAGTTGATCAGAGTCAACTTTCCTTTATCAGCATCTTTCAAATTTTCTGCTGCTGCATTGATAAGATCTATACCATCTGCAACTGGTAGCTTGGAGATAGTAATTGAAGGTACAATTACTTTACTGATTTGAACTAGAAGTTTCTCCCCCTCAGTTGGTCCTCTCTCCCCCTTACTTGATTCTCTCTCCCCCTTTTTGTTATCATCAAGTGGAAGAGTTAGGCCTTGTGCTTAAGCCAGTTGTATAAGAAGATTTGTCTGAGTCTGTTGATTTTGAAGAAGTAGAGCCACTGAATTCTCAATAACTTGAACTCTGTTCTCCAGCTTGGCTATCTTCTTGTCAGAATCTGATTCTCTCCTTAATCTCAGTAATAGATCTTGCATGGTACCATATGGCATTACTGAATCCAGTTTTTCAGAGTTATAGGTCTTCAAGTCAGCTATATCCCTTTTCAATTCATCCACACTGAGATTCTGTCTTAAGTGCTGGATCTTCATTAGATGTAGAGAGTCCAGATGAGCTTGAAGAACAACCTTGGTACCAGCATATGAAGTTTCCTGAAGAGCCTGTTGAATAGCTATTACTTGCTTGACCAAGGACACCTCAAATTGTCCTGGTGTAGATTCCTTTGCCCATACCCATTCAGGTAAACTTAAAGCAGAACTTGGGTCTTCAGCTCCCCCTAAGTTCATGCTTCCATCCAAAGAACCAGAGTCATCATCATTAGAATTTACTCCAAATTCTTCAGATGGCTCTCCAGCTTGAGAAGGCATTCTGTTCACAGCAGCTTTATCTCTTTGAAGAGATTCTGTGGTGTGCACCAAATTCAAAGTCTGCCCTGCCTCCACATTTTGCCTGAGCAGCCAACAATTGATAGGCTGAAATAGGGTGAGTAAAAGTGTTAGCATCCAAGGAAATGTTATCAATTACAGCTTTGTAATGTTGCTGAAATTGTCTTTCCTTTTCAACATCATCCACAATCATTGACTCACTAGCAATGGCTGGTTCCATCCTTATTTCTCCTGTACCTGCCTTTCTCTCATATTCTCTCTTTTGTTGCATCAGGGTCTCACCCTGGCTCCCCACCCTCACACCCTCACCTTCACCTACTAAGGTGGGACTCCTCTCACTCACTTTTGCCAATCCTGAATGAATGGATTGCTGAGATTCACTCTTTTCCTCTCCTTTTGCCTGGGAGCAACCCAGCCTCTCACTCAATATACTCTCCTCTCTCAGTCCTAAGAGTGATTGTATTACCACTAAGTCTTCTGCACTTGAAATTATTGAAGTTTGAAGTTGTGTAGAGACACTCGACGGATAAGTGATATCCGTCGGGTGAGTGGTAAAGCTATCCGACGGATAACTGCTGTTAAGCTTATCCGTCGGGATACAATCACTACTCGACGGATGAGCAATATCCATCGAGAGATTAGAAATGAATGAGGTGGGAAGAGAAACTATTGTTGACTCTGTGTTGATTGAAGTTATTTGAGGCACAAATGTCACAATAGAATCTGAAAGAATTAGCAAGTGAGCCAACAAATCATCTAAAAGATGATGCTCACTTGCACAAGATTTTGGCTTCCCCAACAGAGTTAAAGAAGGGGAATCAGGAATTGAAGTGTTTATCATGTCCACTTCCAGTGAGTTAGTTGGTGAGTATGGTGTTTCAGTGGCTTCTATAATGAGAGATTTTGGTTGTGACTCCACATTTATTGGAGCCACATCAATCTGAATTTGAGAAGGTGCAGGGACTGTGTCTTTAGCACCAGTTTGCACTAAGTGTGTGCCCTGTTCATCCCCAGTTGTTTTGGATTTCTTCTTTTGGGTGTAAGTTTGGGGTGAGCTTGTGTCCCTAACCCTTTTGGCCTGTGCTCTTGGATGAGAGCTTTGTTCAATAGCCACATCCTTTTGGGAGGATGCAGCTAGAAGTGAGCTTTTGTCCTTTTTAAGCACTGCAGTTTGTTGGGAAACTGCAGTGTGGCTAGGCTGGGATTCACTCAACTCTCCAACCTTATCCTTGGGGTTTCTTTGATGTTCACCCCTTCCCTCACCTATCTTACCCTCCTTCACACTCCCCTCTTTGGCTTTGGTAGATTTTTCAACTGGTACCTTTTGAGAGATACCAGAGGGGGTTTTCTTTGATTTGGATTTGGAAATTACAGTTGATTTGGCAGCTTTGGTAGGCAACTGTTTGGTCATTGTCACAGTTGCAATAGCTATGCCTGAAGTCAAAGAAATAGAGGAGATTGAAATAGTTGAGGGTATGGATGAACATACCTCACTTACCTGAGGTGTCAGCATTGCAGGGAAATAGAACATTGGCACATCCCTGTGATGGTTGGCTCTGTTCAAGTCTGCAATGATTCTTCTCTCTTGAACCCAACAAGCTAATTTGTTGTTTGGGTTCTCAAGCACAATCTCTTGACAAAGATGGTTAGCCAAAAGCATAAAAAATCTAGCATAGTAAACATTCTTTCCTCTTTTGGCTAAGTCACCTAATTTAAAACCTAACTCATACACAGTAAGGTCACTGAAATTGTAAAATTTGTCTGTAACTAGCATGTATAGCATGTTAAGCATGGAAATATTCACAGAATCAAAATTACTGATTTTTCCAGAAAAGACTTTAGTTACAACATCACACATGTAACTCCATTCCTTCCTAAGACCTAGTCTTCTAATGTCACTTAGTTTTGTAGTAGGAAGTGCATAATGAATGGAATTGAGAATATTGACAATATCAGTGTCAGTGTATGGTGCAGTTACATTATCATCAGGAATCTTGAAACATGCTTTTATTACATCACTATTGATACAGAATTCATTACCTTTGATGGTCAGAGTGATGGTTTTGTCAGTAGAGTTGTAGATTGCTGTTGTCCACATCTCTTCAACAACTTCACAATAAATTATGGGTGATTCCAGCATGGCAAAACTTAACTTGCAGTTCTTCACGAAGTCCATCATCTTATGATAGTCTTCAGATTGCTGAATACCCTTATTGACCAAAGCAGTGAAGTTGTTCTTCTTATATATGAACCCAGTCTATGACATGATCTTTACTACGGGTGTCATTGTTAGAGAAGAAAAGCTTGAAGAGAAAGAGGATTTTTGCTTGAGAGAGAATGAAATAACACAGTTGAATTTGAGAATGATAAAAGAAAATGATTAGAATGAAATAAGCTTTTATACTTTACTCAAAATCAACGGATAAAAATAATAAAGAGAAGTAAATTACCCAATAGAAATTGCCTAAAATAGCCGTTTTAAAAATAAACTGTAAAAATTCCACTCATTATTCGTCGTGTAATGCTTACAAACTGTAAGTATACTCGATGGATAATGTTCAGGGAATTAACGGTTAAGATTTAGACACTTCGACGGATGAGGATAAACTGTTATCCGTCGAGTTTGAAAAGATTCCAGAAAAATAATTTATTTTTATTTACAGTTTGTATATCGACGGATGACTCAACCCGATGGATAATGGTCATCCGTCGAGATGCAAATATTGACTTAGCCAAAATTTCATCCAAGACCAAAAATCAGCTAAATTTCTGGCTACTTTTCAACTTGCAAATAATTCAGATAAATTCAAGAGTAATTAAGCATACCTAACTCACTTACCAACCTAGAAAAGGTGGATTCATCCAGTGGCTTGGTAAAAATATCTGCAAGTTGCTTCTCACTTGGAACAAAATGTAACTCTACAATACCATTCATTACATGTTCCCTTATGAAATGGTACTTGATGTCTATGTGCTTTGTCCTTGAATGTTGCACTGGATTCTCAGTGATGGCAATTGCACTTGTGTTGTCACAGAAAATAAGAATCCTTTCAACTTGCAAACTATAGTCTAGCAATTGATTTTTCATCCATAAAATCTGTGCACAGCAACTGCCAGCAATAATATATCCAGCTTCAGCTGTAGAAGTAGAAACTGAATTTTGCTTTTTACTGAACCAGGCCACAAGCTTGTCTCCTAAAAATTGACAGGTTCCTGTTGTGCTTTTTCTGTCAATTCTGCAACCTGCATAGTCTGCATCTGAATAACCAGTTAGATCAAAACCAGAATCTCTAGGATACCAAATGCCAAGTTTTGGTGTTCCCTTGAGATATCTGAAAATTCTCTTAATAGCTATTAAGTGAGACTCTCTAGGATCAGCCTGAAATCTAGCACATAAATATGTAGCAAACATTATATCTGGCCTACTAGCTGTTAAGTACAGAAGTGAGCCAACCATGCCTCTATAACTTGAAATATCCACAGACTTTTCAGTAGTGTTTAGTTCAAGCTTAGTTGCAGTGGCCATGGGAGTTTTTGTAGATGTGCAATCCATTAGATCAAACTTCTTTAAAAGATCAAAAATGTATTTAGTTTGACTAATGAATATTCCATCACTAACTTGCTTAACTTGTAAACCAAGAAAGTAAGTTAGTTCTCCCATCATACTCATTTCATACTTACTTTGCATCAGTTTGGCAAACTTTTTACAAAGTTTCTCATCTGTAGAGCCAAAAATAATATCATCTACATAAATTTAAACAAGTATGCTAGAGCCATTAACATTTCTGAAAAATAAAGTTTTATCTACAGTACCTCTTGTGAAGTGATTTTCCAAAAGGAACTTTGATAAAGTGTCATACCAGGCTCTAGGTGCTTGCTTCAGTCCATAAAGTGCTTTCAGTGGATAATAGATATACTTTGGGAAATTCGGATCTTCAAAGCCAGGAGGTTGACTTACATACACTTCTTCCTCCAAATCTCCATTCAGAAAGGCACTTTTGACATCCATTTGATAGACCTTGAAATTGGCATGGGCTGCATAGGCTAAGAATATTCTGATGGCTTCAAGTCTTGTGACAGGAGCAAATGTTTCATCAAAATCTATCCCTTCTTGCTGACAATAGCCTTTAGCAACCAATCTTGCTTTGTTCCTTACTACTATGCCATTTTCATCCATCTTGTTTCTGAATACCCATTTGGTGTCTATTGGATTCTTTCCTTTAGGCTTGGGTACCAGCTTCCATACTTTATTCCTTTCTAATTGGTTTAGCTCCTCCTGTATAGCTAAAATCCAATCAGGATCTAACAAGGCTTCTTCTACCTTCTTTGGTTCTTCCTTAGACAGGAAGCTGCTGTATAGACATTCTTCTTGAGTTGCTCTCCTGGTTTGAACTCTGGAAGAAACATCACCAATAATCAGTTCATAGGGGTGATCTTTTGTCCATTTCCTTGGTTGAGGTAGATTAGCCCTAGATGAAGAGACCTCAATGTTGTCTTGATGTGTGATTGAGTTCTGATTGCTAGAAACTCCCCCTAAGTTTATGGATCTTTGATTTGAGATAGGGGTACTTTCTATGGGTGATCTGCCTTGACTTCCTGCTCCTTTTGATAACCCGACGGATGGTGAATTTTGAGTACCGACGGATGAGGCAGGTTGTCTTTCGACGGATGAAGCATTATGTAACTCGACGGATGTTGAGTTTTGTGCTTCATTTGTGGTAGATTTGTCTGCATTATTCTTAGACACTGTTTCTTGATCACTCTCATCATCACTTTCATCACTGACCATCTCAACATTGTCGAATTTGAGGCTCTCATGGTAATCTCCATCTTTTAGTCCTTCAATCTTTTTGTCATCAAACACAACATGTATAGATTCAACAACAATGTTGGTTCTTAGATATAGACTCTATATGCTTTACCAACAGCATATCCAACAAAAATTCCTTCATCTGCTTTAGCATCAAACTTCCCATTTTGATCAGTTTGATTTCTCAGAATATAGCATTTACATCCAAAGACATGAAGAAAGTTTAGAGTTGGCTTCTTGTTCTTGAACAATTGATAAGGTGTCATGCATCTTGCTTGATTAATCAGAGAGATGTTCTGAGTGTAGCATGCAGTATTTACAGCTTCCGCCCAGAAATATGTTGGTAATTTTGATTCTGTAAATAGAAATGAAGCGTAGAAAGAGAAGACAAGTGATTGATGAATGGAAACAAGGCATAGAAAAAGAAGAAAAGTGATTGATGAGTAGATCTATTATATAAGTGCAAGTAAAGTTGGAAATCATCTGTGATAAGGAAAGTATCCCTGAACTTCCCTGAACTTTCTTGTAGTATAATTGCAAGTACTTTTGAACTCTTTTCATTATGTTGCAATTATTCCCAATAGTTCTTATTCTATATTGCAAGTACTTTGGAGTACTTAACCCTAAACCCTGATTTTTATTAATCTTGACCCGCAAGCCTGATTTCTTGTAAACCATTGATTGTTGAACTCTTAGATATGAACCACACATATATGATACTACTCCACATATACATATCTACCACATACTGATTCTTGATATGAGATTGCTTAATATACGAACCTTTATGCCTTGTATAACAGAAGACCATTCCTTATAACCATTGAACCCTGGTCTTCTACATTCTGATTCTTTCCCTGAATTTAAAGTCAATCTTCTACATTCTGATTCTTTCCCTGAATTTAAAGTCAATCTTTTTGTTTACCTTGTTATATCTTCATGGTATTGTAAATCACCCTATGCTTCAAGATAAATGTTGTTTATGATTCAGTTTATTGATTTACATTGTTTATCATGTTATTATTATAGAATTGGATTGGTTTTAAAATATAGACCAGATTCGTGGTCGGACCAGATTCGTGGTCATAATATGCCAATGTGTGCCTTGGATCCAGTATATAGAGCAAATCTGGGAGCCTTGCTCGGGGTTAGTGTGCGACTGATCAGCAATCTAACCTTGGTTTTTAAAATGAAAAGAGAATATCCAATTCTAATCATTACTTATCCAGAAACTTGATTCTTCTGAATCAGTTCAATTGATCATTGTTGAACCTCAATTATTGCTATTATGACTTGCTGAGCTAGTTAGCTCACTCTTTCAAATCTGTTTATGTTATTTTACAGTTGAAAAGAAAATTATTGGTAACGAGGATTCCCAGTCCAGTGTTCAAGCTAGGATTCCAGGATAAGATGGACCGAGTTAGCAAGAGCTTTATAATGTAGATGAGTTATGTAAGATGGTAAGAATGATATCATTATCAGTTGTAAGCGGAACTAGTTGGGATTTGGTACGATGTAATAAAAGTTAAGGTTGTGGCTTGTTTTCATACTTTAACCTATTGCGATCCATGATTATGGTAAGTAGGTTCTTTACATATATTACTTTCATAAGCAGGTTTATATATTGGGTGTGTGTGTGTTGTGAACCCCAAACTTCTGACCCGGGTTTGGAGGGCGTCACATTTAGTTCTGTAATTCCTTTGATCCTAGTAATTATTATCTCTGATAATGAATATCCCTCTGGATATCATTCTGTTAGGAATATATTGTAGGCTTGATGATACTTAAGAAAACACTCTAAGTAGATAAGATAAATGATTTTGTAACTATCAAGGGATAACCACACTTGTTCATCCATTGATAGAGTAGATTATACTTCAATAAGTTTCTTTAGCACATTCATGTATACTGTAATTACTTAGAGGTTTAGAAGTTGTTGAAAATTCAAAGTCATGTTGACTGTAACACCCCACTTAAACAAGTAGAGGCTACACAAGCTAAGCCTTATTTATTAATGGAAGTAAAAATAAGCTAAACATAATTTATTAAGATAACAAAAGTTCAAAAGATCCAAAATAAAGTTCTCTAAAAAGATCCAAAATAATATGGAATAAAACATGTCCTTGACTTTATTTTCAACTAGATAAACAAGCTAAAATCTGGGCAGCACTCATCACACCCCCGCTTTACCCCCGACTACCTGTGGAAAGAAATAAATACGAGTGAGCCAAATGCCCAGTACGAATATATCATTAAAAGGTAAAGCAAAAGAATATATTTGATTTTAACAATTAGCCAAGAAGATGAGTAATATCACAGTAATTATTTAGAATCAAGGAATAAACTAATCCAAACAAAATAAAAGAAATGGCTGAGAACAAGTAAGGTGGGTACTAATAAGGGCATCTTATAAAACCTCTGCTAACTAGTAAACACCAAGCAAAACACAGTGCAAACAGTTCCTTCTCCGGTTATCCACATGAAGGATAAAATGAAATGTATAAAACATTTCCCAAACAAACAAAATGATCATGGTCTTAATCATGTCTCATACCCCAGAGACATGCTCTTATACTCACATCACTGATACGAGTTAGTGTCGAGAGCATCAAAGACGGCAAAAACTCCATGTATCTCTTCTGTGATTTACCCACACGGATAAGTTTAAGAGCCCATAACAAATGATTATAAAGTGTTGCCAATAATATTGAAAATAAAAGTTGCATGTGACAAATCAAGTATACTGATAGGCAACATAGATCAAAAGTGGTTAAGCAACAACAGGATCAAAGATGGCTGAGCAAAAATTAACAAGTTTACATATACAAGATGTACAACTTAACAAAATAAAATATGATAAGATAAATATGATAGGACAATAAGTACAGAGGAAGAAAATATATTTTAAATGGAGAGAAATGGAGGATATTCGTACCTGGAATGAGTATAAAATATTCAATAATGCTCACACAACTAGCTCCAAATAAACCTCCAAATCAATCTATAATAACAACAGAAATATAATTTATAAATGCCAAACTCTAAAACCCACTAAAAAGTAAAGCTAACAAAATTATAATATTTTATACAACTACCACAACTAATATAGATGATCACCAAATAATCTGAATAATTTACAAGCTGGTTTATAAAATATAAAGATATTTTATTAATTTATAAAAAATAATGTAGAAATATTTAAGTATATAAATTCATAAAAGTAGATAAATATAAATTATACATTAATTTAACATATTAAATTGTAACAACAATTTAAGAAAATGATAAAAATAAATATAGCATTTATGCTCTCTGTTTAGCAACACATACTAACAAGATTTATCAAATCCACCTCTGGCACATTAATACTACACACTACTTACAAAATTTAAATTATTATGGCCAAGTATTAGATACTATAGTTAATAACATATTGGTTATAAAAAAATAATGAGACTAAAGTTTCAAATATATTATGCATGGGGAAAATATAATAATGTAATATGATTAGCAAATGTAAACAATTTATAATTTTAGATAAACAAACAACCAATTGTTAATTACTTAACTTAATTAACAAAATACTTTGACTACATATGACCTATAAAATAAACTACTTTATATATCATTAGTCCCACAAATACATATTTTGTCAATTTTAATAAATCTCAATAAACTAAATCTTGTGAACATAGATTTTATTTTACAAATAATTTTACATATTAACAAACTAACATAATATAACATGATAATATTATGAACAACTCACACACATAACTAGTAAATAATAATTTACAAAACTAGCCAGACACTAACAATATATTAAAATGTACCATATCATCCACTTAATAAAATGTAAAAACCTGAGAATCATATAATTTCTTAAACCAACTTAATGACATAAAAATTAAAAATAAAAATAAACATGACTAATTAAACCACTACTAATTAAACACCTTCTGGCCAGTACAAATAACAATTAATTAATCAATTAAATCAATTAAACATGCATTAAACAAATAACCTAACACAATATATAAACATATAAACAAATAATATAATAATTTGATAAAACTTACCTGATTTTAGAGCCTGATATAAGTATGTAAAATAATGTGTACAAATAGTTATAAACCTGAAAATAAAAATGACTAATATTAGTATACAACATAAATAATAGTAATTAAATTATGTGGTGATTAAATTTTTAACTAAACCTCCACAAGGTGTCAGTGGCGGAACTAGAGGGGTGATAAGTGGCATTTTAATGGCTTCAATTGATGTCTTGAAATCAAGTGTTTTATGTATTTGATGCGTTTTTCTAGTGTTTGTGCATTTCATGGTTTTACTTGCATTTGTGGAGAGATTTCATCAGGAATAAACCTAGGGAGTGCTTGGCATTGCAAGTGGGAAGTTAGGAGCAGAACGCAGCAGAAAACAGGAGAAAAATAATAAATTTTCCAGTGAGGTGCTGGGCGCCCGCTCAGCCTGCTGAGCGGCCACTCAGAAAGCTGGGCGCCCCCTCAGGATTGCTGGGCGGCCGGTCAGGGTCGTGAATTAAAATCCTGATTTTTAGAGTTCTATTCCTATTGAACTTCCGACTTCTGAGATAGCTAGGACTTGTGGGGCTTCTATATAAGTAGTTTTCAGAGACATTTCACGTGTGTTGAATCATGGTATCAATCGAGGAGCAAGGAGATAAGGAAGCATACCGTTTTAGCACATCGCAACGAAGAAGAGGAAGTATAGTTTTCTTGTGATTCTTTTATTCGTTGTATCAGTGGATGCTAGTTTTCTTTACTTTGAACCTTATTACTCTTGTGACGTACTCTGGTTTTAATAAGTATTTTTATTAGTTATTCTCGTGTGTTATTATCATGTTTTCATATGAACCCATGGTGACGATGAGTTCAATCATGGGCTAATCGTGATCATGGGGTCGTAACGGATTTATTATGGAATTCTTTAGTTAGTTTTTTAATACCTTAGTGTGTGATGATTGTATGATATCTAGTATTGGTTGTGCTTATTCGCCTTATGTGCGTCGCGATCATATAAGATAAGGTGTTAATGTCTTGTGAAGCGATGGTGGATCTTGAGATTTAGAACTTGCCATGCTAGCATAGGTTCATGTATGTGTATGCATGATTAGTGGGTAACTCTAACCCTTTTACTTGCTCTGTGTAATCATAAGGAATAACTTATGCTTAAATTGTTATGTTGTAAAATTCTGTAGACATATAGGGTCTCAACATAATTGATGCCTATTCAACTTCTATCTTAATTGTGGATGTTTGGTAGAATGGTATTAGTACAATGAAAGTTGGCTTTTATCAGTTTCGTGTTGTTCGATTAATATCATCACCGTTACATGCTAAGGATAATAATAATAACTATTGAAGAAAGTATTAATGAAGTTATGATCTCATATGTGTTTAATATTGTTAATTCAAGTGTCAATTAAGTGTTTAATTATCGTAGTTAATTATAGTTAATACTTAGTTAATCAAATCTACGTGTTATTGTCTTCACATTGAGAAGTAATCATATATTGGCGAGTAAGTGTTAATTGAACATAATTAGTCTGAGTCTCTGTGGGAACGAACTAGAAAGTATTTTATATTACTTTTGAACGCGTATACTTGCGTGTATTATTAGCGCGTGTTCCGCCCTAACAAGTTTTTGGCGCCGGAGCCGGGGACTCGGCATATTTGTTTAGGTTATGCATTTACCATCAGTGGTCATTAGGACTCATTGATTAAGACGTGTTACTTATCGTTCCGGTTGTGTTTCAGGTACTTTAGCGAGCATTTATGCAAACACGTTCTTGTACTCGCAAGAGGACTTTAGATACGGCTGAGGAGACAGACTCAGTTCTTGATATTCCGGAGAAGATAGATTTTGAAGATTCGGATAAAGAGAGTGAGCAGATTGAACCAGTAATCATGGGTGATCGTATAGTTTCGGCAGATCCAGCTCTTATGGACTTTTCTCGGCCTAAAATTGATGACATTCAGTCAAGCATCCCTCATCTGGCTATTCAGGCTAACACTTTTGAAATCAATCCGGGCACTATTCAGATGGTGCAGAATTCTGTTTCTTTCGGAGGTGCTGCAACTGAAGACCCCAACATGCACATCAGGAATTTTGTCGAGATCTGTAGTAGTTTCAAATATAATGGTGTGACTGATGAGGCTATCAAGCTGAGACTTTTCCCATTCTCTCTGAGGGATAAAACTAAGGTCTGGTTACATTCTGAACCAGCTGGGTCCATCACTACTTGGCAAGATCTTGCGCAAAAGTTTCTGGTAAAGTTCTATCCAATGGCTAAGACTGCAGCTATGAGGAGTGCTCTTACTCAGTTTGCGCAGCAACCAACAGAATCTATGTGCGAAGCTTGGGAGCGCTACAAGGAGATGTTGAGAAAGTGTCCACATCATGGTATGCCTGACTGGATGGTGATCACTGGTTTCTATAATGGTTTGGGGGCCCAATCTCGGCCCATGCTCGATGCAGCAGCTGGAGCCTTGTGGGCCAAAAGCTATACTGAGGGTTATAATCTTATTACAACTATGGCTACAAATGAGCATCCAAACCCAACTCAAAGGATGATGCCTGGGAAGGTAGCAGGTATTCTGGAAGTTGATGCAGCTACAGCTATTGCAGCGCAGCTCCAAGCGCTGTCTTTGAAGGTGGATTCTTTAGCCACCTATGGAGTCAATCAGATAGCTATGGTCTGTGAGCTTTGTGTAGGTTCTCATGCTACAGATCAGTGTTCTATTGTTAATGAATCTGTTCAGTATGTGAACTATTATCAGTGACTGCAACAGCCTGTGCCAGCTACTTATCATCCTAATAACAGAAATCATCCCAATTTCAGCTGGAGCAATAATCAGAATGCTATTCAGCAACCATATCAGCAAGGTGTAAGTAAACAGTTTAATCCACCCGGATTCTAGCAACCACAGCATTATGCTCAAAGGCAATCATATCCTCAACAAGGAGGTGTTGCTCCACCTTCTAGTGTTGATTTCGAGGAACTCAAGCTGTTGTGCAAAAGTCAGGCTGTTTCTATCAAGACCTTGGAAAATCAAATCGGTCAAATAGCCAATGCAGTGCTCAATCGTTAACCTGGCACACTTCCCAGTGATACTGAAGTGCCAGGCAGGAAGGAAGCTAAGGAGCAAGTCAAGGCTATTACC
Organism: Apium graveolens; assembly: GCF_009905375.1. NCBI lineage: Eukaryota > Viridiplantae > Streptophyta > Magnoliopsida > Apiales > Apiaceae > Apium > Apium graveolens. The sequence continues at coordinate 70,704,829 of NC_133657.1, read as the reverse complement.
TTAAGGTCTAGAAAAGTTGCTGATGCTGAAAAATCAAATGGCAGAGAAGCTGAAGTTGGTGATGAAGAAGAGAAGCAAAAGGAGAAACGGCGGAACCAAGGAAGACTGCTGTTGAACACACTCTGCCTGAGGGTAATATAGGGGAGAAATAGCTCTACCCCCCACCACCTTTCCCTAAGAGAGTGCAACAACAAAAACTGGATAAGCAGTTCGGTAAGTTTCTGGAGGTGTTCAAGAAACTTCACATCAACATACCTTTCGCTGAGGCTTTGGAGCAAATGCCTAGTTATGCAATATTCATGAAGAGTATTCTTTTAAGGAAGGTGAAACTGGATGACCTTGAGACCGTTACTCTAACGGAAGAGTGCAGTGCTGTGCTGCAACAAAAATTACCTCCAAAGCTTAAAGATCCAGGTAGCTTCACCATTCCTTGAACCATTGGCAAGTTGTCTTTTGACAAATGCCTGTGCGATTTGGGAGCAAGCATCAATCTAATGCCGTTGTCTATCTTCAAAAAGTTGAATTTTCCTGATCCAAAACCCACCTACATGTCTCTACAATTGGCTGATCGTTCTATTACATATCCACGAGGCATAGTGGAAGACGTGTTAGTAAAGGTGGATAAGCTCTTCTTTTCTTTAGACTTTGTCATTTTGGATTTTGAGGAAGATAAGAAGATCCCCATAATCTTGGGAAGACCTTTCTTGTCTACAGGTCGTACCTTGATAGATGTGCAGAAAGGTGAACTTACTATGAGGGTGCAGGATCAGGATGTGACATTCAATGTATTCAAAGCGATGAAATTCCCTATAAAAGATGAGGAGTGCTTAAAGGTGGATTTGATTGATTCTACGGTAACTTCAGAACTTGATCATATGCTAATGTCTGATGCATTAGAGAAAGCCTTAGTGGGGGAGTTTGATAGTGATGATGAGGATGGAAATGAGCAACTACAATATCTAAATGCTTCTCCTTGGAGGCGAAAGCTAGACATGCCATTTGAATCTCTTGGTACTTCTGATCTCAAGAATACTGAAGGAAAGCTCAAACCATATATTGAGGAAGCACCTAGTTTAGAGCTTAAACTATTGCCTGAACACTTGAGGTATGCCTTTTTAGGTGATGCATCTACTTTACCTGTTATTATTGCATCTGACCTTTCAGGAAGTGAGGAAGATAAGCTCTTGAGGATCTTGAGAGAATTCAAATCGGCTATCGGATAGACTATAGCAGATATCAAAGGGATCAGCCCTTCGTACTGCATGCATAAAATTCTGCTAGAGGAAGGTAGTAAGCCAACTGTAGAGCAACAGCGACGACTTAATCCTATTATGAAAGAAGTGGTGAAGAATGAAATTCTGAAGTGGCTGGATGCAGGAATCATATATCCTATTTCTGACAGTTCTTGGGTGAGCCCCGTACAATGTGTACTGAAGAAATGAGGTATAACTTTGGTAGCAAATGAGTAGAACGAGCTCATCCACACTCGAATAGTCACAAGATGGAGGGTATGCATGGATTATAGAAAGTTGAACAAGGCCACGAGAAAGGATCACTTCCCTCTTCCATTTATTGACCAGATGCTTGACAGGTTGGCCGGTCATGAGTATTATTGTCTTCTGGATTGCTATTCGGGGTATAATCAGATTTGCATTGCACTAGAGGATCAATAAAAGACTACCTTCACTTGTCCATTTGGCACATTTGCTTTTTGCAGAGTTTCGTTTGGCTTATGTGGCGCACCTGCCATTTTTCAGAGATGTATGATGGCTATATTCTCTAATATGATTGGAAATAATGTTGAAGTGTTCATGGACGACTTCTCCGTCTTTGGACATTCGTATGATGAATGTTTGAATAATCTTCGTGCGGTGCTCAAAAGGTGTGTGGAAACTAATTTGGTACTAAATTGGGAAAAATGTCACTTTATGGTGCGTGAAGGCATTATTCTTGGGCATAAAGTCTCTAACAAGGGTCTTGAGGTGGACAAAGCCAAGGTGGGAGTCATTGAAAATCTTCCACCACCTATTTCTGTGAAAGGAATCCATAGTTTTCTTGGTCATGCGGGTTTTTATCGGCGTTTCATTAAGGAATTCTCGAAGATATCTAAGCCGTTGTGCAACTTGCTCGAGAAGGATGTGCCTTTCAAATTTGATGATGAATGCTTGACGAAATTCGAGACTCTCAAGAAGAGTTTGATAACTTCACCAGTTATTACGGCACCTGATTAGACAGAGCCTTTTGAGATGATGTGTGATGCAAGTGATTATGCGGTGGGAGCAGTTCTAGGGCAGCGCAAGAATAATCCTTTTCATGTGGTCTACTATGCTAGTAAGACGCTAAATGTAGCTCAAATGAACTACACCACTACTGAGAAGGGGCTCTTGGCTATAGTCTTTGGTTTCGAAAAATTTCGATCTTATCTGCTTGGGACAAAGTGACAGTATTCACTGATCATGTTGCCATTCGCTATTTAGTCTCAAAGAAGGATTCGAAGCCTAGACTTATTCGTTGGGTGCTCTTGCTACAGGAATTTGAGTTAGAGATCAAGGATCAAAAAGGTACTGAGAATCAAGTAGCTGACCATCTCTCTAGATTGGAGAATCCCGATTCTACTTCACATGATAAGACATTGATCAACGAATCTTTTCCGGATGAGCAGTTGTTCGCAGTTCAGGAGGAAGAGCCATGGATCGCAGATATTGTGAACTATCTTGTCAGCAATATAATGCCTCCTAATATGAATACAGCTCAAAAGAAGAAGTTTCTGCATGAGGTGAAGTGGTACATGTGGGATGAACCGTATTTGTTTAGACAAGGAGCTGACCAGATCATCAGGAGATGTATCCCATTCTGTGAGATGGAGGGGATATTACGAGACTGCCATTCCACAGTTTATGGTGGACATTATGGTGGTGAAATGACAGCAGCTCGTATTCTGCAAGCAGGTTTTTTCTGGCCTACTTTGTTTAAGGATGCACATCAGTTCATTTTAAGGTGTGATCGTTGCCAAAGAGTGGTGAATCTTATGAGGAAGGATGAGATGCCGTTAAATGTGATGCTTGAAGTTGAGGTCTTTGATGTTTGGGGAATCGATTTCATAGGACCATTTGTCTCGTCTTGCAATAATCAGTACATCTTGCTGGCAGTCGATTATGTTTCAAAATGGGTAGAAGTCAAGGCTCTACCGACGAATGATGCTGAGGTAGTGTTGAATTTTCTTCATAAGCAGATTTTCACAAGGTTTGGAACGCCACGAGTAATCATAAGTGATGAGGGGTCGCATTTCTGCAACCGTAAGTTCACTTCTATGATACAACGCTACAATGTGAATCGTCGTGTTGCTACTGCCTATCATCCGCAAACAAATGGTCAAGCTGAAGTGTCTAATAGAGAGATCAAGCGCATTCTAAAGAAAGTTGTTTGTCCGTCTAGAAAGGATTGGTCTTTAAAGCTCGATGAAGCTGTTTGGGCTTATAGAACAGCATACAAGACTCTACTTGGGATGTCCCCGTTTCAACTTGTTTATGGTAAGGGATGTCATTTACCTGCGGAGCTTGAGCATAAGGCTTATTGGGTGTTGAAGAAGTTAAACCTTGACCTAGATGCAGCTGGGAAGAAGCGAATGCTTCAGTTAAATGAACTTGATGAATTTCGACTCCAAGCGTACGAGAAGAACAAAATGTACAAGGAAAAAGTTAAAAGGTGGCACGACAGGAAGCTATATCCTAAGTCATTTGTGCTGGGGCAACAAGTTCTTTTATTAAACTCTCGACTCCGACTTTTTCCTGGAAAGTTGAAATCAAGGTGGTCTGGACCTTTTATTGTCAAAACTGTGTTTCCACATGGAGCGGTGGAGATTTTTGAGACTGATCCGGGCCAAGCATTCAAGGTTAATGGTTAGCGTTTGAAGCATTACTATGGGGACACGGCAAACCGAAAAGTGGTTAGTACCGTTTTATTGTCAACTTGAGCAAGGTACTCTACGTCAAGCTAATGACGTAAAAGAAGCGCTCCTTGGGAGGCAACCCAAGATTTGTTATTATAGGAACCCTTAGGAGTTAGTAACCTATCCAAAAATACAAAAAAATCAGAAAAAAGGGCAAGAATTTTTTTTTTCCAGACACCCTCTGGGCGCCCGCTCAGCTCTGCTGGGTGGCCGCTCAGGATGTTGGGCGCCTGAGCGGCCACTCAGCCCCCGAATGTCTGAAATTTTTTTAGCCTTATACAAATCCAAAGAAAAAAATCAGGAAAACCAAAAATAAAAACACAAACCCACAACCCATGAATTCTTTTCCCATTAACCCACGTTTTTTCCCTCAAACCCCACTCCTAATCAAATTCTAACCCTAATCCCTACCCTATATATATATACAACTCCTCCATATACTCTCCCATATACTTTCAACCTTAAAACTCTCTCCCATATTCAAAAACACAACTCTTAAACACTTTTTCCCAGATTCAATGGCACCCAAGAGATCCCGGACTATTGATAGCAGCATCACTGTGCCTACTGCTGATTTTTCGAGGGGTACTGCTGCGAGACCTGATTTGTTTGATAGGGCTGCTGAGGAGGAGTATACTAGGCTTCTGGCTAAGCCGATTTTGTAGGAGAGGGGATTCTTACCATCGGGGAGGGATGGTGAGTTGTTGTCGATGATTGCTGAAAAGGGGTGGATTTCTTTTGTGATTCGCCGGAGGCGGTTCCGATGAGCGTGGTTCGCGAGTTTTATGCGAACGCAAAGGCTGAAAAGAATGGGTTTACTATTGTTTGTGGGCTTACGGTGGATTATCATCCTGAGGTGATTTACCATGTGATTGGGTAGCGACAGAGGAAACCCACGGAGGAGAATTGGAATGAGAAGCCCTTCGAGGAGTTTGATTTGGATTTGATTTGTGCTACTCTTTGTCAGTCGGGCACAGTTTGGAAGTTCAAGACGGGAACTAACAAGTATCGTTCTTTTCCGGAGATTGCGATGAATAGGTATGCCCGTGCATGGAATGCCTTTATTTGTGCTAATATTCTGCCTACTTCACATGCACATGAGGTTACAGTTGAGCGAGCAAGGTTGTTATAGGGTATTTTGAATGAGGAGTATTATGTGGACCTTGGTGAGTTCATCTACCAAGGAATTTTGAAGTTTTTGAGGGGAGTGAAGTACATGAACATCCCTTATGCATCTACGGTCACGAAGCTATGCCGAGCAGTGGGAGTTCATTGGCCTTCTCACGAGCAGTTGCAGATGCCAGCCGCTCCAATTGATTCAGCGACTCTGAATGCGATGCAGGAGTGAACGGTGGAGAGCCCGAGGAGAATGGGTTGGGTTATCGTCTTTCAGGAGGACGTCCAGCAGCTGGTGCTACCATGGCTAGGCCGGGTCGTGATGAGGCAGGCTCTTCTAGAGCCCAGGAGGGTGCTGGGATGGCTGATGCCCAGTATAGGAGGCTGTCGAGGAGGATGGATGCTATGTATGAGACGCAGAGTAGGTTTGCTCAGGAGCTCACCCTTGCACTTGGGACTGCTTTTAGAGGCCTTGGAGTTGACATCCAGTGGCCCATTTTTGGTGAGGACTCTGCTTATCCGCCTCCTGATACTCCACCCTCTGAGGGTGATGATGATGATTTCTCCGAGTAGGTATACCCTGTGTTCCTTTCTACTACCTTTACCGGGGACAGTGAAGATTTTAAGTTTGGGGGTGGTAGTTAAGGAATATTTTTGTGTGTGTGTCATGTAGTTGCATATTCATGATAGTTTAGTTCATATAATTGCATATTTTTGCCATATAGTTTTTTTTTTGTTTTTTTTTATATCTTTATTTATCATGTTATTTAGCTCATGCATTTACCATGATCCCTTTTGCGTTACTTTACCAATTGATTTGTGATATTGATGCGAGTGTAGTGATAGCGTTAGAGTGATGTTGAGTCTTGTAGGTTGACATGCATGCTAGAAACACTTGTAATTTCACTAAGTCTTAGAGTATGCTTAAGGACTAGATTGTTGTCATGGTTTGATGGTTTTTGAGGTTAATCTATTGATTATGCTTAGAATTTATAATAGGTTCTTAATGATAAAAGGCATGAAAAGAAAAAATTGGAGTAAAAATTGGAATTCATTGCTAATTGTGGCTAGGCGTCAAATGGCTAGTAGCCGGCTCGTATTTTTATGCGAGTAGTCTAGGGTTGAGTAGGATGGAGCGAAACGCACTTGCTCAGAAATTTGAAAAAAAAGAGAATAGAAAAAAGAAAAAAGAGAATAGAAAAAAGAAAAAAGAAAAAAAAGAAAAGAAAAAAAGAGTTAATGTATAATTGATCATGAGTGTGCTCTTTGGTATTCGAGTTATTAAGTTCTTAGGGAACTTTGTGCCTAGTGGCCTAAGGCTTTTATAGTCTGGGATCCGCTAACCTAACGCTCGCTAAATGGATGCCATTGTATAAGTCTTTTGTGGACCTCACTCATTGCACGGTCAAATAAGCATTTGTTATTGTGTTGAATAAAAGCATGATTCCGTAATAAGCTCCAGTAATCTTGAAGTGTTTAAGTCATTTTGTGCCTAGAATTTATTCTTCGTAAAATCATGTGATTGCCTTGATGATAGTCGAGTTATGATAATTGATCTAGTTTAGAAGCATATCTATTAAGCATCCACACACACCACGTTTCTAGGTGTATGTTAGTTTATATGATTTGATTGATCTTTAGTCGCCTAATTGCATTTGTTGAGATGTCGTGAATTGGTTGGTTTAGTCGTAGTGAGGGGGATCGTTGCATTTCATATAGATTGCATTCATGCATGTTTTTCTTTTGTTTTTTGAGTCTGTGACGCTTGAGGACAAGCATCGATTTAAGTTTGGGATGTGATAAGTGGCATTTTATACCAATTAGTACGTCTTATAATGGCTTGAATTGATGTCTTGAAATCAAGTGTTTTGTGTATTTGATGCGTTTTTCTAGTGTTTTTGCATTTCAGGGTTTTACTTGCATTTGTGGAGAGATTTCATCAGGAATAAGCCTAAGGAGTGCTTGGCATTGCAAGTGGGAAGTTAGGAGCAGAACACAGCATAAAACATGAGAAAAATAATAAATTTTCTAGTGAGGTGCTGGGTGCCCGCTCAGCGTGGCTGAGCAGACGCTCAGGAAGCGGGGCGCTCGCTCAGGATTGCTGGGCGGCCGCTCAGAGTCGTGAATTAAAATCCTAATTTTTAGAGTTCTATTCCTGTTGAACTTCCGACTTCTGAGATAGCTGTTGAACTTCCGACTTCCTGTTTTCAGAGATGTTTCACGTGTGTTGAATCGTGGTATCAATCGAGGAGCAAGGAGATAAGGAAGAAGACCGTTTTAGCACATCGCAACGAAAAAGAGAAAGCATAGTTTTGTTGTGATTCTTTTATTCGTTGTATCAGTGGATGCTAGTTTTCTTTACTTTGAACCTTATTACTCTTGTGACGTACTCTGGTTTTAATAAGTATTTTTATTAGTTATTCTCGTGTGTTATTATCATGTTTTCATATGAACCCATATTGACGATGAGTTCAATCATGGGCTAATCGTGATCATGCGATCGTAACGGATTTACTATGGAATTCTTTAGTTAGTTGTTTAATACCTTAGTGTGTGATGATTGTATGATATCTAGTATTGATTGTGCTTATTCGTCTTATGTGCGTCGCGAACATATAAGATAGGGTGTTAATCTCTTGTGAAGCGACGGTGGATCTTGAGATTTAGAACTTGCCATGTTAGCATAGGTTAATGTATGTGTATGCATGATTAGTGGGTAACTCTAACCATTTTACTTGCCCTGTGTAATCATAAGGAATAACTTGTGCTTAAATCGTTATGTTGTCAAATTCTGTAGACATATAGGGTCTCAACATAATTGATGCCTATTCAACTTCTATCTTAATTGTGGATGTTTGGTAGAATGGTATTAGTACAATGAAAGTTGGCTTTTATCAGTTTCGTGTTGTTCGATTAATATCATCACCGTTATATGCTAAGGATAATAACAATAACTATTGAAGAAAGTAGTAATGAAGTTATGATCTCATGTGTGTTTAATATTATTAATTCAAGTGTCAATTAAGTGTTTAATTCTCGTAGTTAATTATAGTTAATACTTAGTTAATCAAATCTACGTGTTATTGTCTTGACGTTGAGAAGTAATCATACATTGGTGAGTAAGTGTTAATTGAACATAATTAGTCTGAGTCTCTGTGGGAACGAATTAGAAAGTATTCTATATTACTTGCGAACTTGTATACTTGCGTGTATTATTAGCGCGTATTTTCCGCCCTAACAAGGGGGGCTAGGGGATGCTAGAGCCCCCGACCTCAAAAAAACAGTAAAAAAATATTTTTTTTAGCTATAATTCTTTTGAGCCCCCACTGAATTATTGATGTTAAAATTATTTTTTTTAACCCTTGCAGAATTATAATTTATAAATGTCATGGATGGACGTATTGCCTATCTGAGGTCGCTCAAGGCGTGAGGGACAAGCTATTACTTACTTCCATATATATCATGTTGAGATCTTTTGCGGGGTTAGTTACTTACTTACTTGATTAATTAAATATTTCATATTATGTTCACTGCTATAAAACTTGTTTACTAAGCTTTTTATTTAACAGGTTATTGATCTTATTTCCCAAGAGATGGATAATCGTTTTACAGAAGGAAACACAGAGCTACTACTTTGTATTGGCTCCTTGGATCCTAGGAATTCATTTTTAAGTTTCAATAACTCAAAACTTGTCCGTCTTGCACAATTTAATCCAGAAGATTTCTCTTTACAATACGTAGAGTTGTTGCCAAATCAGTTAGACAATTTTATCTATGATGTGAGAACAGATAAAGATTTATCTGGACTTCAAAGTATAGGAGATCTTTCTGTCATGATGGTTAAGACACACTGCTTATCCTTTAATTTATCTTCTGGTTGAGTTAGCTCTGGTTTTACATGTTGCCACTGCTACTGTTGAGAGAGTTTTTTCTGCTATGAAAACAATCAAGACTTATCAGCGTAATAGGATGGGAGATGCATGGCTTAATGATAGTATGATGATATATATTGAGAAAGCTATTTTTGTAAGTGTGGATAATGAAGCTATTCTACAACATTATCAAAATATGCAAAATTGCAGGATCCAACTATCATCCATCACTTCTTCAGAAAAGAATAGTATAACTACTTGAAGTTAAAGGTTAGTTGTATTTTTTTTTAATATTGTATGTTTTTTCATAGTATGGATATTCTATAATTAAATATTTGAGCCCCCCTGAATTTCAGTCCTGGTTCTACCACTACAAGGTATACACTTCTTCGAAACTTTTGGTAAGGCTTAACCTAGCTTCCTTGTGAATCTCTTTCTCCTCCTCTAAATCTTTGACAACCCAGTACTTAACCGTGACACTCCAACCATTTAGTTCTTTTCAGACCTTGTCGGAGTTGTACGCCAAAACTTTCTTTCCTATGCACCACCTCTTCTCTTGCTAGTAAGTTATATAATTCTACTATTAATAATTTTCATTTTTGTTGGCTTTCAGCTGTCGCTCTGAGATAAATTTTGTGTGATAGCACTAACAGGGTGACTCTGTTTATATAATAAACAGCTCTAACAAATTATGAAACTGTTGTCCATAATTTTCTCCATTTCCACATCATCTCCCCATTAGCTGTTTAAAAATATCTTATCACGTACTTAGTAGTTTGATTTCAAATTTTAAAAAACTAAAAGATAGCTTACAAATTCAATTTTTTAACAACCAATTATCTAAATAAAACATTCTCCATAATTTTGGATTCTAAAAATAATTAATCAAATATTTACTAAATTATTGCACCAATAATATAACAAATAAAATAATATATTCTTCTGCCTAGATTGAGCTTGTTCAAGTCTTTCTCGAGAAACTGCTACCTTATCTGTAGTGACTTGGACTAGATCGGGACCTTCTAAAAGCTTCTCTCCTACTTCATTCCAACAAATAGGTGTTTTACACTTGCGCCCATATAGTGCCTCAAAAGGAGCCATACCAATGCTGCTCTGCCAACTGTTATTATAAGCAAATTCAACCAAAGGCAAATAGTCATCCCAATTTCCATACCACTCTAATGCGCTCACAACATGTCCTCCAAGGTCTGAATTGTCCTCTCTGACTGCCCATCTGACTGTGGATGAAAAGCTGTGCTATAGTTCAACTTGGTGCCCCATGCCTTTTGATATCCTTTCCAAAATCTTGAAGTGAATCTGGAATCTCTGTTAGACACGATCGAAACTGGAATCCCGTGTAGTCTAATAATATCTTTCCTATATAATAGCGTTAAGCTCTCCAAGTTCATGTTCTCACGGATTGCCAAAAAGTGAGTAGATTTAGTGAGTCTGTCTACAATCACCCATATCGCATCATGTTTCTTAAAAGTCTTAGGCAGTCCTATGACAAAATCCATGCAAATATTCTCCCACTTCCAAGTAGGTAACTCCAATGATTGTAATAAGCCACTTGGCCTTTGGTGCTCAATTTTCACCTGTTGACAAGTCAAACACTTCGAAACAAAATAAGCAATATCTCGTTTCATGCCACTCCACCAAAAGTGTTCCTTTAAATCTCGATACATCTTTGTCTCACCTGGATGAATAGAAAACGGTGATCTATGAGACTCTTCCATCAATTCCTCCCTGAGTTTTGTTAGCAGGCACACATAGATGATTATACATCCATAGAATGCCATGATCATCAAAATGAAATTCTGGTTTCTTTTCAGGATCTATATTCTGGACAAAAGACCACAATTCTCCATCTCCATCCTGAGCTGCCTTAATCCTAGTGATAAGACTAGGCTCAACATGCACTCTTGGTACCATACCAACTGTATCCTGATGATAAAACTCCAAACCAAATTTCTCAATCTCACGTTGAAGAGGAGGTTGTTGTGTCACCAACGCGGCCAAATTCCCAAAATCCTTCCTGCTTAAAGCATCTGCAACCTTATTAGCCTTTCTGGGATGATACTGAATGCTCACATCATAGACTTTCAATAATTCAATCCATCGTCTTTGCCTCATATTAAGCTCTTTCTGCGTGAATATGTACTTCAAACTCTTATGGTCAGTAAATATCTCATACTTATTGTTAGGAATATGTTGTGTACTTGATGATAAGCCAAATAAAACACCTTAGTAGATTTAACTTAATGTATTTTGTAACACCCGATGTATGATAAATTATAGTCCCGACGGATGATTCAATATAGTCCCGACGGATGACTAATTGATATCCATCGGGTGAGTAGCTTATGTAACAATAAGTCATGTAGCACATTTCTGCAAACAACTTTGTATAGATTCTGTAGTAGCTTATGAATTATGTAGACTACTAGTAGATGTGTAGAATAGGTTGATCAAATGTAAATATAAGATGTCTTGTAATTCTGCACAAATGAAATGGAGTCAAGTGATAAAATAGCTACCCGGCGGATGATCAACAAAGATACCCGACGGATGATTAACAAGGCTACCCGACGGATAACAAGCATGTACCTGATAGATGCTCAATTCAAATATCTGTTGACAGTGACAACACAGTCACATGCATTGGGTGTTTGCAAAAGGAATGTGGCAGCCTGTTTAGGAGGAAAATGAGAACAAAGAAGCATTACCATTTCCATGGAAGTTATGAAGATTTTCAAAGATGCTGGAATAGAGTAGTGAAGCAGCATGAAATTAGACTTGATAGGTTTTGTTTTATTACCCTGTCTTATTATCATGTAAACTTGGTGATATATAAACCATGTGTACCTAGTAGAACAAACCTGTTGGATTTTAAACGCAGCGGGGCATGGCAAAACACTTTTACACATATAAAATCCAAATAAAAGCATATAAATTGTGGTAAAAACATAGGGATCGAATCTAACCTTTAAAATAATTCGGAGAAAATGATCAGAGATCCTTAGCAGTTGCTCCTCAAGTGTGAAGCTCTCCACCGGTATCCACCAAGAAAACGATGTTAAGGAGGAGGAAGAAGGTGGAGAGAATTGGGTTTTCCAAACTTTTTGGGTTTTTTGGGGTTCAAAATAAAAATAGGGTCTATAATAGTATATTTATAGGCAAAATTTTCAGCTGAAATTTTCCCATAAATATTATTATTATTATCCCATTTATTATTCTCATTAATTTTAAAACACCTTTTAATTATTAATCCTTTTTCTAAACACTTTAGAAATAATTCTCTCTCTTGATTTAATTTCCAAAAATTAAATCCTTAATTAATAATATTAAGAACTTTTCTTAATTAATTTATAATCAATTAAATCTCATTTAATCAATTATTAAATTTGCCAATTTATTTATTTCACAAATAAATAATTATTAGCCATTATTAATTAATTCCTCCACCATTAAATCATTCTCTTTTTATGGTGTGACCCTGTAGGTTCAATATTAAGCTGGTAGTAGAAATAAATAATAATAAAACTATTTTATCATTATTTATATAAATTCTCTAATTTATTAAATATGATTAATTAATTAATCACATTTATTCTACATCGTGAGGGATACTTCTCAGCATATCGCGACTATCCGGATAATATGAATTCACTGCTTAGAATACCAAGAACCTATTCAGTGAATAGTTACCGTACAATAAACTCCTTCTACCCTACAATGTCCCGATTAAATACAAGGCATGGATCTCGTGTCAAGCCTATCTAATTTAATCACTTGCTTACCATTTACTATGCGTAGTTCTATGCAAATTAGAAACTCCTTTCTAATTTCATTCACTCTGGCCAGAGATTCCTGAACTAGCATAAGTGGATCAGCCTTGAACATTCGCTTCCTTCACTGGAAGGGGTAGATCCTTTATTGATCATACACTATCTTCGTGTAAAAATTCCTATACCCAGTAGAGCCCTAATAATTGTCCCTGGAGACTAAGAACTAAACCAAAGCATAGTTCAGTGTACACAAGATGACTATGATGACAAGTCTAAGGATACTTGTACAACTATCACTATGTGAACAACTGCTGACACGTGAGTGAACTCCATCAGTTGTTCAGCTGTGCGAGTCATGTTCAGTGAACTTATTCTATAATAAGCACCTACATACTAGCTATAGTGTCACCACACAAATGTCTATGAGAACATACATCCTTCATAATGAAGCAAGCATAGTATGTACTGATCTTTGCGGATTATTAATTACCAGTTAGTAATCCTATGATCAGGAACTATTTAAGTTTAGAGTTATCATCTTTTTAGGTCTCACTATTATGATCTCATCATAATCCATAAAAAGCTTTACTCTAAACTATGGTATATCTTATTTAAACACTTAAATAGATAGAGCCCGTAATAAAAACAAAACAAGTCTTTTATTAATATATCAATGAAATCAAAATAGATTACATAAAAAGTTATTCCTAAATCCTAATACATGATTGAACTTAGGACATATTACTTTCAAAACCAACCAAGCAAACACATTCTTAGCAGAGAAACATTTATAAGCTGTATTCTGTAGAATTTCTATGTAGTTTGTTTATTCACTTGTAAAGCAGTTGTGAGCTATTCAAGCTTCACAGGGTTCTCTTGATATATATATATATATATATATATATATCTGGTGGATACATTCAAATCCACCAGAAAGTTTTAAAGACCTGAGTTTTTATTACTTTATGTTTGATTTACTTAACTCTGTATTTCGCACTTTGCAAATCAAACAGTTAGATATAAATTGAGTTAGAACTATTTTTCATAAATCTCAAAAAGTAGCCAGAATTACATTCAACCCCCCTTCTACAATTCTTGTTGTATTTTTAGGGAATAACAATTGGTATCAGAGCAAGCTCTTGAAGTTAAAAGAGTTTAAAGATCACAAAAACAACAAGATGAACAAGAAGGATGTTGGAGTGAAGATTCCATTTCTGGACAAAGACAATTATCACCACTGGAAAGTGAAGATGCACCTAAATCAGCTTTCTCAAGATGAGGACTATGTGGATTGCATAGAGAGAGGTCCTCATGTACCAATGAGAGCTGCAACAGGGAATGAACCATCTGTTCCCAAGCCTAGGCATGAATGGTCAGATCCTGATATTGAGCAAGTCAGGAAAGACAAGAAGGCCATGAATATATTATCCAATGGAGTTGATGGTGATATGTTTGATAACATCATTAACTGCAAAACAACCAAGGAGGTTTGGGACACAATTCAGATTATCTGTGATGGTACTGAGCAAGTAAGGGAGAATAAGATGCAGCTGCTAATTCAGCAATATGAGCATTTTCATTATGAAGATAGTGAGTCTCTCACTGACATTTATTAGGTTTCAAAAACTATTGAATGCACTGAAGTTGCATGGAAGAGTCTATCAGACAAAAGACTCCAATCTCAAGTTCCTTAGATCTCTTCCAAAGGAATGGAAACCAATGACGGTCTCCTTGAGAAACTCTCAAGATTACAACGAGTTTACTTTGGAGAGATTGTATGGCATCCTGAAAACCTATGAGCTTGAAATAGAGCAAGATGAGAGGATGGAGAAAGGAAGGAAGAAATGAGGGTCCATAGCACTAGTTGCTGAATTGGAAAAGGAGAAAGAGGTGAAGGTAGAAGCTGTTGAGTCTACCTCAAAGGTCTGTGAAAACAAGGGCAAGGGGCTGGTAGCTGAAAATGAAGATTCTTTGAGCCAAGATGATAAAGATGAACATCTTGCATTCCTTTCCAGAAGATTTTCCAAGCTCAAGTTCAAAAAGAACTTTAGAGCAGCTAAGCCAAATAGAAACATGGTGGATAAATCAAAATTCAAATGTTTCAAATGTGGCTTGGTAGGGCATTTTACCAGTGAGTTTAGAAAGTCAGATTCCAGCAAGAAGAAGTTTGAGCCTGTGGATTATAAACAGAAGTATTTTGAGTTGCTCAAACAAAAGGAAAGGGCTTTTATTACACAAGAAAATGACTGGGCAGCAGATGGTTTGGATGAGGATGAAGATGTCAGCTATGTCAATCTAGCCCTAATGGCCAAGTCTGATGAAATAGAAACAAGCTGTTCAAGTAATCAGGTAATCACCACTAACCTAGCACATTTATCTAAAGCTGAGTGTAATGATGTAATTAATGACATTCTACAGAATTATATCATTTGCGTGTTACACTTAAGTCCCTAACTAAGGAAAATGCTAAAATCAAAGAAAATAATCTGTTTTTAAGTGAGAGGAATAATGTGCTAGAGTCTCAGTTTATTGAATTTGAAAAATTGAGAATAGAATGTAAGATTGCTAAGGATGAATTAACTGAGTCCTTGAAGAAAGAAAAGATTTTGAAGAAGCAACATGAACGAGAATATGAGGTGATTAAGGCATGGAAATCATCCAGAGATGTTCATGCTCAAATCACTAAAGTTCAAGGTATTGAGTCCTTTTGTGATGCAGCCTGGAAAAAGAGTAAAGAGAAGCTAGAATCCAATTTGGTTGAAGGATTGCTAACAGATATGGACTTGACATATGATGAGAGTCATCCGTCGGATAATCAAAAGGATTATCCATCGAGTGACATAAATCCTCATCCGTCGGCTGTGAGCAAACCTGTGAGTAAAGCCAAACTTTCTAAGTTAAACGAAAAGTATGGATCAGTTTCCAAAAACTTTGTTCCAGGAGAATCAAGTCAAGTGAAGAAGGAGAAGAAAGTGAATGTTGATCATCTGTTTATCAAGAAATTGAATGACAGATTAGAAAAGATTGAGGTTAAAACAGAAACTAAAAAGAAAAACAATAGAAATGGGAAAGTAGGGATTAACAAACATAACAACTACACACCTGATAAGTATGCTCCCAGAAAAATCTATGTTAAGTGTGGTAGTGTTAATCATTTGTCTGTCAATTGCAAACTTGCCATGCCTACTCCTATATCTGTACCATCTTCTTTTCCCAACATGAATGCCATGCCTTCTATGCCTATGAATGCTATGTCTACACATAATATTAATGCACAATTTGCTAATATGCCATTTGCACCTAATCCTTATTATGCTGTATTTAGTATGCTTCAAATGCCATTTAGCATGCCCTACTGGAATAACATGTTTGTAAATAGCATGCCTTTTCCTGTTAATCAAAATGTGTATAATAATTCTGTTTTAATGACTGGTTTCAAAGGTCCAACTCAGATGACTAAGGATGAATCTGATATCCCCAAGTCAAATGAGATCAAACCTAAGAAACAAAAGAAGAAAGCTAACAAGGCAGGACCCAAGGAAACTTGGGTACCAAAATCAACTTGATTTGGTTTTGATTTGTGCAGGGAAACAGAAACAATCTGTGGTACTTGGATAGTGGTTGTTCAAAACACATGACTGGAGATTCTACCCTGCTAACAGAGTTCATGGAGAGAGCTGACCCAAGTATTACTTTTGGGGATGACAACGAGGGTTATACTGTGGGATATGGCATCATTTCAAAAGTTAATGTCATCATTGAGGAGGTTGCCTTAGTAGATGGTCTCAAGCATAATTTGCTGAGTATCAGCCAACTTTGTGATAAGGGCAATTATAATAACCCCAATTTTTGGGAAATTTTTGAAACCCTTATGAATAGTGTTTTTGCTGAATGAGAAAACTTTTCATGCCATACTATGTAGGGGTTCTGATATGGATATTCTGAGATTTTATTAGTACTTTATATGGGATATAAGTGTATGTAAAGATCGTCAGAATCCAATTCCGAACACTTTGATTTTTCCCGGAAATCCACAAGATACGGAGAGAATTGAGTATAAGGTAACAGGATAAAAAGGATTTAAATTAAAGGATTATAGGAGAGGATCATAAAAGGAATATGATATATTGAGAAAGGTTAAGGGAACCTAAGTAATAAGATCCCGGGTATGATCCCTCAAACGATAAACGAGAACGAAAGATAAGCGAACCGTAAAACAAATAAGTGACCAAGAGACAAGCTTGTACAAGAAGCCAGGGATTATGACATCATCAAACCACAAGGTGTGGACAAGTGGGAGCATTATGACATGTGCAAGGTGACATAAGCATGACATGGGAAGGAAGGAGGTGTGGTGGCTTTGTAACCACACAAATTCAAGGGCAAGAAGGTAATTGACTAAAGCAAGCACAAAAACCAAGCAACCAAGCCAAGCAAATCATTTTTCATCAAAATCAAAAAGAAACCAAGGCATTGTTCTTCATGCTCTCGGCCAAAACAGAATCAGAACACTAAAACTGCTGTATCTCCTTCATTTCTCACTCAAATATTGTGTTCTATAGCTCATTGGAAAGGTATTGAGATGGCCTACAACTCTTGTTCACAAGTCTCGTCCAAATAATCATGGTAAGACCCTCATTTTGACAGTTCTTTAAATCGGACTTTTAGAAACTTCAAAGCCTAACTTTGTGTTCTTGATTTCTTTGGAAAGATCAAGCTTGTAGGAGGCTCCCTAAGGCTTCCTAGCAACTTAACACCTCCCAAGAAGGTATAAAACTTCAAACCCTAGCTTTAATTTTGAGTATTAGGAATGGTTTTGATTGTTATAATTCATGAGGAGCATGATCCTTGTATACTTAGAGTGTGGTTGGATTTGTAATGAGTTTGAAGTTGTAAATCTTGATTATTGGTTAATGAACTTAAGTATAGCTTTTAGTTCATGTTTGAGGGTAGTATAAAGTTCATAATATTGAGTTTTGGGGCTGTTAGGATGTGATATGGATGGACTTTGATTGTATGAAGGGATTGGGGTTGTTTGGTGATGGAATTGAATGGTATAAAATTGGGAAATCGCGTAAACATAGCCGTCGTAACGTCCGATTTTCTTTGGACTGTTTTTGTGCATAGCATTAGGACCCGAGAACCCCCTGCTAGATTGTGACCACTGCCATGTTTAGATAGCTCATGTTACGAGCTTCGTTTTGATATGTAGTTCGTTCGATTCCGATTTACGGTTTAGGAGAAACGACCGTTTCAAGTAACGGCGTTTCGCGAACGAAACTTTTTCCCCTCGCCTTACTTTGAAATGTAGGTTAAAGACCGAAAAGGGTTAATTAATGCATGAAACATTTATGGTAAGTGTGTTAGGCAGTTGGTAAGACACTCGCGAAGGAATCGCTTTAAAACTCGTAAAGGTTAAATTATTAAAAATGGTGGAGCCGAGGGTACCCGAGCGACTTAAGCAAATCAGTGAGCGCAAAACAAGCGTTAGAGTCTAAGTTAGTTAAAGTATAGAATTACAAGTGATTTTGGTTTAATTCCAACTTACTTGTTGTTTATAGGTTACCAGACTCGTCCCGAGCCATTCGTAACCCCCAGTCGCTCAGGCAAGTTTTCTACCCGTTATACTGTTGTTGTGATGTAAATATATGTATATGCATTATCTTGTGATATTGCATGATTGTTATTAGCAAATTTTGCAATATATTGGAGTATGCTAATATGGTATATATGCATGTCTGTTTCGTAATCTGGTTATCTATCTGTTGATTTCAATGCTTATAGTTGCATAATACCTATGCTAGAGGATAGCGGTATCTTGCATATACCCTTAGTATAGGGACCCAAAGGTGAAAATATTTTCAAAAACCGGGAGTCGAGGATCCCGAGTAGATTTTATATATATGGATATGGATATATATATATATATATATATTTATATATATATGGTTATAGTTTTCCAAACTATTAATCGAATAAGGTTTATTCGATAACTTGAAACTTTATTTTACTATTGAATATTATTTCGAATATTATTCGAGGGCTTATGACTCCTTTTATTTATTTATCTGAATATTATTTGAATATTCATTCGAGGACTTATGACTCTTTTATATTATTATGAATATTATTTGAATATTCATTTGAGGATCTATGACTCCGATAATGTGCTGTAATATATTCTTTATTTTATTAAAGAGTAAGGTGTTAATAATCAAACTTATTTTCGATTATTCAAATAAAGATAATACTTTCATATAAGTATATCTTTGGTTATTTAATGTTTATTTCAAGTATAAGTTTTAATACTTCTACTTCAATTATTTTTATAAAGATTATTCTTTATGGGAATATTATTTAAATAATAATATTCAGTCATTTTCTAAATATTCTGGGGACTGATTTACTTCATTAAATCAGCTTTACTCCAAACACTCTTTAAAGTGTTTTCGAGTCTTCAAAATGATTTTTAAAGTCAGAGCGGATCCCAAAACTCATTTTTATATTTAAGATCTTCCTTTTTAAGGGGATTTAAATACTCACTCAAAACCTGGGGAATCCGGCTCTGTGGTGTATTTTATATTCGCAACGAGGTTGCAGATTTGGTAAATGAATTGATTACTTGCCCAACGTTCGGGAAGTAAGCCCATCTCATTGAGTCGGCATAAGCGACAGGCCGGGGTACGGTCTATTATTGTGTAAGTGGCTGGGTGGCAGTCCATCAACGCGTGAGGGGCCGGGGTACGGTCTAGCGCGAGGTCCTTATGCGGCCAGGGTGATGACCGGTGAGGAATTCATCCATCTACAGTAGAAAAGGTTACTTATTGGTATCTTTGCCTGATCAGCGAGATATCGGGTTTATGCCAAAATTCTTTTCCTTTCCAAAATTCATTGGATGTTTCAAACTCTGTTCATACTTTACATAACAGAGGTTCCAGGAAATGTTTAAGAGATATATATATGTGGATATATATATATCGGGACTAAATAAAGTATCTCGTAACTTTATTTCATTCAATAATATTTCAAAGATTGAATCTATTCAAATCTTGTCTTGTAGTCTCATCTATGTGATGAACTTTTGAAACTGGTTATAACTTGAACGGTGGTAGTTCAAGTAGTATTGGGAAAGATATAAGTATATTGGGGTATTTGGTAACCTCATCTTTTAAACTTATATCTAATTAATAATTGTCTTATGAATGACAAAGATTTTCAGAAAAACGTTGAGACAAGGTTAGATATATGAGATCACCTTGCAACGATATTTTTATACAGTTATACACTGGGATTTTGTGTATATTATGCATGGAAGAGGACTTCCAATATTTTGAAAAGTATATATGTATATATACTGAATATTTTGCGACTTCATCGCATTAAGATATCAAACTTGGTTCATTTCTTTTGACCAAGACTTTCATGAGTACTATGAGAAGGCTCATATACTAGTAAGTATATACTAGTAATTATCTTACACACGATAAAAGATTCTAGTAAGTATCCATTTAGATACTTATATTATTGTTATCACTATATATTATCTTGCGAGCTGTAAGGCTCACTCTTGCTTTATTTCTTCATCACACAACAACAGTTAGGAAAGATGGCCAGACTCCAGCAGACCCAGCGCAAGCGTGTGGGAAGCGTCCCGCGTCTTCCCGTTGATGTTGTAGCTGCTATAGCTGCAGAGGTAGATCTATTGTAGATCAGACCATCTACTTTTGAGAATCAATTATGTATAATTATAACTTGTGGCAGATAATGGCAATTAACTGTAAATTTATCAAGTAATCATTTTGGGTTGTAATAACTTTTAAATTGTGGATTCAAAGACTTGTACATATTTAAATTTCATCTCTGAGACTATAACGGGTTGTGGTGTGTGTTAGTGTGGGGTCACAGTATAAGGTTATTTATTATTAATTAAGTGAAGTGATATTGTGGAAAGAAAGACCGTGACAACCCGGATCCCCGACCCCGGATCTGGGGGTGTTACAGAAATGGTATCAGAGCTAAGCGTTATAAACCTCAGAGATGATGGGACGTTAAGATAATAAGTTCACTAAGATAATAAGAACTCTTGCCAAGTTCATAGTCGGGCTACCTAACGTAGCACTGACAGTTAAAACCCTTATGGGAACCCTTATAAATATCGTGATAGGAGCGTAGTTCGTTATCGTATATGGTAGCGGGACTCCGAACCCTGAGGTTGATGAGAAACATCGCGATGATATTTTATTACTAATTGGAGATCGGATTGTGGATCCGATAGAGTGTCCTAATGCAGGACCGGACGATGTTGATATTGAGGATTTAGCGGTTGAGGATGTTGTCCTAGAAGGGATAGTTATTGAGGAGGATCCCATGGAGGATCCTGACAGGATTGGATAAAGGACCACTGATGAATTGATGACCATGGTTTGGTCGACTACCAGAGGTAGGATTGGCCGGTCACTACCGGAGGTTCGTTCAAGTTGTAAAGATAGTAGCCCCTTTAACGCGGCTTACTAGTAAGACTGAGAAGTTCGAATGGACAGAGAAATGCGAGAATAACTTTTAAGAACCGAAACAAAGGTTGGTGACGTTCCCTATGTTGGCGTTGCCGGATGGAAAATGAGATTTTGTGATGTGTAGTGACGCTTCGCATAAGGAATTAGGGTGCTTCATATACAGCACAGCAAAGTAATCGCGTACGCGTCAAGACAATTAAGGGAATATATAATTCGATATCCCCGCCCATGAGCTTAGGCTCGTGGCAATAGTTTTACCCTAAAGATTGGAGGCACTACTTGTATGGAGAGAAGTGCGAGAATTACCTAAGCCATAAGTGCTCTAGTACATTTTCACGTAGAAAGAGCTCAACATATGCCAGAGGAGGCAGTTAGAGCTAATCAAGAATAATGATTGGGAGATTCTTTATCATTCGGGGAAAGCCATTATGGTGGCTGATGCCCTTAGTAAAAAGGAGAGACTCAAGATGATAATGTCTTTGGGAGAGTTTATAAGAGGTTTTGGAAATAGTAGTGAAGGTAACCGGAGCCGGTACCGAAAAGCTGTTTGAGATTGCAATACAGCCCGAATTATTGGAAAAGATCATATTGTGCCAGAAAAAGTTTTGAATGAAGGCAGAGAGCCAACAATTAGATAAAAGATTAATATCGAGAAAGATGATAAGGGAATAATGAGGTATTCCTATAGAATTTGGGTTCTGAAAGTTCAAGAGTGTAAGGATGAGAACTTAGATGAGAGCCATAGTTTGAGGAATAAGATTTAGAGCAAACCCTGAACGCGATAGTCAGGGAGGTCGCCATCAAGATAGAAGGAACCCATAACATAATGGAGTGGAAAATGAGGATTTTAAATTAAAAGATGACCCCAATTATGGGGAGTAGGATGAAACATTTCATAATAAGGAAACAGAAAGTCGAGTAAGGAAAGGAGACCCGAGACGGTACTCCTATACGGCAATTCATGGACCTGTCTAGACAGAACTTAGACTATTATCCCCAACCACCACCTTGAGGGAACAATGTGGTGTGAAATTCTTTCAGGACCTCTAAGTCGCTAAGCTCTCAGAGTTCCAAGGAACAAGCTGACCTAGTCGAGGCAAGAGCCTGGCTAAAGGAAATATAGGAATCATTTGAGATTCTAAATGATTGACGAATCACAAAAGACTGTTTTTATCACTCACCCTCCTAAGAGAGAGACCACCTGCTGGTGAAAGGCCAAGGAAGGCACGGAGCAAGAGATTATAATAAACTGATTTAAGTTCAGTCAATTGTTTTTGGGAAAGTAATTCCCAAAGATAAGGAGATAGTGTAAAAGCTTTAGAGTCAGAACAAAGGCAGACGAGTATGATAAATTATGAATCTAAGTTGTAAAAGTTGTCAAGATTCGTTCTGAGGATACGAATCCAGAATGACGGGATGTTTGAAATCAATGCTTATGTTGTGTTAGTTCATGAAATAATGATAAGGAAGTTGGGTATGAGGAAACCCTAAAGACTCGTAGTAATAGAAATAGAAAAGTAAGTAATCGTCAGGATGAGGGTGATTCACCATGAGTTAAAATTGATGGTTGAGGGCATAAGAGATACATATATATTATCCCCTGTAAGTTGGGAGGATTCGAAGAAACCTTGAGATAGTTTGAAGGATAAATAATGAGACGCGGATAGACTGAGGAGACAAGAAAGTAAGAAATCAAGAAAATTGGATGAAGGAAGTGACCTTCAAGAATGTGAAGTGTAAGACCGGTGGCTTGATACCCAGGAAGGGAGACACCAGGTATGAAAGATATCCCAACATTGAGATGATTGTTGAGATAAACAACAAAAGTAAATAAGGATTTATTAAGAAGAAGTTCACGTTGAACACGACCAATATCTTCCAGATCATCCATGTGATCATTACCAAATCAGGAAAGAAAAGCGGATAACCATTTTTATCTTTTGGAGGCCATGTGGATTGACCTTAACTTGAATAAGGATGCTATTGTGAAATTCGGTATAGACTATCGAGGTGGAAATGATTGAATAAGATACCCTTATCAAGGATATATGACTTTATTTATCCATGGAAGGATGCTTGTACCTTTTTAAAGGTGGAATTAAGGATAGAACATCGGTAACTTAAAACGAATCCTAGGGGAATGCATAAAGGTTGGCATTTCACCCTTAATAGGGATAGTATGAGTTTTGACAGTATGAATTGGAAAGGATTAAGGTAATAATAACCTTTAAGGATCAGTGGAGAAATTTTTCAGAAGTATATAGACAATGGTTCTAGTATCAGTAAATGGTATTTTGATATGCCCTGTATATAGGGAATACAGGAGGAACGATTGAAGGATAACCTTAGAGGTTTTACAAGGAGAAAGGAAATATTCGAAATTCTCAAGAATAAAAATGTTGATAAAGGAAATATGACATAATTATAATGATGCCAAGTGGGGCACGTGTTAAACCACGAGAAAGTATGGATCGAACCAGTAAAGGTCGAAATTATTCAGGGCAATTAAGACTTAAGATAAAAGATGTTCTAAGTATGATTGAGAGTCAGTCGTGACAGTGATTAACCTCTAAAGACTGAGGCAATAACTTATGGAAAAATGGTGATATTTTTTTTTACTCATCAGATTTTAAGGAATACATCTTCACAAAAGCAGTGATTGAAATAAGGTAGAAAATTTATTTGGAGGTGGTTAAAATGACATTGACTATAAGGAAATTTTAATATCAGGAAAGGCCAAAGAGGTGGCCGACACTTTAAAGGTAAGAGGATAATTATAGGCGCTTGTGCCAGAGGAATACAGTGATGATGGTTAAAACTGTGAAGGTTGTATTATGGTTTGGAAGATTGACATTCCTTCTGATGACTGTGCAATACCCAACCGTAATAGTAGTTGGTAAAAGTTTAATTCGTGTAATCGCCATGAACGGGCTATCTATCTTAGGAGGTCCTATCTTGAGATAAGCCAGAACCATGTTTCAAAAAGGACTAGACGAACCTTTGAGTTAAGTCTTCTATTTAAGGCATATGATTAAGAATGGTATTAACCTGCTATCGTTGCTTTGATTGAAACTCTTCTGCAATTTTATCTGCTTCACGTCATGAATGTACGTCAGGATCAGGAGTGTTCTTCATGAATCAAGAACGGTGATCATGTTACCTCCTTAGAAGAATTCAATATGATATGAATGGACTCCGTATGGTTAGCTATTAAAACTTCATGGAAAACGAATGACTACAGTAGGTCAACGGTGGGCCATAGTAATGTAGGAATGATTCTGAGAGTAATGAGCTGATTACTTACAACCGTGAGAGTTGTATTGGAATGGATGTTGAGAGTAAGTACCACTAATCGGGTCGTGGTGGTGTATAAGTTATCATTGATAGACTAATTAAGTCAATTATCTACCTATGATATATTTATTCCTTCTTATCGATAAAGAGTAGTATTACCCATACGAAGAAGGTTGCGGTATAGAAATGGATTCTAGTAACGATGAGGTCTAGAATGAGATCCCAGATTCGATTTTTGATATCGAGGGAGTTTCAAAGGTGATTATGTATAAGCTCGAGGAAGAGCATGGGTCCATAGAATGATGGACGGAATAGAAATATTTAGGCATGGGAAATACGATGCTATAATACTTGATGCTGATATAAATACGTTTATGTTTTGTTCTCCTATGACAAACCTCTATAGTTCAGAGGTAGATTCCAAGCCAGATATTTTATGGCAATAAATTTTTTTTATGAATATACAATTCTCTTCAATTCGTTCTTTTCTCTTCTTTTCATTTCATGTAAGCTGAGAAGAACAACCCTTCCAGAAGGGGAGGTATTGCCGAATGACTATCTATCTGTGTGATAGAAGCCGAGTAGGATACCAGCTATTGTTTAATTGCTTGTCAAGTACTAAAGGCTGGCCACCTTCTGTACTAACTATGCAATGTAACAAGTGTTCATGATCATAGTGATCTCTCAATAAATTCTTTTACTTCTATATGAAGGACTAAGCTTTCGAAGATAGAAGCAGCTGAAAAAGGAGTAGTAAAGTTGTGGTGGTATGTGGAATGGAAACACATTCGTGATACTAAGGTTGACGAGGTTATTAAAAGGTTATAGAACGCTAACGAGCAAAAGTATAACCAGTATAATATTAGGAACAGAAGGTAGTAGCGATTACGAACTGGAAAAGAATGGGTATTGAGAAGCAAAAGCTCTAATGCTAAAAGCTATAATGAGAGTCTGTGCAATAGACTTGAAAGAATTTGGAATGATCACTTAATTCGGATTGAGTTATCTTACGACAATAGATCATATGTCATTATCGAGATGTCGCCTTATGAGATCCTTGAGGGAAGACAATGTCGATCTCCCTTATGTTAGGATGAAGTTGTAGAGCGCAAGATGCTCGGACCCGCAGTAGTCCAAAGGACCAAGGATATGATAGATCGAATCAGAGGACGGCTGGTAGTAGCCCAAGATGGACATGATAAGTATGTTGATTTGACACGAAAGGATAATGAGTATGAAATAGGGGACCTAGTAATGTTATAGGTATCCCTTGGAAAGGATTGATGAGATTCGGAAAGAAAGGAAAGCTAAGTCTACAATTTGTTGGACCCTTGGATATATTGAGACGTTTGGGAAGTTAGCATATGAGCTAGCCCTAACCCCGAACATGTAGCAGGTCGTAACGTGTTTCACGTATCAATGTTAAGGAAGTGTAATTCAGATGCCAGATAAATAGAGGCATAGGAGCGCATAGATATGCAACCCGACGTAACCTATATGGAGCAACCAGGAAGGGTTATAGAGTGAAAAGGAACAAGTGCTTAGGAGAAGGATTATCAAACTAGGCAGAGTTTGATGGTAGAACCACAATGTGGGAAAATTTACTCGAGAGTTAGAAAGTGCAATGCTAAGAGAGTATCCCTATTCACTTTCTATCTGATTCCGGGACGGAATCCTTTTAAGGAGGGGAGACTATAATAACCCCAATTTTTGGGAAATTTTTGAAACCCTTATGAATAGTGTTTTTGCTGAATGAGAAAACTTTTCATGCCACACTATGTAAGGGTTCTGATATGGATATTCTGAAATTTTATTAGTACTTTATATGGGATATAAGTGTATGTAAAGATCGTCAGAATCCAATTCCGAACACTTTGATTTTTCCCGGAAATCCACAAGATACGGAGAGAATTGAGTATAAGGTAACAGGATAAAAAGGATTTAAATTAAAGGATTATAGGAGAGGATCATAAAAGGAATATGATATATTGAGAAAGGTTAAGGGAACCTAAGTAATAAGATCCCGGGTATGATCCCTCAAACGATAAACGAGAACGAAAGATAAGCGAACCGTAAAACAAATAAGTGACCAAGAGACAAGCTTGTACAAGAAGCCAGGGATTATGACATCATCAAACCACAAGGTGTGGACAAGTGGGAGCATTATGACATGTGCAAGGTGACATAAGCATGACATGGGAAGGAAGGAGGTGTGGTGGCTTTGTAACCACACAAATTCAAGGGCAAGAAGGTAATTGACTAAAGCAAGCACAAAAACCAAGCAACCAAGCCAAGCAAATCATTTTTCATCAAAATCAAAAAGAAACCAAGGCATTGTTCTTCATGCTCTCGGCCAAAACAGAATCAGAACACTAAAACTGCTGTATCTCCTTCATTTCTCACTCAAATATTGTGTTCTATAGCTCATTGGAAAGGTATTGAGATGGCCTACAACTCTTGTTCACAAGTCTCGTCCAAATAATCATGGTAAGACCCTCATTTTGACAGTTCTTTAAATCGGACTTTTAGAAACTTCAAAGCCTAACTTTGTGTTCTTGATTTCTTTGGAAAGATCAAGCTTGTAGGAGGCTCCCTAAGGCTTCCTAGCAACTTAACACCTCCCAAGAAGGTATAAAACTTCAAACCCTAGCTTTAATTTTGAGTATTAGGAATGGTTTTGATTGTTATAATTCATGAGGAGCATGATCCTTGTATACTTAGAGTGTGGTTGGATTTGTAATGAGTTTGAAGTTGTAAATCTTGATTATTGGTTAATGAACTTAAGTATAGCTTTTAGTTCATGTTTGAGGGTAGTATAAAGTTCATAATATTGAGTTTTGGGGCTGTTAGGATGTGATATGGATGGACTTTGATTGTATGAAGGGATTGGGGTTGTTTGGTGATGGAATTGAATGGTATAAAATTGGGAAATCGCGTAAACATAGCCGTCGTAACGTCCGATTTTCTTTGGACTGTTTTTGTGCATAGCATTAGGACCCGAGAACCCCCTGCTAGATTGTGACCACTGCCATGTTTAGATAGCTCATGTTACGAGCTTCGTTTTGATATGTAGTTCGTTCGATTCCGATTTACGGTTTAGGAGAAACGACCGTTTCAAGTAACGGCGTTTCGCGAACGAAACTTTTTCCCCTCGCCTTACTTTGAAATGTAGGTTAAAGACCGAAAAGGGTTAATTAATGCATGAAACATTTATGGTAAGTGTGTTAGGCAGTTGGTAAGACACTCGCGAAGGAATCGCTTTAAAACTCGTAAAGGTTAAATTATTAAAAATGGTGGAGCCGAGGGTACCCGAGCGACTTAAGCAAATCAGTGAGCGCAAAACAAGCGTTAGAGTCTAAGTTAGTTAAAGTATAGAATTACAAGTGATTTTGGTTTAATTCCAACTTACTTGTTGTTTATAGGTTACCAGACTCGTCCCGAGCCATTCGTAACCCCCAGTCGCTCAGGCAAGTTTTCTACCCGTTATACTGTTGTTGTGATGTAAATATATGTATATGCATTATCTTGTGATATTGCATGATTGTTATTAGCAAATTTTGCAATATATTGGAGTATGCTAATATGGTATATATGCATGTCTGTTTCGTAATCTGGTTATCTATCTGTTGATTTCAATGCTTGTAGTTGCATAATACCTATGCTAGAGGATAGCGGTATCTTGCATATACCCTTAGTATAGGGACCCAAAGGTGAAAATATTTTCAAAAATCGGGAGTCGAGGATCCCGAGTAGATTTTATATATATGGATATGGATATATATATATATATATATATTTATATATATATGGTTATAGTTTTCCAAACTATTAATCGAATAAGGTTTATTCGATAACTTGAAACTTTATTTTACTATTGAATATTATTTCGAATATTATTCGAGGGCTTATGACTCCTTTTATTTATTTATCTGAATATTATTTGAATATTCATTCGAGGACTTATGACTCTTTTATATTATTATGAATATTATTTGAATATTCATTTGAGGATCTATGACTCCGATAATGTGCTGTAATATATTCTTTATTTTATTAAAGAGTAAGGTGTTAATAATCAAACTTATTTTCGATTATTCAAATAAAGATAATACTTTCATATAAGTATATCTTTGGTTATTTAATGTTTATTTCAAGTATAAGTTTTAATACTTCTACTTCAATTATTTTTATAAAGATTATTCTTTATGGGAATATTATTTAAATAATAATATTCAGTCATTTTCTAAATATTCTGGGGACTGATTTACTTCATTAAATCAGCTTTACTCCAAACACTCTTTAAAGTGTTTTCGAGTCTTCAAAATGATTTTTAAAGTCAGAGCGGATCCCAAAACTCATTTTTATATTTAAGATCTTCCTTTTTAAGGGGATTTAAATACTCGCTCAAAACCTGGGGAATCCGGCTCTGTGGTGTATTTTATATTCGCAACGAGGTTGCAGATTTGGTAAATGAATTGATTACTTGCCCAACGTTCGGGAAGTAAGCCCATCTCATTGAGTCGGCATAAGCGACAGGCCGGGGTACGGTCTATTATTGTGTAAGTGGCTGGGTGGCAGTCCATCAACGCGTGAGGGGCCGGGGTACGGTCTAGCGCGAGGTCCTAATGCGGCCAGGGTGATGACCGGTGAGGAATTCATCCATCTACAGTAGAAAAGGTTACTTATTGGTATCTTTGCCTGATCAGCGAGATATCGGGTTTATGCCAAAATTCTTTTCCTTTCCAAAATTCATTGGATGTTTCAAACTCTGTTCATACTTTACATAACAGAGGTTCCAGGAAATGTTTAAGAGATATATATATGTGGATATATATATATCGGGACTAAATAAAGTATCTCGTAACTTTATTTCATTCAATAATATTTCAAAGATTGAATCTATTCAAATCTTGTCTTGTAGTCTCATCTATGTGATGAACTTTTGAAACTGGTTATAACTTGAACGGTGGTAGTTCAAGTAGTATTGGGAAAGATATAAGTATATTGGGGTATTTGGTAACCTCATCTTTTAAACTTATATCTAATTAATAATTGTCTTATGAATGACAAAGATTTTCAGAAAAACGTTGAGACAAGGTTAGATATATGAGATCACCTTGCAACGATATTTTTATACAGTTATACACTGGGATTTTGTGTATATTATGCATGGAAGAGGACTTCCAATATTTTGAAAAGTATATATGTATATATACTGAATATTTTGCGACTTCATCGCATTAAGATATCAAACTTGGTTCATTTCTTTTGACCAAGACTTTCATGAGTACTATGAGAAGGCTCATATACTAGTAAGTATATACTAGTAATTATCTTACACACGATAAAAGATTCTAGTAAGTATCCATTTAGATACTTATATTATTGTTATCACTATATATTATCTTGCGAGCTGTAAGGCTCACTCTTGCTTTATTTCTTCATCACACAACAACAGTTAGGAAAGATGGCCAGACTCCAGCAGACCCAGCGCAAGCGTGTGGGAAGCGTCCCGCGTCTTCCCGTTGATGTTGTAGCTGCTATAGCTGCAGAGGTAGATCTATTGTAGATCAGACCATCTACTTTTGAGAATCAATTATGTATAATTATAACTTGTGGCAGATAATGGCAATTAACTGTAAATTTATCAAGTAATCATTTTGGGTTGTAATAACTTTTAAATTATGGATTCAAAGACTTGTACATATTTAAATTTCATCTCTGAGACTATAACGGGTTGTGGTGTGTGTTAGTGTGGGGTCACAGCATAAGGTTATTTATTATTAATTAAGTGAAGTGATATTGTGGAAAGAAAGACCGTGACAACCCGGATCCCCGACCCCGGATCTGGGGGTGTTACAGCAATTCAGTAACCTTCAATTCAGAAGCCTGTGTTTTGACAAACAAAATGAGCAACAAAGTGGTTCTCACTAGAGTGAGAAAGGAAATGTGTACCTACCTGACTTCAACTCATCAAATGCAGAATCTATCACTTGTCTTCTCAGTAAAGCAAGTCAAGATGAAAGTTGGCTGTGGCACAATAAGTTGTCCCATCTAAACTTCAAGACCATGAATGAGCTTGTCAAGAAAGAACTGGTTAGAGGTATTCCCCAAGTGGAGTTTTCTAAGGATGGACTGTGTGATGCCTGCCAGAAAGGAAAGCAGATTAAAGCATCTTTCAGGAAGAAGCTTGATTCAACAATTGAAGAACCTTTGCAATTGCTATACGTGGATTTATTTGGACTAGTCAATGTGTTGTCCATCTCAAGAAAAAGATTTTGCTTAGTAATTGTAGATGATTTCTCAAAGTTCTCTTGGATATATTTCCTAAAGTCTAAAGATGAGGCTAGTGAAATCATCATCAATCATATAAGGCAAGTCAACAATCATCCTGATTACAAAGTTAGAAGAATCAGGAGTGACAATGGAACTGAGTTCAAGAATTCTGTTTATGAGGGCATTTTGTGAAGAGAATGGGATTATGCATGAGTTTTCAGCAGCAAGAACTCCACAACAAAATGGAGTAGTAGAAATAAAGAACAGATCACTTATTGAAGTTGCAAGGACAATGCTTGAAGAATCAAATTTACCAACATAGTTTTGGGCTGAAGCTGTAAATACTACATGCTACACTCAGAATATTTCTTTGGTTAATCAAACAAAGTGCATGACACCCTACCAATTGTTCAAGAACAAGAAGCCAACTCTAAATTTTCTTCATGTCTTTGGCTGCAAATGTTATATCTTGAGAAATCAAACTGATCAAAATGGAAAGTTTGATGCTAAAGCAGATGAAGGAATTTTTGTTGGATATACTGTGGGAAAAGCATATAGAGTCTACAATCTAAGTACCAACATTGTTATGGAATCAATACATGTTGTGTTTAATGATAAAAAGATTAAATGACTGCAAGATGAAGATTCTCATGAGAGCCTCAAATTTGATAATGTGGAGATGATTAGTGATGACTGTGATGATGAAAGTGATCAGGAAACAATGGCAAAGGATAATGCAGAAAAATCTACTACTAATGAAGTATAAAATTCAGCATCTGTCGAGTTGCAAAATGCTTCATCCGTCGGGAGATAATTTGCTTTATCTGTTGGGAGACAATCTGCTTTATCCGTCGGGAGACAATCAGCTTCATCCGTCGGAACTCAAAATACACCATCTGTCGGGTCATCAAAAGAAGCTGAATGTCAAAATAGATCACTTACAGAAAGTTCCCCTTTCTCAAATCAAAGATCCATAAACTCAGGGGGAGTTTCTAATTATCAAAACTCAGTTACACATCAAGACAACAATGGGGCCTCTTCATCTAGAGCTAATCTACCTCAACAAAGAAAATGGACAAAACATCACCCCTTTGAGCTTATTATTGGTGATGTGTCTTCAAGAGTTCAAACAAGGAGAACAACTCAAGAAAAATGTCTATATAGCAGCTTCTTATCTAATGAAGAACCAAAGAAGGTAGAAGAAGCTTTTTTGGATCCTGATTGGATTTTAGCTATGTAGGAGGAGCTAAACCAATTTGAAAGGAACAAAGTTTGGAAGCTGGTACCCAAGCCTAAAGGAAAGAATCCAATTGACACCAAATAGGTATTCAGAAACAAGATGGATGAAAATGGCATAGTGGTCAGGAACAAAGCAAGGTTGGTTGCAAATGGCTATTGTCAACAAGAAGGAATAGATTTTGATGAAACTTTTGCTCTTGTTGCAAGACTTGAAGCCATCAAAATTTTCTTAGACTATGCAGCCCATGCCAATTTCAAGGTCTATCAAATAGATGTCAAGAGTGCTTTTTCAAATGGAGATTTAGAGGAGGAAGTCTATGTCATTCAGCCTCCTGGTTTTGAAGACCCAAATTTCCCAAATCATGTCTACTATCTTTTGAAAGCACTTTATGGACTAAAGCAAGTACCTAGAGCCTGGTATGACACTTTATCAAAGTTTCTTTTGGAAAATCACTTCACAAGAGGTACTGTTGATAAAACTTTATTCTTTAGAAATGTTAATGGCTCTAGTATACTTGTTCAAATTTATGTAGATGATATTATATTTGGCTTTACAGGTGAAAAACTTTGCAAATTGTTTTTGCCAAATTGATGCAAAGTAAGTATAAAATGAGCAAGATGGGAGAACTAACTTACTTTCTTGGTTTACAAGTTAAGAAAGTTAGTGATGGAATATTCATTAGTCAAACTAAATACATTCATGATCTTTTAAAGAAGTTTGATCTAATGGATTGCACATCTGCAAAAACTCCCATGGCCACTGCAACGAAGCTTGAATTAAACATACCCGAAAAGTCTATGGATATTTCAAGTTATAGGGGCATGGTTGGTTCACTTCTATACTTAACAGCTAGTAGGCCAGATATAATGTTTGCTACTTGTCTTTGTGCTATATTTCAGGCTGATCCTAGAGAATCTCACCTGGTAGCTATTAAGAGAATTTTCAGATATCTCAAGGAACACCTAAACTTGGCATTTGGTACCCTAGAGATTTTGGTTTTGATCTAACTGATTTTTCAGATGCAGATTATACAGGTTGTAAAATAGACAGAAAAAGTACAACAGGATCCTGTCAATTTCTAGAAAACAAGCTTGTGTCCTAGTTCAGTAAAAAGCAAAATTCAGTTTCTACTTCTACAGATGAAGCTGAATATATTGCTGCTGGTAGTTGCTGTGCACAGATTTTATGGATGAAAAACCAATTATTGGACTATGGTCTACAAGTGGATAGGATTCCTATTTTCTGTGATAACACAGGTGCAATTTCCATCACTGAAAATCCAGTACAACATCCAAGAAAAAAGCACATAGACATCAAGTACCACTTCATAAGGGAACATGTGATGAATGGTACTGTGGAACTGCATTTTGTTCCAAGTGGAAAGCAGCTTACAGATATATTTACCAAACCACTTGATGAATCCACCTTTTCAAGGTTGGTAAGTGAATTAGGTATGCTTAATTTTTCTTGAATTATTTCACATATTTTTGCAAGTAGATATGTAGCCAGAAATTTAATTGATTTTTCTATTTTGGATTAAATTTTGGCTAAGTCAGAATTTTCATCCCGACGGATGATCATTATCCATCGAGTTTGATCATCCGTCGGAATACAATTTGTCAATAAAATCAATTATTTTTCTGGAATTTTTATAACTCGACGGATAACTGATTTATCCTCATACGTCGAATTGTCTCAATCCTAACCGTTAATTCCCTGAACATTATCCATCGAGTATACTTACAGCTTGTAAGCATGATACGACGGATAAGTGACGAAATTTTTACAGTTTATTTTTAAAACGGCTATTTTGGGCAATTTTTATTGGTTACTTTATTTAACTTTATTAATTTTTGTCAGTTTATTTCTGAGATAGTATTAAAGCAAATTCACTTTTATTCATTTATTTTATCATTCTCAAGATTCAATTGCTTTAATTTCTTTCTTCTCAAAAGCAAACTCTCTCTCTGCAAATTCTAAATCTCTAACAATGGCACCTGTAGTGAAAATCATGTCTTAAACCGGTTATAACTATGAGAAAAACAACTTCTCAACTTTGGTGAACAAGGAGATTCAACAGTCTGGTGACTATCACAAAATGATGGATTTTGTAAAGAACTGCAAACTCAACTATGCCATGCTGGAATCACCCACCATTTACTGTGAGGTTGTTGAAGATATATGGATAACTGCAGTGTATAACTTGACAGACAAGACCAACATATTCACTCTGAAAAGTAAGCAGTTTTGCATAAATAGTGATATTGGTAAAGCATGCTTCAAGATTTCTGATAATACTGTAACTGCTCCACACGCAGATACTGACATTGTTAATATGCTTAATTACATGGGCTATGCACTCACTACTTCTAAATTAAGTGAAATTAGGAGGTTACGTCTTAGGAAAGAATGGAGTTATCTGTGTGATGTAGTAACTAAGGTATTTTCTGGTAAAGTTAGTAACTTTGACTCTATAAACATCTTTATGCTTAACATGCTTTATATGTTAGTTACTGATAATTACTTTAATTTCAGTGATTTGATTTTATTTGAGTTAGGCTTTAAGTTAGGAGAGATCAATAAGAGAAGTAAAAGTGTCTATTATGCTAGATTCTTTATGATGCTTGCTAACCATCTTATTAAAGAAATTGTAATTGAGAACCCAACCAACAAGTTAAATTATTGGGTTCAAGAAAGAAGGATCATTGCAGATTTAAATAGAGCAAACCATCACAAGGAGGTTCCCTTATACTATTTTCCAGAAATGGAGGGAACTTAGGTAAGTGAGGTAATTTCTTCTGTCTCCAGTCTTCCAACCTCACAAATTTCTTTGCTTTCTAGTGTAGCTATGGCAACTGTGTCAATGACCCAACAGTTGCCTACCCAAACTACCATACCAACAAAAGTTCCTAAATCCAAAGCTAAGAAAGCCTCTTCTGATTTCTTTCAAAAGAAATCAGTTGTAAAATCCACTAAACCTAAAGAGGGGAGTGTGAAGTAGGGTAAGAAAGGTGAGGGACATGATGAACATCAAAGAAACCCTAAGGATAAGGCTGGTGAGAAGAGTGTACCCAGACCTAGCCACACCACAGTTTCCCAACAAACTGTGGTTGTTAATAATGATATTAGCTCATTACTGGTTTCATCCTCCCAAAAGGATGTTACCATTGAAACAAGCTCCCAACCAGGAGCACAGACCAAGTGGGGTATGGGCACTAGCTCACCACAAACTTATTCTAGAAAGAAAAGATCAAAAACCCTTAGGGATGCACCGGGCTCACACATTGTGCAAACTGGTGCAAAAGACCCAGTCACTGCACCTTCTTAAAGTCAGGTTGATGTGGCTCCAATAAATGTGGAGTCACATCCAAAATATCTCATAATTGAAGCACCTGATACACCAAATTCTCCCACACACTCATTGGATGTTGACATGATAAACACATCACTTCCAAATTCTCCATCTTTAACTCCCTTGGAGAAGCAAAATATCCATACAAGTGAGCATCATCTTCTAGATGATTTGTTGGCTCACTTGCCATTTCTTTCTGAGACTATTGAGACATCTGTGCCAATATTTTCATCAATCTGCATAGAGTCTACAATAGTCTCCACTCTAAACTTAACTATTTCTTCTATCCCGATGTATATTTATCATCCGTCGAGTAGTGATTGTATCCCGACGGATAAGCTTAACAGCAGTCATCCGTCGGATAGTCGAACTGCTAACCCGAAGGATATTCCTCATCCATCGGGTGTCTCTGCACAACTTCAAATTTCATAAATTCTTACAAGTCCAGAGGACTTAGTAGTAGTGCAATCACTCTTAGGACTGAGGGAAGGGAGTGATTTGAGTGAGAGTTTGGGTTGCTCCCAGGAAAAAAGAGAGGAAAAGAGCGATCTAATGCAGTCCATTTCTTCAAGACTGGCAAAAGTGAGTGAGAGGAGTCCCACCTTAGATGGTGAAGGTGAGGGTGTGAGGGTGGGAATCCAAGGTGAGACCTTGATGCAAGAAAAGAGAGATAATGAGAGAAATGCAGGTACAGGAGAAATAAGGGTGGATGTCTTTGCAAGTGAGTTAATGAATGTCCAGGATGCAGACAGGGAGGGACTATCTCAGCAAAGTCAAGTTGTTATAGATTCTACCTCCCTGGATGTTGAGGCATTTACTCACCCTGTTCCAGCATATCAACTTCTAGCTGGACAAGGCAATGACAATGCAGAAAGAATACTAAACATGGTGCACACCACACAGTCTATGCAAAGAGCAAAGGATGCAATCATAGCTCTGCCCTCTACAGCTGGTGATATTGACTATGAGACTGGTGGTTCAGAATATTTCTTTGGTGGTGAGGATGAGGAAAGTGAAGAAGAGCCATTGGACATAGGAGGAGAAGTAGGCCCTAGTTCCAGATCAGGCATGCCATCATGGGCCTTCTTCAAGAAATGTGATGAACATCATTTCAAGACCACACTCATCCAACTTATCAGTCAAACACAGTCTGCTCTTCAATCATCCACAAATGCTAGCACCAAGAAGCTTCTACAAGCACATCTTGCCTCTCTCCAACTACAGCAAATCCAAGGCTTCCAACACAATCAGGATATCATTTCTATTCAAACAGAGATCACTCAAGTGAAGAAGGATATAGTTGATAGATTAGATGCAAAACTTCCAGAAGCTACAATGCTTGATATCAAAAGACAATTAAGGAAGAACACTGATCTTTCCACCAAGGTGGATTCCTTGGAGAAAAGAATGACAATAATGGAAGCCTCTCTAACAGCTATACATCTATATCAGGCACAACAAACAGACTTGCTTCAAAGGTAGTGGCAGCACAAATCCCTTCTTCTACTTAACTTGCTGATAACAATAAGGGGGAGAAAGAAACTTCTTTTAAGGGGGAGAAAGCAAGATCAATTGTCTTATTCAGTCAAGGGGAATTAAGAAGTGAGGGGGAGCAAAAAGTACTAAACATATAAGTCAGTAAAGTGATTGTGCCAACAGTTGCTTTCACAAAGCCATCAGTGTTGAATAGCATTGATCTAATCCAAAGAGCACCTGAAAAGCTTTAGTTGCAATCAAATCCCAAGATGCTTGATGTTACAGCTCTAAAGAAGGAAATAAAAGAAAAACAGAGAAAAATAGATGCAGATATTCAACAAAAGTTTGGGCCAATTCAGAAGCCAGACAAAGTCTTCAATCATCATTCTAAAGTCATGAAAGAATGACATAAGTATGAACTATCTGGAAAGAGGTCAAACTTCCTGCATCAAATCTCCAAAGAAAGATCTCATCATGAAGGCCAAAAGGAACTACTCTAAGTTTTCAGAAAAGAATCATACGGATATAGTATTTGAAACACCTATGCCAGATGAGAAGAAGCTGCTCGCCAGGTCTATTGCATTCTACAAGGATCCAACTGATTTAACATTGAAAAGGAGAATTGCTAAAATTTACAAAAATGGTAAGGACATTTGTGTGGTGGTTGGACACCCACTATTTGTGGAAGCTAAGAAGGAAGAGAAAGAAAGAATCGGGCTAGAAAAGAAGCAAGCTGCTTTGGATGCTAAGAAGCAAAAGTAAAAAAAAGAACAATCTGCTATCTTGTCCAAGCTTCAAGTTGTAAAAACCACAATAGAACTTCCTGTACAACCAACTGTAATTACTGAACCTAAGGATCTGAAAATGCAAGAAGAATCACAGCAGAAAAGAAGATTTGGATACAAACTCCATTCCAAAAGGAAAGTGAAATTTAATAATGAGGGATTGGAAGACTAATTTCCCAAAAAGCCTACAACTACAACCCAGACATCAAAACCCTCAGTGGTATTTGAAGAATTCAAAGTGGTTGTTCCAACAAGAAATATTCATAGAGAACCAATTGTTCTTAAGGATGAGCCTGTAGACTGGGATAGTTTACCAATTCCTGAGCTAAATTTACCCATCTTGAAGACAAAGAAGACAAAGACTACAACTAGCAAGAAAGTGAAGCCTGTATCTCTCAAATCCAAAGCTCTAACGAAATCCTAACCCACAATCAACAAGAGAGATCTCATGTACATTTGTGATATTAAGGAATTTTCAGACTTGAATCTCTACTTGGATGAACTGGAAGAAGTAAGAGGAATTGATACTTACAGAAATCTTCCTGAAAGACTGGTTTTTAAATACAAGGGAGGGAAAAAGATGATATGGCCTCTTCACAGGATTCTCCAAGAAAGCCAATCTGTTCTGATTAAAGTCTACTCATCCTTCAAAAAGAACTTTGGATACAATGTGACTGCAAGAAGAATAGTTCTAAGGAGTATTAGAGCCAAAGATGCACTTTCAAAAACTCTATTTATTCCCTTTACAGGAAAAAGAGTGCATCCAAGGCCCTATTGGCTGATGGAATTCATGGATGACAAAGGTGTTAGAAGATTCTTCAGATTGGAGGACCAATTGAGTATCTCTAGTAATGAGACTCTTTTGGAAATGCGGGAAATGCTAAATCTCTCTGAAGTTGATGAACTTGAATTCCACAGACAACTTTAGAATCAAATTAAAGAAAACAACAAAAGGCTTGGGAAGAAATCCAGACAATCAAGTAAATAGATCTATTTGCTCAGACTAGAGGATCATCTTGATAACAATTGTGAGCAATTTCTTTCTGTACTTTGCACTATTCAAATTTCAGCAATTTGTAGCACTTATCAGTTTTATCTACTATTTTTCAATCTGTATCTTTAGAATGTTTTGTTATCATCAAGTTTCTCTTAATTTATTGCTATAATTCTAGTAGATATAAATTGGGGGAGATTGTTAGGAATATAATGTGTACTTGATGATAAGCCAAACAAAACAACTTAGTAGATTTAACTTAGTGTATTTTGTAACACCGATGAATGATCAATTATAGTCCCGATGGATGATTCAATATAGTCCCGATGGATGACTAATTGATATCCATCGGGTGAGTAGCTTATGTAACAATAAGTCATGTAGCACATTTCTGCAAACAACTTTGTGTAGATTCTGTAGTAGCTTATGAATCATGTAGACTACTGGTAGATATGCAGAATAGGTTGATCAAATATAAATATAAGATGTCTTGTAATTCTGCACAAATGAAATGGAGTCAAGTGATAAAATAGCTACCCGACGGATGATCAACAAAGCTACCCGACAGATGATCAACAAGGCTACCCAACGGATAACAAGCATGTTCCTGACGGATGATCAATTCAAAAATCTGTTGACAGTAACAACACAGTCATATGCGTTGGGTATTTGCAAAAGGAATGTAGTAGCCTGTTTAGCAGGAAAATTAGAACAAAGAAGCATTACCATTTACATGCAAGTTATGTAGATTTTCAAAGATGCTGGAATAGAGTAGTGAAGCAACATGAAATTAGACTTGATAGGTTTTATTTTATTACCCTATCTTATTATCATGTAAACTTGGTGATATATAAACCAAGTGTAGCTAGTAGAACAAACTAACCAAGCAAACACATTCTTAGCAGAGAAACATTTGTAAGCTGTATTATGTAGAATTTCTGTGTAGTTTGTTTGTTCACTTGTAAAGCAGCTGTGAGCTATTCAAGCTTCACAGGGTTCTCTTGATATATATCTATATATATATCTCTGGTGGATACATTCAAATCCACCAGAAAGTTTTAAAGACCTAAGTTTTTATTACCTTATGTTTGATTTACTTAACTCTGTATTCCGCACTTTGCAAATCAAATAGTTAGATATAAATTGAGTTAGAACCATTTTCATAAATCTCAAAAAGTAGCCAAAATTACATTCAACCCCCCTTCTGTAATTCTTGTTGTATTGTTAGGGAATAACACTTATCACCATACAAATAGTGTCTCCATATCTTCAATGCAAAAATGACGGCTGCAAGCTCTAAGTCATGTGTCGGATAATTCACCTCATGAGGCTTTAATTGTCTTGAAGCGTAGGCAATCACATTTCCATGTTGCATCAATACACAACCAAGTCCCTTCTTCGAAGCATCACTATAAATCACATAGCCTCCCAATCCTGATGGTAGTGTTAATACTGGTGATGTCACAAGTTTCTTCTTCAATTCTTGAAAACTAGTCTCATACTCATCGGTCCATGTGAATTTGTTGCTTTTTCGAGTCAACTATGTCAATGTAATCGCAATTATCGAAAAGCCTTCTACAAATCGGCGATAGTAGCCCGTGAGTCCCAAGAAACTCCTCACTTTCGTCGCAGTGCTAGGTCTTGGCCAATTGGTAATAGCCTCAACCTTGGCTGGATCCACCTTGATTCCATCTGCTGATACAATATGTCCCAAAAATGTGACTTGATCAAGCCAAAATTCACACTTCTTGTATTTTGCATATAATTTGTTATTCCGTAGTGTTTCCGACACAACTCGAAGATGCTCATCATGTTCCTCCATTGACTTTGAATACACCAATATATCATCAATAAACACAATCACAAACTTGTCCAGAAAATCCTTGAATACCCTGTTCATTAGGTCCATAAAAACTGCAGGTGCATTTGTCAATCCAAAAGACATAACAAGAAACTCGTAGTGTCCGTAACGAGTCTTGAATGTTATCTTCGGAATATCACTTGCCTTCACACTTAGTTGATGGTAACCTGACCGTAGATCAATCTTCGAAAAGTATTTTGCTCCTTGAAGCTGATCAAATAAGTCATCGATCCTCGGTAATGGATATCTATTCTTCACCGTGATTCGGTTCAACTCTCGATAAACAATACAGAGTCTCATCGAACCATCCTTCTTCTTCATAAATAGAACTGGTGCTCTCTAAGGCGAAACACCGGGTCTAATAAAACCCTTATCAAGTAACTCCTCTAGCTGTTATTTCAGCTCTTGTAGCTCTAACGGAGTCATTCTTTAAGGTGCCTTGGAAATAGGTTGTGCATCTGGTAACAAATTGATAGAAAATTCTATCTCTCTTTCGGGCGGAAGACCCTCCAAATCTTTGGGAAATACATATGAAAACTCACGAACAACAAGAACATCTTCTAACTTTGGCTGCACCTTGGACGTGTCAATCACATGAGCCAAAAATACTTCACTTCCATGAGCAATCATCTTCTTAGCCTTGATGGCCGAACTGAATTTTCCACAACCACTAGGCTTAGAACCCTGAAACACGAACTCGGGCGAATTAGAATCGCCAAAAAATATTCTTTTTCCTGGACAATCAATTGTAGCTTTGTGTCGCTCCAGCCAATCCATCCCCAGTATGATATCAAAGTCCCTCATCTGAATAGGTAAGAGATCTACAAGTAGTTCTCTATCGTCTACTCTAACTACACAATCAAGATACTGAGAATTCACAAGTATAGTTACACCCATAGGAGTGCCAACAGAAAAATCAGATATAAGTGCAGTGGATGCAATGTCTAAGTGTTTAGCATAAGATGTAGAGACAAATGAATGTGTAGCTCCAGTGTCAAATAAGATTATAGCATTTCCATAACTGACAGAAAGTGATCCTGAAATGGTACCTGAAGTACTTGCAGCATCTTTTACAGCGATGGAAAACACACGACCGGAAGTCTTCTGTTTGCTTTTCTCTCCCTGATCCTTATGATCCTAAGGCTTCTTTGGTGGCATGTGACAGTCTCGAATAGTGTGACCCTTCTTCCCATAATTGAAGCATGCTTTAGTAGCCCAATGGCAAGTGCTTCCTCCATGCATCTTTCCATAATGCTCACATTTAGATGCTTCCTTATTTCAAGTTTGGTTGAAAGACCTCTTTTGCTCATTTCCTTAATTTCCATTCTTTTGCTGAAAATTCCGAGTATTATACCTCTGATCATTTGGTTTGAATCCACCTGAAGACCCATCATTTTTCTGAAATCCATGTCGACGATCGAAAAATTCCTCTTCCCTTTTTCTTTTCTGATTTTGCATGTCTCGTTTCTTGAGAAAGTCAGCGTGATGAAGCTCTTGATCTTTGGCGCTGTCAACCAAGGTATCCATGAATGTATAGTGGTTAGAGATGATATGGTTGCGGATGGAATTCTTCAATTCCCACTTAAACTTCATGATTTTATCCACTTCTGACCCAGCCACAGATCTCGCATAACTAGCTAACCTCTGAAATCTGACTTGAAAGTTTGCCACCGACTCATCATCTCTCTGAGTAATACTCTGATACTCCCTTACATATTCCTCACGTATGCTGGCTGGAAAGTACCTCTGGTCAAACTGAGTTTTGAATACCTTCTAAGTAAGAGTATTTTCATAGCCAGGTGCATGCGAGGCTACCACAGACTTCCACCAAGTATTAGCACCCTCCTCAAGATGATAAGTAGCAAATCGAGCCTTTTCCACCTCTGAACACTCCAAGACCCTGAAAATTTTCTCCATGTGATCTATCCAAGCTTCAGCATCCATGGGAGTCTTGGCCTCCTTAAAACAATTGGGTCTTTGCTTTATAAAACGATCAAACATAGTTTGACCATCTCGATCTTGCCCGTTAGCAGTAGGATTCTGTCCACGTTGAACTTCCCGCAACATCTCCATTAAAGTACTCCTATCCATAACAATCTGCTGATTATCATTCCCCCAGTATTTCGACTACTGCTACCTCTTGCCCACCTGCACAAAATTTTATGAGTGTACAAACACATATATCACAAAATCATATCCAAAATCTTAAATCTACCCGTATGAAGTCAACCCAAAACTCACAGGTCAAATCCTAAAGGACAGTCTACAGAAACTATAACCTAAGCTCTAATACCAACGTTGTAACACCCCACTTAAACAAGTAGAGGCTACACAAGCTAAGCCGTATTTATTAATGGAAGTAAAAACAATCTAAACATAATTTATTAAGCTAACAAAAGTTCAAAAGATCCAAAATAAAGTTCTCTAACAAGATCCAAAATAATATGGAATAAAACATGTCTTTGACTTTATTTTCAACTAGATAAACAAGCTAAAATCTGGGCAGCACTCATCACACCCCCGCTTTACCCCCGACTACCTGTGGAAAGAAATAAATATGAGTGAGCCAAATGCCCAGTACGAATATATCATTAAAAGGTAAAGAAAAAGAATATATTTGATTTTAACAATTAGCCAAGAAGATGAGTAATATGACAATAATTATTTAGAATCAAGGAACAAACTAATCCAAACAAAATCAAAGAAATGGCTGAGAACAAGTAAGGTGGGTACTAATAAGGGCATCTTATAAAACCTCTGCTCGCTAGTAAACACCAAGCAAAGCACAGTGCAAACAGTTCCTTCACCGGTTATCCACAAGAAGGATAAAATGAAATGTATAAAAC
This sequence comes from Apium graveolens, assembly GCF_009905375.1. Lineage (NCBI taxonomy): Eukaryota > Viridiplantae > Streptophyta > Magnoliopsida > Apiales > Apiaceae > Apium > Apium graveolens. The sequence continues at coordinate 70,661,467 of NC_133657.1, read as the reverse complement.
ATTTCCCAAACAAACAAAATGATCATGATCTTAATCATGTCTCATACCCCAGAGACATGCTCGTATACTCACAGCACTGATACGAGTTAGTGCCGAGAGCACCAAAGACTGCAAAAACTCAGTGTGTCTCGTCTGTGATTTACCCACACAGATAAGTTTAAGAGCCCATAACAAATGATTACAAAGTGTTGCCAACAATATTGAAAATAAAAGTTGCATGTGACAAATCAAGTATACTGATAGGCAACATAAATCAAAAGTGGTTAAGTAACTACAGGATCAAAGATGGCTGAGCAAAAATTAACAAGTGTACATATACAAGATGTACAACTTAATAAAATAAAATATGATAAGATAAATATGATAAGACAATAAGTACAGAGGAAGAAAATATATTTTAAATGGAGATAAATGGAGGATACTCGTACCTCGAATGAGTCTAAAATATTCAATAATGCTCAAACAACTAGCTCCAAATAAACCTCCAAATTAATCTATAATATCAACATAAATATAATTTATAAATTCCAAACTCTACACTAAAAAGTAAAGCTAACAAAATTATAATATTTTATACAGCTACCACAACTAATATAGATGATCACCAAATAATCTGAATAATTTACAAGCTGGTTTATAAAATATAAAATATATTTTATTAATTTATAAAAGGTAATGTATAAATATTTAAGTATATAAATTCATAAAAGTAAACAAATATAAATTATACATTAATTTAACATATTAAATTGTAACAAAAATTTAAGAAAATGATAAAAATAAATATAGCATTTATGCTCTCTGTTTAGCAACACATACTAACAAGATTTATCAAATCCACCTCTGGCACATTAATACTACACACTACTTACAAAATTTAAATTATTATGGCCAAGTATTAGATACTATAATTAATAACATATTGGTTATAAAAAAATAATGAGACTAAAGTTTCAAATATATTATGCATGGGGAAAATATAATAATGTAATATGATTAACAAATGTAAACAATTTATAATTTTAGATAAATAAACAACCAAGTTTTAATTACTTAACTTAATTAACAAAATACTTTCACTACATATGTCCTGTAAAATAAAATACTTTATATATCATTAGTCCCACAAATACATATTTTGTCAATTTTAATAAATCTCAATAAACTAAATCTTGTGAAAATAGATTTTATTTTACAAATAATTTTACATATTAACAAACTAGCATAATATAACATGATAATTAATGTAATTACTGTAATATTTAATTACACAATCAGGACTTATTTATCCCTATCATTTGCCCCCCAACTTTTGGGAAACCGTATAAGATTTCGCAAAAGTTAAGTTCGTTCATTCCCTTTCAGGGTACTGTTTTGCGTAAAGTGTGGAGCGACCTACACGTTTACAACGATTTTCCTTGTACGCGGCTTCAGGGTCATTTAAAAACTTCCCCCTTTTTTATTTACTCACCTTCTCCCTATTTTTAGGGATTTTCTGGTATTTTTTCAGGAAATTTCCCTTTTTCCCGGGATTTTTCCAATTTTTCTCCAATTTTCCACAAATATTTTCAAATTTCCAGCCCTTTTTCGACCAGGATCCTAGTCAAAATTTCGACCTGGACCCTAGTCGAAATTTCGACCTGGATCCTAGTCGAATTTTGGGCCAGCTTTGTAATCCTGGTCGAAGGACTTCGACTAGGATCCACGACCTGGATTTCGACCAGGATCCTAGTCGAACCTTCGACCTGGATCTAGGTCGAAAATTTGTCCTTGTTTTGATTCCTGGTCGTAAGGTTTCGACTAGGATTCACGACCTGAATTTCAACCAGGATCCTAGTCGAACCTTCGACTTGGATCTAGTTCGAAAATTCTGTGCTTATTTGCTTCCTAGTCGTTAGATTTCGACTAGGATTCACGACTTGAAATTCGACCTGAATCTTGGTCTTTTATACCCGTTATTTTCGGGTGTCTGTTCGAAAGATTTCGAGCAGAATTCATGACTTGAAATTCCACCTAAATCCTGATCTTTTATACCCGTTATTTTCGGGTGTCTGTTCGAAAGATTTCGAGCAGAATTTACGACTTGAATTTCGACCTCAATCCTGGTCTTTTTGGGCTTCCTTCTAATCCAATTTGGATTGGGCCTTTGTTTGGGCCTAATCTTCTTTTTGGGCCTTATATATATTTTTTAGGGCTTTGATTTGGGCTTTGTATTTTTCCAAATCCTAATTGGATTTGGGCCTTTTAATTCCTATTGGGCCTCTTATTAATCTGGGCTTAATATATCAAGAAACTCCTATTGGGCCTCTAGAATTCTCGGGAATTTTATTTAATTTCTTTCGAATTCCCTTGGAATATTCTGGAATGTTCCATTTTCTGGGCTTTTTCATTTGGGCCTCTATCCTTACTGGGCTTTTTGTCCCTTCAACTTCACTTTTCCTCCTATATAAAGGAGTGAGTAGAGTCTACTGCTCCTCACTTTCTCATTTCTAAATTCTTCTTCTTTCTTCTTCTATTAAGAATCTCAGAGCAATAACAGTAAGTCGGAGTATCTTAAGCCCCAAAGCCTTCATTACTTCAGGTAAAATTTCTCCCTTTACTTCTTGTGCTTGTTTTAGCATAGTTTGCGCTTTTAAAATTATCTCTTTATGTGCCCTTTTTTCAGATGGCTGATAAGAAAATGACCCATTTGGCCAAGATGAATGTGGCTAGAAAGTCTAATGAATTCCCCATTCGATCAAGGTACACTTCCTTGATCGATATGATCAACATCCGCGGGGACGAGTACCCTTCTGATACGCATCTAGACGCGCACAACCATATTAGTGCCTTGCGGGATCCAAAGGAGCTGGAAAAGTTGAGTGGTTGTTTCAGAATCAAGGATCCTTTCAAGCTAATTCTTGCAGGTCCGGCCGACAGGGCCTGTCAGTGGAGGAAGGACGCACTATGCGTCTACCGGGATACTCTAAGGGCAGGTATCAGACTCCCCTTTCACCCCTTTATTCCTGTTCTGCTAGCTGATGTGGGCATCATCCCTTGCCAACTCCCTCCTAACTCTTGGAGGTTGATTCTGTGCTATCTGTCGTAATGCGCCAAGCACAATGTCCCTACCTCTGTTGCTGTTTTCAGAAAGATTATTCAGTTCAAGAATAGCCCTGACAAGAATCCGGGTTGGGTTTCTTTAAACCAGCGCCCAACCGTTCCTCACATAGTGAACGGGAAGTCCATCCCTGACAATAATTTGGGGTGGAAGAAAGATTTTATGTTTGTCGTTTGGGAGGGTGGCGATTGGGGCACCCTATTTCGCTCGTCTTTTGGGCTAGCCGTAGATGGGAGCCCAAACGATATAATTTTGTCCGAGGAGGAGACCAGGGCTTTCAACCTCCTGACGCAAGATAATGGGACTTCCCATTCTTGGGATCTTATCAAGGAGACCGTTCTTGTAGAACGCGGCCTTTCTCCCGTCCCTAAGAAGAGTACGTTTCCTTCCTTATCTAGTTATTTTTATCTCCTCAATTTTCTACTTTGCTAATTCTCAACTTACTTATCTCATTTATTGCAGTGTCTGAGAAAATCGAGGAGGCTACAAATCCTAAAGACCTGGAGATGACCAGGATGAAGCGTGTCGGAAAGGTCTTTAAAGACCCGCGCCTTGGGGATCGCTTCCCGGAGTTCCTACTCCAAGTAATGGAACCAGGCGAAGAAGGCCCCAGCCAAGTTTTACGTACCAAGCAAAAACCAGGGTCTTATTTTCAACCTGCTTGGGGAATCCGGGGCAATGATTCGATTGTCGGCAGCACAACGGTTGCCAAGGAATGATCTATGCATTCCATCTCCCTGGTTGACTATCAAGACTTTGTCCTTCAACAGGACTTGGAGGGGAACGATCTTTTCGGAGCTCAGGCTTTGGTGACGGTACGTCTTTTTCCTTATCCCTTCATAGTTGCCTTTTTGATTTTCCCGTCTCTTACTTTTGCTGTGTTTCTTGTAGGCGAACGCCCATTTTCAAGGGGCGATTCACCAAGCCAAGGCTTGGAAGGTTGGCCTGGAGGACGCGAACAAGAAGCTGGAGGAGGCCAACTAAAGAATAAAGGCCCTTGAAGCCCAACTTGCCTCATCTACTTCGGATTTGGAAATGGCCCGGGCATAAAATGTTATCCTCAAGGCTCAAAAGGATAAAGCCTTTGACGGCTGGATGGACACTCAGGAGTTCAAAGATTTAATGGTGGAGCATGATGTCCTCCTCATCCAGTCAGCTATAAGGAAGGCTGGGATGCCGCTGTGGAGGCCATTCAGGACGAATTTCCAGAAGCCTTCGAACAATCCTCCTTCCCTTGCCCTGTGCGAGTTCCAGCACTTGGGGGTGTTACAGACAAGCTTGCTGATTTAATCAAGGATGGCCCATCGGGGAGTCAAGGCCAAGGCCAAAAGAGGAAGGAGCTCGAGTCCAGCTCTGAAGAGGAGGAAACTTCTTCTGAGGAGGAGCCTGAGCCCGTTATAAAGAAGTCCAGGGTAGAAGAGCCTCCAAAAGCAGCGCCTCATAAACCAGCGTCTCCTGCAGCATCCAAAGCGTCCGAAGGTAGTTCCGAGGGAACCTTTGCGGGGACTTCCGAGGGGACGACTGAGACATCCGAGGGGACGACTGATAGTGGTTCCGAAGAATCTCAGCCTTCCAAGGCCTAAGTTTTTTATGTATTTCTTCTTTATTAGACAATATTTGAACTTTGTAATTGACTTTTATTGTTTTCAGTCGTATTTTGCCCAAGTATCGTCGTATTTTTCAAACTCAAGTTTATAACTTGGTTTTATCTTTCATAATGCAATTAATCTAACATGCCAAGATTAAGTTGAAGGTTTTATACTATAACTTGGTATTCTGGATACCTTATATGAAATGGGTTCAACCCTGATAAAATCTAAACATATCTTCTATATAGAAAAATCCTAAGCAAGCAAAGCTTCAAGGTGCTTTTAAACCTACTTGTCATTCTGACAAGTGAGAATCGTACATTAACTATTTTACACATAGTAAACCTTCAGGTTTTGTGCATGCCAAGTTCTCGGGACTTCAAAACCATCCATAGTCTCCAGCTTGTAGGTTACTCTACCCTGAACGCTCTTGACTTTGTACGGCCCTTCCCAATTTGGGGCAAGTTTCCCTTTCTGTCCTACACCAGAAGCTTCCACTTTCCTCAAAACTAAATCACCTTGTTTGAAGAATCTTTCTTTAACCCTTAGGTTCTAGTAGAACGAAGCTTTTTTCTGATATTCCACTATCTTCGCATGTGCCTCATCTCGTACTTCATCAATTAGATCCAGGGCTAACCTTTGCCCTTCTTCATTTTCCTCAGCATTTAAAGCTTGAATCCTGGGGGAGGAATGTGATATCTCTACAGGAACAACTGCTTCTGCACCATATGCTAACATGAAGGGAGTTGCTCCAGTCGTGACTCTACAGGTAGTCCTATAGGCCCATAGTATGGGGAGTATTTCATCCACCCAGTTATTCCTTGACTTCTCGATCCTCTTCTTTAGTCCATCCAGGATTATTCGGTTTGCCACTTCCGCTTGCCCATAGGCTTGCGGGTGGGCCACAGATGTGAATCGTAACTCGATTTCATTTTCCTCACAATACTTCTTGAATTCCTCGTTGTTGAACTGTGTTCCATTGTCAGTGACTAGGATGCGGGGAATTCCATACCGGCACATAATACTTTCCGACAGGAATTGTGCAACTTGCTTAGTTGTGATCTTGGCCAAGGGTTTGGCTTTAATCCACTTGGTGAAATAATCAATGGCCACAATCAGAAACTTCCTTTGTGCCAAGGCCATGGGGAAAGGCCCTAATATATCCATTACCCATATAGAAAAGGGGATGGGCAAGTTGATAGAGGTCAGCATCTCGGGGGGTTGTCTAACAACTGGTGCGTGCTTCTGACAACGGTCACATTTGTTCATATATTCTTTGGCATCATCCATCATTTCTGGCCAATAGAAGCCTAAACGGGTTATCTTATGAGCCAAGGCCCTGCCCCCCAAGTGTTGCCCGTATATGCCTTAATGTACTTATTCAAGAGCCAAGCGAGCCTCATCAGGCCTGAGACATCTTAAGTAGGGAACCACGAAAGATCTTTTATACAGAATTCCATCTATCAAAGAGTATCTTAGTGCTCGAACAACCAATTTTTGTGCTTCAGTAGCATCGTTTGGTAACCAGCCGGTTTGAATGTGAGTCTTAATGGAATCAATCCATGACGTCCCCAGGCCTATAGGAGCCACAAGCTTAACATCAATGCTCCGTGTTTTCAAAACGCGATAGTATACACTTCCAGAATTTTCTTCCATCTCAGATGAAGCAAATTTTGACAACGCATCTGCCTTAGCATTTTCCTCTCTTGGAATGTGCTCAACATGGCATTCATCGAATTGGGTCATTACGGCCCTTACTAGACGGACATACTTAGCCATCGTCTCATCCCTTGCCTCAAACTCTCCCTTCACCTGGGATATGACCAACTTTGAGTCTCCACAGACTTTTAAGTTCTTGACTCTAAGTGTCCCTGCTAAGCCAAGACCAGCTATCAGAGCTTCATATTCTGCCTCATTGTTTATGGTTGGGAAGTCTAGCTTCATGACATACTCAATTAAGAACCCATCAGGGCTTTGTAAAACCAAAACTGCTCCACTTGAATTCGTTTTTGATGCTCCATCAAAATAGAGAACCCAGTATTCTTTTTCCTTATTAACCTTCTCTTTATCCTCCTTATCAACTTCCTTGTCTTGAGGTATGTTATCTTCCTGCCCCCTGACTTCATGGTTGGGTATGGTACATTCCACCACGAAGTCAGCTAGTGCTTGGGCTTTTATTTCCGTTCGTGGCTTATACTTGAGATCGAACTCTCCCAGCTCTATTTCCCACTTGATCAATCTCCCACTTTCCTTGGGACTGTGAATGATATTTCTCAGGGGCTGATTCGTTAGCACCTCAATCTGATGAGCCTGAAAGTAAGGACATAGCTTTCTTGAAGCCATTACCAAGGCTAGAGCAAATTTCTCAATAGTTGGATAATTCAACTCAGCACCATGCAGAATTTTGTTGACATAGTATACGGGTTTCTGGACTTTCAGTTCCTCCTTAACCAATACAGCGCTCAAGGCACTCTCTGAAACAACTAAGTACAAGAATAAAACTTCATTCAAAACTGGCTTGGCCAACAACGGGGCTTGCGCCATATATTTCTTCAATTCTTCGAAAGCCTTCTGGTTTTCCTCACTCCATACAAAGTCCTTAATATTTTTTAGTGACTTGAAAAATGATAGGAACTTGTCTCCTGACTTGGAGATGAATCGTCCCAATGCAGCAACCCTTCTTGTGAGCTTCTGAACATCCTTGATAGTTTTTGGTGGTTCCATGTCCAGGATTGCCTTTATTTTATCGGGGTTAGCCTCGATCCCTCTCTTGGAGACCATCAATCCCAAAAATTTTCCATGATCCTACTCCAAATGCACACTTTGTAGGATTTAACATCATTTTGTGGTACCTCAGGACCTCAAAAGCTTCCCTTAAATGGGCTATATGATCAGTCTTTACTAGACTCTTGACTAACATGTCATTAACATAAATTTCCATAGTCTTGCCAATAAGATCCTTAAAAATTTTATTTACCAACCTTTGATAGGTGGCTCCTGCATTCTTGAGACCAAACGCCATAGCAAGATAACAATAAACACCAAAGTCAGTGATGAATGATACCTTTAGAATATCGTCCTTGTGCATCTTGATCTGATTGTATCCACTAAATCCATCCATGAAGCTCAGCATTTCATGCCCAGCAGTGGCATCTATCAAAGTATCGATCCTTGGTAACGGAAAACAGTCCTTAGGACAGGCATCATTTAGATCAGTGAAGTCCACACACATCCTCCATTTTCCATTAGCCTTCTTCACCATTACAGGGTTTGCTAACCACTCTGGAAATTGAATCTCCTCAATGAAACCAGCCTCTAAGAGCTTCTCCACTTCCTGTTTTATAGCTTCTTGCCTTTCTGGAGCAAAACTTCTTTTCTTTTATTTTACCGTCTTCTGATTTGGGTCCACATTCAGCTTGTGAGTAATCAGTTTCGGATCTATGCCTGGCATATCAGCTGCTAACCATGCAAAAACATCACTATTTTCTTGCAAAAATTTCACCAACTTCCCTCTAAGGGGCTCCTCGAGCGTTGCTCCAATAAAAGTCACCTTCCCAGGATCTTCGGGGGCCAAAGGAATTGAAACCAAGCCTTCTACTGGCTTCCCCCTTTTCTCATCATTCTCTTGAATATCCAGATCTTCAATTGGAAGAACCTGCCCCCCAACTCCATCTGCCCTCAAAGAGGCCACATAACAGCTTCTAGCCATTTTTTGATCTCCTCTTTCTTCTCCAATCCCATCTCGAGTCGGAAACTTCATAACTGAATGATAAGAAGAAGGGACTGCCTTGAAGGCATGTATCCCTGTTCTTCCCATGATAGCGTTGTAGGTCGAACTAGCCTTCACCACCATAAAGTCCAACATCTGAGTTGTTTGCCTTGGTTCCTGTCCTATGGTTGTTGGCAAATTGATTATTCCTTCTATGGGGCATTCCACTCCTGCGAATCCATATATCGGCATGTCGGTTGGGGTCAATTGGGAGTCATTATATCCCATCCTTAAAAAGGTGTCATGGAGCAAAATATCCACTGAACCACCATTATCCACAAGGACCCTTCTTACCGGGCTGTTCCCTATTATCGGGGTTATGACCAACGGGTCTTCATGGGGAAATTTCACACCCTCCAGATCAGAATCATCAAAAGCCAATGTTACTTCTGTCCTGGCCCTCTTCGGGGCTTCTCCGACAATATGCATAACCTCTCTAGTATATGCTTTTCTGGAGTTTTTGGACAATCCAGCAGCAGTTGGTCCTCCAAAGATTGTGTTTATCACAGGCCCTCGAGGTCGTGGGCCTCCATAAATTATGTTTATAACCGGTCCTCTAGGCTGGGGATTCCGCCCCTGATCGTCTTGGTCCCTCCTACGATCTTCAAAGTTCTTCCTTCCATTGTTATTTATATCCCCTCCTTCTCCAGTGTATTTGTTCAATCTTCCTTTTCGAATGAGGAACTCAATTTCATCTTTCAGCTGCCTACACTCATCGGTGTCATGACCAACATCTTTGTGAAATCTGCAATACTTGCTCTTATCTAGCTTGGCAGGATCAGCCTTCAAGGGCTTAGGCCAACAAATATCTCGATCTTTCTCGATTTACATCAAGATCTGGCTTCTAGGAGCATTCAGCTTAGCGTACTCGGTGAACTTTTGCCCAGGTCCTCCCTTCTTGGGGGTTGAATCAGGGTTTTGCTCGGTTTTAGGATACTTGTCCTTAGCGATATACTCCAGATCAGTTTTCCGCTTCTTGCCTCCAGTGGGCTCATTACTTATACGGTCTTCCTCATGCTTTCTTCAACCTTGATATACTTCCCTGCCCTATCCTGGAGCTGCAACATGCTTTCAAGGGGACGTTTGGCCAAGGATATCTTAAAAAACTCATCCCTAGTTCCTTGTTGCAGTGCTATCATGGATACCTTATCATCAAGGTCTGGGACTTTTAAAGCCTCCTTTGTGAAATGATTCAGGTAATCTCTCAAGGATTCCTTTGTTCCCTGCACAATGCTCATAAGAGATGCTGAACTTTTCTCATGAACTCTCCCACTGATGAATTGCTTAATAAAATCCTGACTTAATTCTCTGAACGACCCAATAGAGTTTGGGGACAAGCGACTATACCACCTTTGAGCCATACCCGACAGGGTTTGAGGAAAGGCCCGACACTTAATAGCATCATTCACGGGCTGCAACAGCAGTGCATTAGAGAATGTTATAACATGATTAGCGGGATATCCCGTGTCGTCATAAGCTTTTATAGTTGGCATCTTGAACTTCCTTGAGATATGGGCATTCATTATATCTTTAGTGAAGGGTGGAGTAGGATCATCAGGATCTCTAAGGGGAAGAAGATTGCTTCGATCAGCCCTTGGGACAACAGCCCTTCTCTGCACTGGACCATCCAGGTCTATGATGGGAGGAGGATTTCTCCCCCTAGGAGGTGCTGGGGGTCTGGTGCGCCTCCAGGTCGCGCCTCGGCCTTTGAATCTCAGCCTCGTGAGCCCTGATTCTTTCCTGCACTTCTTGGGGATTCGTCCCTTGGGTGCTTTGAGGGCGTTGGCTACCATCAACCATCGGCTCTTTGCCAGCACGTCTCCTTCTTGGGGCTACTTCATCATCCGAAGATTCAGAGTCTCTCTCAGTGTAAGGACCAGAAAATTCCTGATCCTCAGGGATAGGAGCCAAACCTCGTATGTATGGGGGCGATCACCCTTGTGCTTCACTCCGCCCATCATGTTCGCTTCCTCCACCCTCGGGGTAAAGGGGCATCCCATAAGGGGGGTTAGTAGTAACAACAGTTGAATATTCATACCCGATGGGTCGAGAATTCACAGGTGCATGTAGTTGTTGAACTTGAGGATTCGTACCTTGAGTAGCTGAGGGGATCGTCCCTTGTTGCTGAGGTTCAGTTGCCCCTATCTGGGCTTCTCCTTGCGTGGTTGCATAGGTTGAATGAGGAGGCACCTCCACAGTTGAAGAAATCACTTGGGTTGTCCCCGTTGGTGTTCCTCCTCCAAGGGCTCTAACTGTTCTCCGTGTTCTTGCCATGGTTATTTTTGTTCTTCCCACAGACGGCGCCAAATGTTATGGATTAAAAACTGATATATATAATTGTTGTATTTATTACTAAGGAACGTGAGCTCAAGGCCTTTAATGGCTGCTCTCATGTTTCGTAGCTTAACTCTGCCTTTACGAGATGCCTACGTATCTATGTGAATTAGAGAATCAAGCCAAAAAATGTAGTTCTGATCTGTGGGGTGAGGCTCCTTATATAGATGTGGGAGTCCTTGAACTGGACTTGGTATAGGAGACTTGGTAGCCAAGTCACAGAATTAGATGTGGGAGTCCTTGAACTGATTCCTTATCCTTCTAGGTCCCTTTGAGGCTAATCTTCAAGGATTTATGTCCTTATCGGGACTCTTTTTAATAGTTGATTTTTCCCTTATTAATTAATTACGAAATTAATTAATATTCAGGGTTTTTGGGCCTTCTTTGTTCCATCAGGCATGATCTGGTCCATCAGGCCTGATCACTGTGTTAACCTTTTTGGTCTGAATGTAATACATCTCCTTATTGGGCGTAGCAGCCCAAATCATGTATAATTAATGTAATATTTAATTACACAATCAGGACTTATTTATCCCTATCAATAATATTGTGAACAACTCACACAAATAACTAGTAAATAATAATTTACAAAACTAGCCAGACACTAACAATATTAAAATGTACCATATCATCCACTTAATAAAATGTAAAAACTTGAGAATCATATAATTTCTTAAACCAACTTAATGACATAAAAATTAAAAAACAAAAATAACAGGGAACATGACTAATTAGACCACTACTAATTAAACACCTTCTGGCCAGTACAAATAACAATTAATTAATCAATTAAATCAATTAAACATGCATTAAAAAATAACCTAACAAAATATATAAACACATAAACAAATAATATAATAATTTGATAAAACTTACCTGAATTTAGAGCCTGATATAAGTATGTAAAAAAATGTGTACAAATAGTTATAAACCTGAAAATAAAAATGACTAATATTAGTATACAACATAAATAATAGTAATTAAATTATGTGGTGTTTAATTTTTTAACTAAACCTCCACAAGGTGTACACTTCTTTAAAACTTTTGGTAAGGCTTAACCTATACCTAACTTCGTTGTGAATCTCTTTCTCCTCCTCTAAATCTTTGACAACCCGGTACTTAACCATCTTTGACAACCCAATACTTAACAGTGACATTCCAACCAGTTAGTTCTTTTCTGACCTTGTTGGAGTTGTTAGCCAAAACTTTCTTTCCTATGCACCACCTCTTCTCTTGCTAGTAAGTTATATAATTCTACTATTAATAATTTTCATTTCTGTTGGCTTTCAGCGGTCGCTGTGAGATAAATTTTGTGTGATAACACTAACAGGGTGACTCTGTTTATATAATAAGCAGCTCTAACAAATTATGAAACTGTTGTCCATAATTTTCTCCATTTCCACATCATCTCCCCATTAGCTGTTTAAAAATATCTTATCACGTACTTAGTAGTTTGATTTCAAATTTTAAACAACTAAAAGATAGCTTACAAATTCAAATTTTTAACAACCAATTATCTAAATAAAACATTCTCAATAATTTTGAATTCTAAAAATAATTAATCAAATATTTACTAAATTATTGCACCAACAATGTAACAAATAAAATATGGGGTATTATATTGACTACTAGAAAGATATGCGAAATAGGTTGGTTAATTTTGTATAAATGAAAGAGTGTCAACTGCTAAGAAATTCATCATCAACGGATAAACTTAAAGCTTCAACGGATAAGTCAAGTCAAGTTTCAACAGAGATTAGATAAATCTTCAACGGAGAACACCTATGAAGCCTCAACGGATAATCAATTCAAATATCAGTTGAAAGTGACTTGACAGTGACTTGACAGTCACATAGGTTGATTGTATACAAAAGAAATGTGGCAGCCTGGAATCAGGTTTTAGAGAATAAAGAAGCATTTACATTTCCATGCTTAACTGAAGATATTCAAAGATGGTGGATAGAGAAATGAAGTAACATGTAAATAGACTTAGATACTTGTTTGTACTGTTTGTCTTATTCATATGTAACTTGGTAGTATATAAACTAAGTGTAGCAAGTAGTTAAAGGGTGACTTGAACAGAGAAATAGAAAAAGCCACATCTGTTAGGAATTCTCTCCGTTCATCCTTGAAAAACACTTGTAAGCAGCTGTGTGCATTCTTGCACGAAGTTCTCTAATCTATATATATCTCTAGTGGAAAGATCAATCCACCTGAAAGTTTTTAAACAATTTGGTTTATCCACTTTGTGTCTGAATACTTGAATTCTTTTAATCCGCACTCCTGCATATGCATTCACAGTTATATATTCAAAAGAGTTTTCAAATTTCCAAAAGAAACCAGAATTCCATTCAACCCCCCTTCTATAATTTTGTTGTTAGATTGTTTGGGAATAAGAATTAGTATCATAGAAAGCTTTTGACACAGTAAGAGTTTAAAGATCAAAACAAACTAACAACATGAGTGAAAGGATGTTGGAGTGAAGATCCCACTTCTGGATAAATACAGCTATCATCACTGGAAAGTGAAGATGCACCTTCATCTACTCTCTCAAGATGAAAGATATGTTGACTGCATAGAGAAAGGACCTTTTAAAGCATAATGTAATATAACCTGTAATCGAGGAATTATAACTCAACATGAAAACAGAAACAGATAAACAATATTAAACTGTGAAGTACATGAACCCTAAAGATGAAGACATGATACATACAAAGAATCAAAAGATGCAAATGACCTTCTAAGTCCGCACTCAGGTCATGGGAAGAAGTTCATTAACATGTTCAAGCCTCCATGAAGAATAAGACATCAAAGGACTTCTAGAAGTAGTTACATGGTTTGATTTGAAGTATTGAAGATCAGGGGTTCAGTGGTTGAAGCTGGAATAATCTTCAAGGATGTATCAGCTCTGCAGTGTAAAAAGAACTGAATTATATCAACTCATATTAGTTGTTTGTGAACCAGACCAGTGCACTAAACATCAACAATACAGAAGAGATTTAATTTAGAAACACAAGAAAAATAGAATTAGTACTGCTATTGGAGACAAGGAAATTTCTTCAAGGCAAATACTAGTCGAAGGTTAATTTAAAAGTCGCAGGTTGTATTACTAGTCACAGGTTGAGTGATCAATCGCAACTTGGTACAATTGGTCGCAGGTTAACATCAGTCACAGGTTGGGAATTCTAAGTTGCAGGTTGAGACAATGTCACAGGATAAACTCTTGGGCCCAACATAGAATTACTAGTCGCAGGTTAATGTTTTCCTTGTCGCCAGTTAACACTTTGAATAATTTCAGGATTGGTTTTAAGCATAAACAAAGAAAACATGTGGTGTAAGCAATACCACATGTCCAAATGTTTGTGAAGTCTACAAAAGAAACAATGGAAGTTTAATTCAGTTGGTTATCTTTTTCAGCAAAAGAGTTTAGTTTACGAGAGCTCCATTAAAGCTTCACATATATTATCCTTGTAAACATAGTGTTATGCTGCTGAATTTATTGTAGCTAATCAATACATTGATTAGATTGTAGCAACCTCAAGGTTTATATTAATAAAATGATATATTCCTTGAATTGTTTTGTGTCTATTTGATTCTTTACTTTTAACGAAGAACTTGAAATGAATCGAAAAAGATTATAGGTATCGTATTCAACCCCCCCTTCTAAGATAATTTGGGACTAACAATTGGTATCAAAGCTTGTTATTTGACATACAAATCAAGATCCAGAGAAAGAAACAAGTTCTTGAAAATTTCTTGAATTTTTTAATTTTCAAAAATTCTCATTTCTTGAAATTTATGAACTTTAATAATTTAATTCCGCCAAGATGATGAACAACCAAAGAATTAGAAGTATCAAGGTTCCCCCATTTGATAGAGATAATTACAACCTATGGAAGAAAAAGATGATGCTGTTTATGAAAGCTTCGAATCCACTTTACATTGGGATATTACTGAATGGCCCTTATGTTCCGATGGAAGTAGTTGATGAATCCATGACTACAGCTGGTATGAGAATTCCTTCCTCATCCACTCCCAAGGATCCGTCTAAATATACAGAGATTGACAAGGAGTTGATAAATCTAGACGCAAGCCTTCAACTCATAATTGTGGAATCGACCGATAAAGATATGAGTCATCAACTTCTAGGAAGTAATAGTGCAAAGGATATGTGGAAAACCATTGAGCTTTTAATGGAAGGTACAGAAGAAGTCAAAGAGAACACGATGGATATTCTGACTACTCAGTATGAGGCATTCAAACTTCAACCCGGAGAAACACTGTCTTCACTCTTTGAGAGATATACAAGACTGTTAAGTGAATTAAAGCTACAAGGGAAAGTTTATCCTATACGATAGTCTAATAGAAAGTTTATGCTAACGCTCCCAGTACACCTGGAAAAAAAGAACACATCAATCAGGGAAATAGTTGATTTTATAACTATGTCCCTGGATGTAATCTATGGTAAGCTAAGAACCCATGAACTGGAGCAAGAGCAAAGAGCTATTATCTATGGACCTGGTTCCGTTGACAGTAAGAGTACGACACTTTCAAAAACCACTGCACTTATAATTCGTGAACCTGAAAACCAAGAAGTCAAGGATGCACCCTCCTCAACAATCAAGGAAATTGTTGTAGCTGAAATTTCACATGGTGAGCCAGATGATGAAAGTGAGTTTTAGACTCAGGAAGAACTTGAACAGTTGGAAGACAAATTTATGGCATACATGGCTGTGAAATTTAGTCATGTTAGATTCAGAAGGAAACCCAACTATAAACCAAGGGGCTTATCAGGAAAATTTTATAAAGGAAGCTACTCATCAGGGTCAAGCTCTAGAGGAGGCTATAAGTCAAGTTGGGTAGACAAGAGCAAAACAAGATGTTACAACTGTAATGAGTTGGGGCACTTTACGTCTGAGTGTTGAAAGCCCAAAGCAGCAAAAGGAAATGATTCTTATGAAAAGAAGGAAACTTATGAAGATCTGAAGAGGAAGAATGAGAAGCTAAAACAAAAGCTGAATGCTTATATGGTTAAGGAAAAGGGGAGATCATATATTATTGAAGGAAAAAGTTGGGATGATACTGATTCGGATGAAGAGGAAGAATATATGAACCTAGCTCTTATGGCAGACTCTGCAGAGGAATCACCACAATCATATCAGGTTCCTGAACTTACCACTATAAATATGTCTGTATCTGAATACAAATCTATTGTGCATGAACTTACCTTAGAATTGTATAATATTCATACAAGCATGCTTGCATATAAACTTGAAAATGATAAGTTAGTTCTTAAAACCAAGAGTTTAACCTCTAGGAATGAAAAACTAGAATTACTTATAGTTGTCATAGAAGACCTTAAACAAAAGAAAGAATATCTAGAGAATAAGGTTAAGTGCAACGCAGACATAGAAGCCATTCTTAGAACCCAAATTTCTGACTTAGAAAAGAAGTTACAAGCGTTTAAGAATACAGCTTTGACTTAGAAGGAGATAATAGATAGTCAAAGATTTAAATCTAAGACTTCAATAGGTCTTGACTGTTCTAAGCTGAACAGTAAGAAGCATAATGGTACATCTGAGATAAACATGTTTGTCTTAGAGAAGGTACCATATGTTATTAACGATGTTGTATCTCCATTATTCACTGAGTCTGTTTCAGAACCTTTGGATGAAGTAAGTTTGCTAATTAAAGAGGAATTGATTGCTGAAGATAGAGAGAAGGAAAAGGTTGAGGAATCCCCTAAGACTCCCAAGGCTCCAGCTAGTAAAGCTCAATCCATAGCTGACCTAGGTGATAAGGTGAATAGGAAAGAACCTGACATATTTAAGAAACCATACCCAATAGTTAATTCTAAAATTTGTGAGAGTGCTAAGTTAAGGCTAAGAAAAACAGGAATGGCAAGGTAGGTATTAACAAGAAATCTGATTTTGCATCTTCCTCATCTGCATCTAGAAAGTTATGTAATAATTGCAATTCTGCCGCACACCTTACACATGCATGCACAAAAGTTAAAGTAGAATCTGTTGCAACTTCTAGTATGCTGCCATGCCTAACAAACTTAGTTTTCATGAGCCCTGTGGTGTAGTTGGATGTATGCCATGTGCATTTGTTACCATGTCCGAATATTTCAAAGCTTTTCATGCAACTGCTAGCACTTGCACCGACACTAAGACAAGCATGAGTAATGAGCACACACAGGATAAGATTGTAGTACCTCTTATCTCTAAGTCTAACAACTCTGTTGAGGCTAGCACTGAGAAGGAGTCAGTCAAAGTGAAAGCTAAGCCTTTCAAGGTTTCATTTGTTGATCCTGTTTCTACTCCTAAACCTTCAAGACCCAAAAAAGCTTGGGTACCAAAGTCTTCTTAATCAATCTGTGTTTGCTAGGTAAGATAAGAAAGGAAAAGATCATGTGGATTCTGGATAGTGGTTGTTCTAGCCACATGACTGGAGAAAAGTCCCTGCTCAAAGGCGTGGTTGAGAAAGCTGGCCCTATACTTACCTTTGGAGATGACAACAAAGGATTTACTAAGGGATATGGCAATTTGGAGATTGGGAATGTCATCATTGAAAACATCTCTCTTATGGAAGGATTGAAGCATAATCTTCTGAGCGTCAGTCAGTTTTGTGACAAAGGATATAATGTTGATTTCAGGCCAGAAAGATGTTTGATCACTCACAGGAAAGATGAGAAGCTTGCTTTACAGGGAGTAAGGAAAGGTAATTTGTTCATAGCTGACTTGAAGTCTATCTGTGATGGAGTAATGAGTTGTTTCTATAACAAAACTTCATCAGAACAAAGTTGGCTATGGCACAAGAAGCTCTCGCACTTAAACTTCAAGATAATGAACTTTCTAGTTAAGAGAGAGTTGGTGAGAGAACTACGACAGATGGAATTCTGTCAAGAAGGACTCTGTGAAGCATGTGAAAAAGGTAAATCAAAGACAACATCATACAGAAGAAAGGAAATGACAAACATAATTGAACCTCTTCAGTTAATTCACATGGATTTATTTGATCCAGTGAATGTGTTGTCACTATCAAGGAAAAGATATGCTATAGTGATAGTCGATGATTACTTCAAGTACACATGGGTGTTATTTTTGCAATCGAAGGATGAAGCACCTCAGTTGATATTAGATCGTATAAAGAAGACTGAGTTGGAAGCGAAATTACCTGTCAGGAAGATCAGATCAGATAATGGGACATAATTCAAAACTGCATTTATAAATGAATTCTGTACAGAGAAAGGTATTTCGAGATAGTACTCAGCCCCAAGGACTCCACAATAAAATAGAGTAGTAGAAAGGAAGAATCGAACCTTGGTTGAAGCAGTAAGCACTATGCTAAGTGAATCAAGGCTTCCTCCCTTCTTCTGGGCTGAAGCTTTCAACACAGCATGTTACACACAGAATGAATGTCATTTTTCTGGGTTTCTTTCAGAAATGGAACCTAAGAAAGTGGATGAGGCACTTGAAGATCCAGATTGGGTTATTGCTATGCAAGAAGAACTCAATGAGTTTGAGAGGCAGAAGGTATGGAAGCTGGTACCCCGACCAAAGGACAAGTTAGTGATAGACACTAAATGAGTATTCAGGAACAAGTTAGATGAAGATGGCATTGTAACGAGAAACAAGGCCAGATTGGTAGCTAAAGTTTATTTTCAAGAAGAGGGTATAGATTATGATGAAACCTATGCACCAGTAGCTAGACTTGAGGCAATCAGGATGTTTCTGGCATTCACAGCACATTCAGATTTCAAAATTTATCAAATGGTAGTAAAGAGTGCATTCCTGAATGGGGAGCTAGAAGTGTTATTCCCTAAAAATACAACAAGAATTACAGAAGGGGGGTTGAATGTAATTTTGGCTTCTTTTTTGATTTATGAAAAATGGTTCTAATTCAATTTATATATAAGTGTTTGATTTGTAAAGTGCGGAATGAAAGAATTACATATATCAAAACACAGGTCTTTAAAACTTTCTGGTGGATTTGACTGTATCCACCAGATATATATATATATATATATATATATATATATATCGAGAGAACCCTGTGAAGCTTGAATAGCTCACAGCTGCAGTTACAAATATGAACAACTAAAGTTATAGAGAAATGCTACAGGATACAACTTACAAATGTTTCTCCGAGAATGTATTTGCTTAGTCTAGTTGTTAGTTGTTCTTCTTGCTATACTTGGTTTATATATCACCAAGTTTACATGGTAATAAGACAAGATAATAAAACAAAACCTATCAAGTCTAACTCCATGCTGCTTCACTACTCTATTCCAGCATCTTTGAATATCTTCATAATAGCATGGAAATCGTAATGCTTCTTTGTTCTCAAAAACCCTATTAAACAGGCTGCCACACTGTTGGGAAGATGTTGAGAACTTGATGATTTCATTAACAAAACACCTTAGTAGATTTTACTTAGTGAAAAATGTAGCACTCGACGGATGATCAAATATAGTCCCCGGATGACTCAATATAGTCCCGACGGATGATAATTTGACATCCATCGAGTGAGTAGCTTATGTAACACTAAGTCATGTAGCACATTTCTGCAAACACCTTTGTATAGATTCTGTAGTAGCTTATGAATCATGTAGACTGCTAGTAGATGTGCAGAATAGGTTGATTAAATGTAAATAGATGATGTCTTGTAATTCTGCATAAATGAAATGGAGTCAAGTGCCAAATAGCTACCCGACGGATGATCAACAAAGCTACCCGACGGATGATCAACAAGGCAACCCGACGGATGATAATGTACCCGACGGATGATCAATTCAAACATCTGTTGATAGTAACAACACAGTCACATGCATCGAGTGTATGTAAAAGGAATGTGGCAGCCTATTCAACTGGGTTTTTGAGAACAAAGAAGTATTGCCATTTCCATGCTATTATGAAGATATTCAAAGATGCTGGAATGGAGTAATGGAGCAGCATAGTATTAGACTTGATAGGGTTTGTTTTATTATCTTGTCTTATTATTGTGTAATCTTGGTGATGTATAAACCAAGAGTAGCAAGTAGAACAACAAGAAGACTAAGCATTACATTTTCTCAGACAAATAATTGTAAGCTGTATCCTTAGCATTTCTCTGTAAGTTTAGTTGTTCTTATTTGTAAGCAGCTGTGAGCTATTCAAGCTTCACAGGGTTCTCTCGATATATATATATATATATATATATATATATATATATATATCTGGTGGATACATTCAAATCCACCCAGAAAATTTTAAAGACTTGTGTTTTTATTGCTTTGTGTTTTGATTCATTTTAATTTATCATTCCGCACTTTGGAAATCAAAACACTCACATATATATATTTTGAGTTAGAACATTTTATAATTCAGAAATTTTTTCAAGAATTCCATTTAACCCCTCTTCTGTAACTCTTGTTGCATTGTTAGGGACTAACAATTGGTATCAGAGCAAGCTCTTGAAGAACAAAAAGTTTAAAGATCACAACAAACAGCAAGATGAACAAGAAGGATATTGGAGTCAAGATTCCTTTTCTGGACAAAGATAATTACCATCACTGGAAGGTAAAGATGCATCTCCATTTACATTCTCAAGATGAGGCCTATGTGGATTGCATAGAGAGAGGTCCTCATGTACCAATGAGAGCTGCAACTGGAAATGAGCCATAAGTTCCAAAGCCAAGGCATGAATGGTCAGATCCTGATATTGAACAAGTCAGGAAAGACAAGAAGGCCATGAATATTCTGTTCAATGGAGTTGATGGTGATATGTTTGACAACATCATCAATTGCAAGATAACCAAAGAGGTTTGGGACACCATTCAAATAATTTGTGATGGCACTGAACAAGTTAGAGAAAACAAGATGCAGTTACTAATTCAACAATATGAGCATTTTCACTTGGAAGAAGGTGAAACACTCACTGATATCTTTAGTAGATTTCAAAAGCTACTAAATACTTTGAAGCTGCATGGAAGAGTCTACCAAACCAAGGATTCTAACCTCAACTTTCTGAGATCCCTTCTAAAAGAATGGAAACCAATGACAGTCTCCTTGAGAAATTCACAAGAATACAATGAGTTTACACTAGAGAGACTGTATGGAATTCTAAAGACTTATGAGCTTGAAATAAAGCAAGATGAAAGAATGGAGAAAGGGAGAAAGAAAGGAGGGTCCATTGCACTGGTTTCTAAGTTAAAGAAAGAGATGGAGATGAAGATAGAAGTTGTTGAGTCTACTTCAAAGGTCTGTGAAAACAAGGGAAAGGGGCTGGTAGCAGAAAATGAAGATTCTTTGAGCTAAGATGATATAGATGATATTGATGAACATTTAGCATTTCTTTCCAGAAGATTTGCCAAGCTCAAGTTTAAGAAGAACTTTAGAGCAGCTAAGCCAAATAGAAACATGGTGGATAAATCAAAATTCAAATGTTTCAAATGTGGCTTGGCAGGGCACTTTGCCAGTGAGTGTAGAAAGTCAGATTCCAGCAAGAAGAAGTTTGAGCTTGTGGATTATAAACAGAAATATTTTGAGTTGCTCAAACAAAAGGAAAGGGCTTTCATTGCATAAGAAAATGACTGGGCAGCAGATGGTCTGGATGAGGATGAGGATGTCAGCTATGTCAATCTAGCCCTAATGGCCAAGTCTGATGAAACAGAGACAAGTTCTTCAAGTAATCAGGTAATCATCACTAACCTTGCATATTTATCTAAAGCTGAGTGTAATGATGCAATAAAAGACATGTCTACAAAATTATATTATTTGCGTGTTACACTTAAGTCCCTCACCAAGGAAAATGCTAAAATAAAAAAACAATTTGTTTTTAAGTGAGAGAAATAATGTGCTAGAGTCTCAGTTTATTGAATTTGAAAAACTGAGAATTGAGTGTAAGATTGCTAAGGATGAATTAACTGAGTCCTTGAAGAAAGAAGAGATTTTGAAGAAGCAGCTTGAACAAGAACAGGAGGTGATTAAGGCATGGAAAACATCTAGAGATGTTCATGCTCAAATCACCAAAGTTCAAGGTATTGAGTCCTTTTATGATGCAGCCTGGAAGAAGAATAAGGAGAAGCTGGAATCCAATTTGGTTGAAGGATTGCTAACAGATGTGGACTCGACGGATGATGAGAGCCATCTGTCGGATAACCAAAAGGATTATCCGTTGAGTGACATAAATCCTCATCCGTCGGCTGTAAGCAAACCTGTGAGTAAAGCCAAACTTGCTAAGTTAAATGAAAAATATGGATTAGTTTCTAACAACTTCATTTCAGGAGAATCTAGTCAAGTGAAGAAGGAAAAGAATGTGAATGTTGGTCATCTGTCTATCAAGCAATTGAATGACAGACTAGAAAAGATTGAGGTTAAAATAGAGGCTAAAAGGAAAAACAATAGAAATGGTAAAGTAGGGATTAACAAACATAACAACTACACACCTGATAAGTATGCTCCAAGAAAAATCTATGTTAAGTGTGGTAGTGTAAATCATCTGTCTGTTAATTGCAAAACTGCTATGCCTACTTTCATATATGTGCAACCTCCTTTTCCTAACATGAATTCCATGCCTTCTATGCCTATGAATGCTATATCTACACAGAATATGAATGCACAAATTGCTAATATGCCATTTGCACCTAATCCTTATTATGCTGCATTTAGTATACCTCAAATGCCATTTAGCATGCCCTACTGGAATAACATGTTTACTAATAGCATGTCATCTCCTGTTAATCAAAATGTGCATGATAATTCTGTTTTAATGAATGGTTTCAAAGGTCCAACTCAAATGACTAAGGATGAATCTGATATCCCCAAGTCAAATGAGATCAAACCTAAGAAACAGAAGAAGAAAGCTAACAAGGCAGGACCCAAGGAAACTTTGGTACCAAAATCAACTTGATTTGATTTTAATGTGTGCAGGGAAACATAAAGAATCTGTGGTACTTGGATAGTGGGTGTTCAAGTCACATGACTGGTGATTCTACACTGCTCACAGAGTTCAAGGAGAGAGCTGGCCCAAGTATTACTTTTGGGATATGGCTTGATTTTAAAAGACAATATCATCATTGAGGAGGTTGCCTTAGTGGATGGTCTCAAGCATAATTTGTTGAGTGTCAGCCAGCTTTGTGATAAAGGCAATTCAGTAACCTTCAACTCAGAAGCTTGTGTTGTGACAAACAAAAGGAGCAACAAAGTGGTTCTCACTAGAGTGAGAAAAGGAAATGTGTACCTAGCTGACTTCAACTCATCAAATGCAGAATCCGTTACTTGTCTTCTCAATAAAGCAAGTCAAGATGAAAGTTGGCTATGGCACAAGAAGCTATCCCATCTAAACTTCAAGACCATGAATGAACTTGTAAAGAAATAACTGGTTAGAGGCATTCCTCAAGTGGAGTTTTTTAAGGATGGACTGTGTGATGCTTGCCAAAAGGGAAAGCAAATTAAAGCATCATTCAGAAAGAAGCTTGATTCAATAATTGAAGAAACTTTGCAACTGCTACACATGGATTTGTTTGGACCAGTCAACGTGCTGTCCATCTCAAGGAAAAGATTTTGCCTTCTAATTGTAGACAATTTTTCAAAGTTTTCTTGGACATATTTCCTTAAGTCTAAGGATGAGGCTAGTGAAATCATCATCAATCACATAAGGCAAGTCAACAATCATCCTGATTTCAAAGTTAGAAGAATCAGGAGTGACAATGGAACTGAGTTCAAGAATTCCGTCATGAGAGCATTTTGTGAAGACAATGGGATTTTGCATGAGTTTTCAGCAGCAAGAACACCAAATAAAATGAAATAGTAGAAAGAAAGAATAGATCACTTATTGAAGCTACAAGGACAATGCTTGAAGAATCTAAGTTACCAACATATTTCTGGGCTGAAGCTGTAAATACTGCATGCTACACTCAGAATATTTCTCTGGTTAATCAAGCAAAATGCATGACTCCCCATCAATTGTTCAAGAAAAAGAAGCCAACTCTAAATTTTCTTCATGTATTTGGCTGCAAATGTTATATCTTGAGAAATTAAACTAATCAGAATGGGAAGTTTGATGCTAAAGCAGATGAAGGAATTTTTGTTGGATATGCTGTTGGTAAAGCATACAGAGTCTACAATCTGAGAATCAACATTGTTGTGGAATCAATATATGTTGTGTTTGATGATAAAAAGATTGAAGGACTACTAGATGGAGATCACCATGAAAGCCTCAAATTTGACAATATGGAGATGGTTAGTGATGACAGTGATGATGAAAGTGATCAAGAAACAGTATCAAAGGATAATGCAGAAAAATCTACTACCAATGAAGCATAAAATTCAACATATGTCGAGTTGCAAAATGCTTCATCCTTCGGGAGACAATCTGCTTTATCCGTCGGGAGACAACCAGCTTCATCCGTTGGTACTCAAAATTCACCATCCGTTGGGTCAACAAAAGAAGCTGAAAGTCAGAATAGATCACTTACAGAAAGTTCCCCTTTCTTTAATCAAAGATCCATAAACTCAGGGGGAGTTTCTAATAATCAAAACTCAATCACACATCAAGACAACAATGAGGCCTCTTCATCTAGAGCTAATCTACCTCAACAAAGGAAATTGACAAAAGATCACCCCTTTGAGCTCATCATTGGTGATGTATCTTCTAGAGTTCAAACAAGGAGAGCAACTCAAGAAGAATGTCTATATAGCAACTTCCTCTCTAAGGAAGAACCAAAGAAGGTAGAAGAAGCTTTGTTGGATCCTGATTGGATTTTAGCTATGCAGGAGGAGCTAAACCAATTTGAATGGATGGAAGCTGGTGCCCAAGACTAAAGGAAAGAATCCAATAGACACCAAATGGGTATTCAGAAACAAGATGGATGAAAATGACATAGTAGTTAGAAACAAAGCTATATTGGTTACTAAGGGCTATTGTCAACAAGAAGGAATAGATTTTGATGAAACCTTTGCTCCTGTTGCAAGACTTGAAGCCATCAGAATCTTCTTAGCCTATGCAGCCCATGCTGTGACGCCCTCCAAACCCGGGTCAGAAGTTTGGGGTCCACAACACAAACACAATATATCAACCTGTATAAGAAATATTATTTATAATGACCCTGCTTCACAAAACCACGGATCGCAACAGGTTAAAGTATGAAAACAAGCCACAACCTTAATTATTACATCATACCAAATCCCAACTAATTTAACTTACAATTGATAATAAAATCATTCTTACAATCTGACTATCTCTTTACCGCATGAAACTTCTGCTAGCTTGATCCCACTCAACTGAACCTTAGCCCGCACGTTGGACTGAGGAACTTCACTATCATCCATATTCTTTTCAACTGTAAAATATATAAAAGAATCGCAAGGGTGAGCTATCTAGCTCAGCAAGTCATAATAACGATAAATGAGGTTAAACAATGATCAAGTGAAATGATTCGGATGAATCAAGTTTCTTTTTAACTAATCATTAGAATTGGATATTCATTTTAAGTTTTAAAACTAAGGTTAGGCTGCTGATCAGTCACGCACTAACCCCGAGCAAAGCACACAGCACTGCTCTAATTACTGGATCCAAGGCACACATTGGCCTAACTTGACCATTGGTATGGTCTGACCACGAATCTGGTCCACATATATAAAAACTATCCAATCCTAAAGCAGTTTAATATGATAAACAATATAATTCGATAACACAAGATCATAATCACTGATGATTAAACATTCGTATAAAAATGTAAGGAAACTCATGGATATCTCAAGGTATATCAGGGTATGTAAAAGAAACGGCTTCCAGTTTGTACAAGGGTAAGGTATCAGACCAGTAATGATGTTTCAGGGTATGGTTCTTTGATGGTATTAAAAATGTTTGGAGTATAAAAATTCATGTGTTTTCAAACAAATTTTCTTCCAGTGTTTGGTAGTTATACATTTCGGAAGTAGTATCGTATTTATGTGATTTGGTATCTTGAGGATCAACAAAGGATGGTTTACAAGGAATAAGGCTTACGGCTCAAGATCAAGAAAATCAGGGTTCGAGGTTAAATGGTTTGAAGCTCTTACAATATAAAACAGGAGTTATTTTCTATAATAGTGACATGTTATAAAACAGTTCAAAAACATTGGTAATATATATCTTGAAGCAAAGTTCAGAAGTACTTGCCTTACAAGGCTTTATAACTATTACCGATCAATTCTGGACCAACTCTGCCGCTTAGGCTTTTACGTCCAACCACTATATCACTTTGGATTCGACCTTGACACTCAGGTGTTTCTGTTGAAACTCTACTGAGCTCGTCGACTGACCACTAGGTTATCTTTAGTCCATCGTCCACTTTCAGGTTCCCGACTATAACATACAGGGTCGAAATACCCTACGTTAGACGTCTAGGTATGCTTGACATATCCTCGATACTAATTCTTACCCAACAATATTCAAACCCGACTCGTAATCATTCATTTCAGAATAACACAGAAAACAATTAGGGTTCACATTCTCGAAATCGATCTAGTGTTCATTTTCAGAAAATTCGTATACTTGTCATTTTACGAAATTAGGGTTACTGTGTTTCGGTCAAAACATACAACACAACATACAATCAGGTTCTGTATAAAACATGCGTATATGTATTTAGTTATATACGCTCGACGTCCCGATAATCCTCGGATACGCTCCCGTATTTCCGTAATTTGATTTTCCCGGAAATCGGGCAGCGTCCCCTTTGTTTATCGGACTACCCGTCGAAACATCAATCGACGTCAAACCAAAAATAATCAAATTCACAACTACAACTCCAATCACCAGTTCAATTTAGCAATTAATCCAATCACAATTCGTCAACTGATTTACATACTCGACTTTAATGTAAAATCAAATTCTCATTTCAACGATAATCTCACGAACTAATTTATTTATTTTAAAATATTAGGACTCAGAATAAACATCACGGTCCACCGTCGGCTCGCCGAAGCTCATCGCCGACGGCGGCAAAAATTCGCGGGTACCCGCATAAATTGGGTTTCCATCACGAATTTTCACCGATTAATTAATAATTGTTTCCGCACGATAGATTTTATTTCATGAAATCAGTCAAGAGAAATCCCTGCATAAAATAGCAAAAAATTTTAATTTGGAATCAACTGAACCAAGCAGCAATAAAACCAACACAGCCACGCACACACGCGCACGTACAGAAAGGAAACGGACTAAACAGCGAGTCGTCAGAGACAGCAACGGCGGCCAAAACATAGCCACCCCAGACACATACTCAACACACAGCACAGTACACACACGAACACACACACTGATCACACATATATATAAATATATACATATAATCGAACAGAGTTAGGCCGGAGTAATCACCAGAAAACAGCCGGAATACGAACACGGCAGAGACCAGAATCAAGGGAAACAAGGAAGAAACACAGGATTCACAGTAGAGAGAGTGATCGAAAGAGGAAAAAGAAGTAAGGCATAGAGAACAACGAGAGGGATGAGCGGGTGAGGATAGAGTGAGAGAGAAAAGAAATGGACAGATAGAAATGAGAGTAGAGAGAGACCAAATTTGCTGCAGACACGTATCTCCAATTATAGATACGTGTCAATTCCTTATGAACTGGAAAAACACACATACAACCAATTAATCGGGCTTTTCTGGTTCGATTTCTCTTGATTTAACGAATCAACTACGCGAGAGAATATACCGAAAATTTACCAAACTAGCTTTAAAATATTGAAAATATCCCTAAGTTAATAAAAACGTAATTTTCAGAATTTTAACACAATTTTTAAAATGTCACTTATACCCGCTTTTATCAATAAAAAGAAACAACGAGCGCGTGAAACTAATCCCGAAAATTTTCAAAATAATTTTAAAATTCCCGGAATATTCCAAACTTAAATAAATATAAGTTTCATAATTTTTAAAGATTTTCTGAATTAAATATAGATTTTACAAATAAATACAATCAGAAAACCATACAGGGTTAAATAATTGATGAAATATTGATTTTTCAATTTTATAAAATCCTAAAAATAAATATTGTCATTATAAAAGCATAAAAACAATTTTTAAAGATAGTTCCAGTATTTATGCAAATAAATTTGCAATAATCCACTTTTGAAAGTGAAAATAATTCAATACGATCCCATAATTAATCGCGCGGACAACCCGGTACACTATAAATCACATATGGATAATAATCAAACAACACATAGCGGTCAAAACCAACACACATATTTTATTTAATAATTTCCATAATAATCACATATTTAAATAATTCAAAAACACACGAGTCGTTATATCCTTCCCCCCTTAAAAAGATTTTGTCCTCAGAATCTGGTCTAATTATATAAGTGAGGATATTTGTCAAGCATATCTGACTTTATTTTTTATGTAGATTCCTCTACTCGAGGATTCCAAACGTACTTACTATAGATATACACTCATTTCCAATGATTTGCCTTTAACGATCAAGAATTTAGATCGATCACTATATGCAGAACAATTTGGACAAGAGCCCCATTGGCTCCTGGTCAATCACTTAATTCAAACCCAATACTTATCGCCTTAACATTGACAAGTAAAATACATTAGGTGTACACACTGATGTGACGGTCATATCACTCAGGAACAACTTTATCTATATTTATCAATACCTTGAATGGTTCACAAATTTTAGGACATAACCTGTCCTTTCTACTCAGATTTATCTAGTTCCTTTCAAGACGACACTTTTACTAACACTACTGGTCCTATCTCTATACTCATACTTTCTCTCAATACAATTTCGTTTTCTTTCTTTGTCTACTCCGAGCTGCTTCAACTAATAGCACTACGCTCTTGGCATGCCGATTTAACTTAGGTTTAACAACTTTCTTTTTCCCACTTTATTCTAATAGAAATGGGAACCTACACTTGCGTTCACACGAAGCTTGATACAGAGGCATTCCAAAGCTGACATTGCTGATAAATGATCGTTCCAGTGTTTCCTTAAAACTCCACCTCTCAACATATTTTACCGTTCCTGAATCACTTTTGTACTTTGACTCTCTATTCAAGGATGATAGGCGGTACTCGTTTTCAACCTGGTTTTCAAACATTTAAACATCTCTTCCTCTTTCCAATTCGTTTACTAACTCCTCAGTGGTCTTATTTACATCGAATCTTTCCAGTTGGTATAATGCATCTGTTATCATGCAGCTTTGCTTAGGTAGTTGTTAGTAGATTAATTTAGAGTCTTTTGTTAACCTTAGTCAAAATTTCATTCTTGAAGACTCAACGTATAGTTATTTTCCTTCTGATTTTTGGAGAAAAATCCTTGGGCGTTCCACACAAACTTTCTTATTCTTTGAATAGCTGAGGATGTTATCAATACATACAATTTGCTTATCCAAGTACTCCTTATACACCATGTTCCTTAATTCCTTATAAAAAACTGATACACTTGTTATTTCACATAATATCGCCCGAGCTTATAATGCTTTTAATTCATTTTAATTGTAATCTCTGATATCTTCTCAGGTCAGATCTTAAGTTAATTCTCAACATATAACACACTTCTTAAATTAGGTCTCATAAGCAATCAATTCTTTATAGGGTCTCACTTCTTCGTATTCATGGTTTTGTTAAACCCCCGATAATCAGTACATATTATTATAATTTCATTCTTTTTCTCTATTAACATCACTGATTCACTTCACAATTCGCTTCTTGTAAAACCACCCCCTGGTTCTGCCTTATCCACTATGCCTCCGATAATTTGTCTTAATTCTTTGACATGCCCAATACTTCCCAGTATATTTTAAAATTCTCTTCTTATACTTGGTTATCACTTTTCTTTAAATTTCCGTATATATTGACATTTCTTTAATAGAGTATATACTTTATACTATGAATTCCCTGTGGCATCTCATTTCTTAATTCTTCTACTCGTAACTTCCAAGTGCTGGAAGAGAACCTGGGGATATCGTGATCATTCTCCTGAGCGCATAAATTTCCTCTCACTACTGCTAACATCGTGATCCATTATCTTTTCTTGACATCTCCTTATTTTCCCTTAACAACTTCAACTGAAAGGTCATAATATCCATCCTTGCTTCTTTTGGATTATAAACTCCGACTTCCAATTCTATCTTCTAAAATTCCCTAGAAAATTCTTCTGATATAGATTCTATGTCCGTTATTGCTTTCCTCTATCTTTGCTTTTCCTCGTGAATACATACTTCAACTTCTTATGGCCCGTATAGATCTTACACCTTTCTCCATACATATCATGTTTCCCAATCTTTCAAAGCGAATGTTATTACTGTTAATCTCACATTATGAGTAGGATACTTCTGCTCATAAGGTTTCGGTTGTCTGGATGCATATACAATAACTTTATTGTGCTGCATCAACACACATCCTATTCCCTAATGAGAAGCATCACTATAAACTACCAAATCTCCTTGATACTTTCGAAATAATAAAGCAGGTGCTATAACCATTCTTTCCCTTAACTCCACAAAACCTTCTTTATTCTTCTCCATTTCATATATACTTCTTATTTCTCCTGGTTAGCTTCGTCGAAGGTATTGTAACTTTCAAGAAATCTTGCATAAATTTTCCGATAGTAACCGGCCCATGATAAAACTGCTTACTTTTGTTGGTGTTTCGGGTCTCTCTTTTATTCATAGCAACTTTAATTTCTGCTGAATCTCTTTTGATCTTTACATTGACTATTTATGCTAAGAACTATACTTCATACAATTTCTTTCTTTTCCAACTTCCCAGTCATCATTAAATGCTTTGCATGGTCCTCCGTTAACTTTAAATATCACAACTATAGCTTACTCGGATATTCTTTAAAGATTCTATCCATTAAGTTCATATATCACTGGTATATTGGTTAATCCAAATGACAGTACGAGAACAGTACTTGGTTCTGAAAATTATCTTTGATATATCCATATGTTTAATCTTCAATTGGTGAAATACCAAGTCTTAAATCAATCTTATAAAAGTACTTTGCTTCCTTCGTCTGATCAAACAAATCATTGGGTCAAGGTAACAGATACTTGCTCTTGATACTAAACTTGTTGAGCTTTCGCTAGTTGACGCATAATCTCATACTTCCATTTTTCTTATTAATATTTAATACCGGTGCACCTTATGGGGTACACTAGGTCTAATCTTTTCTTCTTCTAGCATTTCTTGAATTCACTTTGCTAACTCCTTCACTTTAACTGGAGTCATTCAGTACGGAGCCTTGGACACTGGCTTTATTTCAGGTGCTAAATCAGTCACGGACTCAATTTCTATATCCGAAGGAAATGTTGATAACTTATCCAAAAACATATCTTGAAATTCCTTAATTACTATAAAAATCTTCATACTTTGTTTGCTTCCGACTTTTATGTATTCAATATTCACCATAATGCTCATATCTTGATCACCGTAATTATCATTAACAAATTCGTTACCTTCTTTTATCTTCTGAACTTCCTCACCTTCTCACTTGGCATCCTCAGAATTATCTTTTCGTCACGACGGTCTGTCTGGACATCACGCTTTAGTAGTTAATCCATTCCTTAGAATAATATCAAATCCTCTTACCTCCCAGGATATCAATTCTACACAACTTATTGCCAGGAATTTCAATTTCACCATTGGTACTCACTTACTTTAACAACTACACGTTCTTGACTTGCTAGTCCTTTAATCACAATCTTATCAATTCAACAGGGTAATTCATCTCATCTACAAAACCTTGAGAGATAAACAATTAAGTTTCTCTCACATCTTTTAATACTTTAACACATAAGGTATTTACCTTGATTATCCATATCATCATGTCTGTATTCCGTACAACATATTTCACCGAAAAAAATCGCGTATTCTCGTTCTCGAAAACATATTCCTTATTGGAGTAGATTCCCTTGATTCTTAGTGGATTCTTCACTGGGACTAGTAATTTGTAATCCTCTCCAGGTGCCCTTATTTCCTTTCCATGCATAAAATGTAGATGAAATTTCGTCCGCTTAATTCAGGATACGTTGATTTCTGCTTGAAAACCTCTTGCAAAGAATGACAATACAACGAAGCAACTAGAAGGATTCACAATTCAACAAAATTGAAAGTTGAAAAGAAAGAAGAAACAAGGATTTGAATATGAATGAGACAACCACATTGGTACTTAAGATGGCCAGTCTTTCATACCATATGACATACAACACATGATTAGGTGGCGTCCCACCCGACTCTTCGTCATTCTGACAAAGTGTCTCACCATAACACTGTTTGTCCCAATCAGAAAGCAAAATTTGAGGGAAGCTAATAAATTTGAAAGGAATGGAATATCTTTCTTTTTGATATCATCATAAAGAATTAAGAAAAGAAGTTCATACATTTTTAGGAATTAAAAAGGAATATACGCTGTAATGTTGAGGACGAGAATGATACCGTTGGTCACCATCCACATTTCACTTGTATTAATCTTTCGAGCTTGCTCAATCATTTCCCAATTATATCATATAACAATTTTAGAAGTATGCTAAAATGCCTTCGCAACTAAGCATTATGGTAGATTCTTACTTGTCAAGTCTCGCGTCTGTAACGTCGCACCTATACGTATAATACTTTAACAATTCGATCATAATGGCGTTCTTATCTGATAACTTCGGGCTTCCTCTTTTTAATTTAGAATAACCATGAACCATACGATATAACGATCCTTTTGTTAACAATATTCTTCTTTTACAGATGTTTGGAAATCTTTCCAACCTTTTCGATCATGCTCCGGCTTTTGTTGAATCAATGAATTCTTCGAACTCTGATAGTCCTAGTAATTGAATGTATAGTTACTCCGTATGCTGATTATACTGTAAATTTTATCAAACAATGCTTGCACCTTACTGTTAGGAATAATCAACTTCTTCATAATCGTAGGTTACTTCGTTCTTGGAATTAGCAATACTAGGTCTGAAACAGCATCTTTCCAGGTAATCCAGGCTTTCTAACAAACAAGAAACTCAAGTAGTAACTCGACAACCAATGTTTAAAAATCATTTTATTCAAAAAGGCTTTTAGAAATTTGTAAAGGAAAATCTTTTTCGAAAATTTGTCTAAAAAGTTTAAAAAATCACAAACCTGGTTGTCCATACTATGTGAGTTGGTTGTTGTCCTTCCGACCTATAACGAGGTACCATATTAAAGAAACAATCACATAAAAGTTCGTTCACTCCAATCTACCTTTTCTCCTTCATCGTGTCCACTTACCTTCCTTAATCGACGAAACTTCAATTGTTGTCGCACATTATCTTATTCGTAGTTTCACATCAAAGCTCCCATACTGGTGATACTCCCGACATTATCGTTACTGTAGTTAAATAGAACAGACTATCCAATAGTCCACAAGTCTATTTCATAGAACAAAGTTTACCCGTATCACATCACATCACTACTTTACATATCGCAGTTATCATATCATCATCATTTAATTTCACAAAAATCCCAGGTTTATACTTTTCTCTCTTACTTCTTCAAAATTCATCTAGTTCATCCCATACTTATTCACGGGTGGCTTAGTCACTAAGGGCTTCTTTTAACCCGATAACAGTTATCCTCTGAAACACTTAAATCTCCTTTCTAAACTTCGTCTCACCTCTATTTATAACTCAAGCGCTTACCATATACTGTAGCTCTCGAATTCCATCCTTGTAGGTACAATTGCTTCATAGGACAAGTTCTAAACTGGGGGTATAGAACAGGATGTAGGGTAGATTAAAGAGATACGCTCACAGCCGAATGTCCAGTGAAACAAGAATAAACAGATGGAGGTTCTTGAATAGGTAGTCTCATATCAAAAGGTAGAAAAGTAGCGTAGAATAGCTTGAAGAAGTGCACTCGTTATAACAGAAGGTAGTACCATTAATGCTGGTGGAGGACCAAGGTACAAATCCAATCTGAAAGAAGATGACGATCCTCGAACGGAAAGCTCTAAACGATCGAATCAGGAAATCAGAATCTGCCATTGTCGTTGTCTGGAAATCACGTCACAAGCTGAGAATCCCGAATCGCAATACGAACTATGCCGGAGACCTACTATACCATCGCACTCAATCTCACAATGTCTTATCTTTCTACTTCCTATTCCTAATCCTAACCCTCTACCCAATCCCTACAATCTAGGCTTGTTTCAGTGACTTATAACCTGTAGCTCTGATACCAACCTGTGACGCCCTCCAAACCCGGGTCAGAAGTTTGGGGTCCACAACACAAATACAATATATCAACCTGTATAAGAAATATTATTTATAATGACCCTGCTTCACAAAACCACGGATCGCAACAGGTTAAAGTATGAAAACAAGCCATAACCTTAATTATTACATCGTACCAAATCCCAACTAATTTAACTTACAATTGATAATAAAATCATTCTTACAATCTGACTATCTCTTTACCGCATGAAACTTCTGCTAGCTTGATCCCACTCGACTGGAACCTTAGCCCGCACGTTGGACTGAGGAACTTCACTATCATCCATATTCTTTTCAACTTAAAATATATAAAAGAATCGCAAGGGTGAGCTATCTAGCTCAGCAAGTCATAATAACGATAACTGAGGTTAAACAATGACCAAGTGAAATGATTCAGATGAATCAAGTTTCTTTTTAACTAATCATTAGAATTGGATATTCATTTTAAGTTTTAAAACTAAGGTTAGGCTGCTGATCAGTCACGCACTAACCCCGAGCAAAGCACACAACCCTGCTCT
This sequence comes from Apium graveolens, assembly GCF_009905375.1. Classification (NCBI taxonomy): domain Eukaryota; kingdom Viridiplantae; phylum Streptophyta; class Magnoliopsida; order Apiales; family Apiaceae; genus Apium; species Apium graveolens. The sequence goes on along the minus strand of NC_133657.1, from coordinate 70,626,928 downwards.
AATTATTGAATCCAAGGCACACATTGGCCTAACTTGACCATTGGTATGGTCTGACCACGAATCTGGTCCACATATATAAAAACTATCCAATCCTAAAGCAGTTTAATATGATAAACAATATAATTCGATAACACAAGATCATAATCACTGATGATTAAACATTCGCATAAAAATGTAAGGAAACTCATGGATATCTCAAGGTATATCAGGGTATGTAAAAGAAACGGCTTCCAGTTTGTACAAGGATCAGGTATCAGACCAGTAATGATGTTTCAGGGTATGGTTCTTTGATGGTATTAAAAATGTTTGGAGTATAAAAATTCATGTGTTTTCAAACAAATTTTCTTCCAGTGTTTGGTAGTTATATATTTGGGAAGTAGTATCGTATTTGTGTGATTTGGTATCTTGAGGATCAACAAAGGATGGTTTACAAGGAATAAGGCTTACGGCTCAAGATCAAGAAAATCAGGGTTCGAGGTTAAATGGTTTGAAGCTCTTACAATATAAAACATGAGTTATTTTCTATAATAGTGACATGTTATAAAACAGTTCGAAAACATTGGTAATATATATCTTGAAGCAAAGTTCAGAAGTACTTGCCTTACAAGGCTTTATAACTATTACTGATCAATTCTGGACCAACTCTGCCGCTTAGGCTTTTACGTCCAACCACTATATCACTTTGGATTCGACCTTGACACTCAGGTGTTCCTGTTGAAACTCTACTGAGCTCGTCGACTGACCACTAGGTTATCTTTAGTCCATCGTCCACTTTCAGGTTCCCGACTATAACCTACAGGGTCGAAATACCCTACGTTAGACGTCTAGGTATGCTTGACATATCCTTGATACTAATTCTTACCCAACAATATTCAAACCCGACTCGTAATCATTCATTTCAGAATAACACAGAAAACAATTAGGGTTCACATTCTCGAAATCGATCTAGTGTTCATTTTCAGAAAATTCATATACTTGTCATTTTACGAAATTAGGGTTACTGTGTTTCGGTCAAAACATACAACACAACATACAATCAGGTTCTGTATAAAACATGCGTATATGTATTTACTTATATTCGCTCGACGTCCCAATAATCCTCAGATACGCTCTCGTATTTCCGTAATTTGATTTTCCCGGAAATCGGGTAGCGTCCCCTTTGTTTATCGGACTACCCGTCGAAACATCAATCGACGTCAAATCAATAATAATCAAATTCACAATTACAACTCCAATCACCAGTTAAATTTATCAATTAATCCAATCACAATTCGTCAACTGATTTACATACTCGACTTTAATGTAAAATCAAATTCTCGTTTCAACGATAATCTCACGAACTAATTTATTTATTTTAAAATATTAGGACTCAGAATAAACATCACGGTCCACCGTCGGCTCGCCGAAGCTCATCGCCGACGGCGGCAAAAATTCGCGGGTACCCGCATAAATTGGGTTTCCATCACGAATTTTCACCGATTAATTAATAATTGTTTCCGAACGATAGATTTTATTTCATGAAATCAGTCAGGAGAAATCCCTGCATAAAATAACAAAAAATTTTAATTTGGAATCAACTGAACCAAGCAGCAATAAAACCAACACAGCCACGCGCACACGCGCACGCACAGAAAGGAAATGGACTAAACAGCGAGTCGCCGGAGACAGCAACGACGGCCAAAACATAGCCACCCCACACACATACTCAACACACATCACAGTACACACACGAACACACACACTGATCACACATATATATAAATATATACATATAATCGAACAGAATTAGGCTGAAGTAATCACCGGAAAACAACCGGAATATGAACACGGCGGAGACCAGAATCAAGGGAAACAAGGAAGAAACACAGGATTCACAGTAGAGAGAGTGATCGAAAGAGGAAAAAGAAGTAAGGCATAGAGAACAACGAGAAGGATGAGCGGGTGAGGATAGAGTGAGAGAGAAAAGAAATGGACAGATAGAAATGAGAGTAGAGAGAGACCGAATTTGCTGCAGACACGTATCTCCAATTATAGATATGTGTCAATTCCTTATGAACTGGAATAACACGCATACAACCAATTAATCGGGCTTTTCTGGTTCGATTTCTCTTGATTAAACGAATCAACTACGCGAGATAATATACCGAAAATTTACCAAACTAGCTTTAAAATATGGAAAATATCCCGAAGTTAATAAAAACGTAATTTTCAAAATTTTAACACAATTTTTAAAATGTCACTTATACCCGCTTTTATCAATAAAACGAAACAACGAGCGCGTGAAACTAATCCCGAAAATTTTCAAAATAATTTTAAAATTCCCAGTATATTCCAAACTTAAATAACTATAAGTTTCATAATTTTTAAAGATTTTCTGAATTAAATATAGATTTTACAAATAAATACAATCAGAAAACCATACAGGGTTAAATAATTGATGAAATATTGATTTTTCAATTTTATAAAATCCCAAAAATAAATATTGTCATTATAAAAACATAAAAACAATTTTTAAAGATAGTTCCAGTATTTATGCAAATAAATTTGCAATAATCCACTTTTGAAAGTGAAAATAATTCAATACGATCCCATAATTAATCGCGCGGACAACCCGGTACACTATAAATCACATATGGATAATAATCAAACAACACATAGCGGTCAAAACCAACACACATATTTTATTTAATAATTTCCATAATAATCACATATTTAAATAATTCAAAAACACACAAGTCGTTATACATGCCAATTTCAAGGTCTATCAAATGGATGTCAAAAGTGCCTTTCTGAATGGAGATTTGGAGGAGGAAGTCTATGACAGTCAGCCTCCTGGTTTTGAAGATCCAAATTTTCCAGATTATGTCTACTATCTTTTGAAAGCACTTTATGGACTGAAGCAAGCACCTAGAGCCTGGTATGACACTTTATCAAAGTTTCTTTTAGAGAATCGCTTCATTAGAGGTATTGTAGACAAAACTTTATTCTTTAGAAATGTTAATGGCTCTAGTATACTTGTTCAAATTTATGTAGATGACATTATTTTTGGCTCTACAGATGAAAAACTTTGCACAAAGTTTGCCAAATTGATGCCAAGTAAGTATGAAATGAGCATGATGGGAGAACTAACTTACTTTCTTGGTTTGTAAGTTAAGCAAGTTAGTGATGGAATATTCATTAGTTAAACTAAATACATTTATGATCTTTTAAAGAAGTTTGATCTAATGGATTGCACATCTGCAAAAACTCCCATGGCCACTACAACTAAGCTTGAATTAAACACTACTGAAAAGTCTGTGGATATTTCAAGTTATAGGGGCATGGTTGGCTCACTTCTGTACTTAACAGCTAGTAGGCCAGATATAATGTTTGCTACATGTCTTTGTGCTAGATTTCAGGCTGATCCTAGAGAATCTCACTTAGTAGTTATTAAGAGAATTTTCAGATTTCTCAAGGGAACACCAAACCTTGGAATTTGGTACCCTAGAGATTCTGGTTTTGATCTAACTGGTTATTCAGATGCAGATTATGCTGTTTGCAGAATTGATAGAAAAAGTACAACAGGAACCTGTCAATTTCTAGGAAACAAGCTTGTGTCCTGTTTCAGTAAAAAGCAAAATTCAGTTTCTACTTCTACAGCTGAAGCTGAATATATTGCTGCTGGCAGTTGTTGTGCACATATTTTGTGGATGAAAAACCAATTTCTAGACTATGGTCTGCAAGTGGAAAGAATTCCTATTTTCTGTGATAACACAAGTGCAATTTCCATCACTGAAAATCCAGTACAGCATTCAAGAACAAAGCACATAGACATCAAGTACCACTTCATAAGGGAACATGTAATGAATGGTACTGTGGAACTACATTTTGTTCCAAGTGAAAAGCAGCTTGCAAATATATTTACCAAGCCACTTGATGAATCCACCTTTTCAAGGTTGGTAAGTGAGTCAGGTATGCTTAATTACTCTTGAATCTTTACAGATAATTTGCAAGTTGTAATGCAGCCAAAAATATAATTGATTTTTCAGTCTTGGATGAAATTTTGGCTAAGTCAAAATTTACATCTCGACGGATGATCATTATCCATCGAGTTTGATCATCCGTCGGTATACAATTTGTTAATAAAATCATTTATTTTTCTGGAATATTTTATGTCTCGACGGATAACTGATTTATCCTCATTCGTCGAATTATCTTATTCTTAGCCGTTGATTCTCTGAACATTATCCATCGAGTATACTTACAGTTTGTAAGCATAACACGACGGATAATTGATGGAATTTTTACAGTTTATTTTTAAACGGCTATTTTGGGAAATTCTTATTGGTTAATTTATTTTACTTTATTATTTTTGACAGTTATTTTGAGATAGTATAAAAGCATAATTCATATTCATTGCTTTTCTTTTATCATTCTCAAATCATCTGCACTAACTTCTCTCTTTCTCAAAAGCAATTATCATCTCTCTCTCTCCAATTTTCACTCTCTAACAATGGCACCAGTCATCAAGATCATGTCTCAAACTAGATTTATCTATGAGAAGAACAACTTCACGGCTCTAGTGAACAAGGGGATTCAGCATTCTGGCGACTACCACAAAATGATGGACTTTGTGAAGAACTGCAAACTCAACTATGCCATGCTGGAATCACCCACCATTTATTGTGAGGTTGTTGAAGAAATCTGGACGACTGCAACATACCAATCAAATGATAAGACTATCACTTTCACTATTTAAGGTAAGGAATTCTGTGTTAATAGTGATATTGTTAAAGCTTGTTTCAAAATTCCTGATAATACTTTAACTTTACCACACACAGACACTGATATTGTTAATATGCTTAATTCCATGGGCTATGCACTCTCTACTTCTAAATTAAGTGAAATTAGGAGGTTGGGTCTTAGGAAGGAATGGAGTTATCTATGTGATGTAGTTACTAAGGTATTTTCTGGTAAAATTAGCAATTTTGATTTAGTTAATATCTCTATGCTCAACATGCTTTACATGCTAGTAACTGATAAATTTTTCAACTTTAGTGATCTTGTCATATTTGAGTTGGGATTAAAGTTATGGGAGCTAAACAAGATAGGTAAAAATGTTTACTATGCTAGATTTTTAATGATGCTTGTTAACCACCTCTCTGAGGATATTGTTCTTGAGAACCCAACCAACAAATTAGATTGTTGGGTTCAAGAAAGGAGAATCATTGCAGATTTGAACAGGGAAAATCATCACAAAGAGGTGTCACTCTTCTATTTTCCAGTTATGGAGGCACCTCAGGTAAGTAAGGTAATTTCAACTGTCTCTACTCTTCCAACCTCACAAACCTCTTTGCATTCTAGTATCGCTATGGCAACTGTGTCATTGACCCAACAGTTGCCTACCCAAGCTACCAAATCCAAAATTTCAAAACAAAGACAAAGAAAGGCCCCTCTGGTGTCTCTCAAAAGATGCCAGTTATAAAATCCACCAAACCTAACGAGGGGAGTGTGAAGGTGGGTAAGAAAGGTGAGGGACTGGGTGAACATCAAAGAAACCCTAAGGATAAGGTTGGAAAGGTGAGTGTTTCCCAGCCTAGCCACACTGCAGTTTCCCAACAAACTGCAGTGCTTAATAAGGATATAAGCTCTTTACTGGTTTCATCCTCCCAAAAGGATGTTATCATTGAAACAAGCTCTCCGCCAGGAGCACATGCCAAAAGGGTAAGGGACACAAGCTCACCCCAAACTTACACTAGAAAGAATAAATCAAAGACACTTGGGGATGCACAGGGTTTACACACTGTGCAAACTGGTGCTAAAGACACAATCACTGCACCTTCTCAAAGTCAGGTTGATGTGGCTCCAATAAATATGGAGTCACAGCCAAAATCTCTAACAATTGAAGCACCTACAACACCAAATTCTCCCACACACTCCTTGGATGTTGACATGATAAACACATCACTTACAAATTCTCCATCTTTAACTCTCTTGGAGAAGCCAAAAATCCAAACAAGTGAGCATCATCTTCAAGATAATTTGTTGGGTCACTTGCCATTTCTTTCTGAGACTGTTGAGACATCTGTTCCAAAATTTTCATCAATCTGCACAGAGTTCACAATAGTCTCCACTCCAAACTCATTTATTTCTACTCTCTCGATGGATATTGTTCATCCGTCGAGTAGTGATTGTATCCCGCCGGATGTGCCTAACAACAGTCATCTGTTGGTTAGCAAAATTACTACCCCGATGGATATTCCTTATCCGTCAAGTGTCTATGCACAACTTCAAATTTTATCCATTATTACAAGTGTGGAAGACTTAGTAGTAGTTCAATCACTCCTAGGACTGAGGGAAGGGAGTGAAATGAGTGAGAGTCTGGGTTACTCCTAGTAAAAAGGAGAGGAAAAGTGTGAACCAATGCAGCCCATTTCTTCAGGACTAGCAAAAGAGAGTGTGATGAGTCCCACTTTAGATAGTGAAGGTGAGGGTAGGGAGCCAAGGTGAGACCTTGATGCAACAAAAGAGAGATCATAAGAGAAATGCAGGTATAGGAGTGATAAGGATGGAAACCATTGCATGTGAGTCAATGAATGTCAATAATGCTGAAAGGGAAAGGCTATTTCAGCAAGAATATCAAGCTGTTATAGATTCTATTTCCCTGGATGCTGAGACATTTACTCACCCTATGACCGCTTACCAAACTCTAGCTGTACAGGGCAATGAGGAGGCTGAAAGATTGTTGAACTTGGTGCATACTACACAATCTTTACAGAGAGCAAATGATGCAATCACTGCTATGCTTTCCAACATTGGCAGTGATTTGGAACTGGATGAAAACTCTTTTGGGGAGTGCTGGTGGGGATGATGAGGAAGATATCATAACCATAGGGGGAGATGCAGATGTTCCTGCCTGGATGCTAACAAAAGACTGTTCCTACTCACATCTCCAATCAACACTATTCAAGCTAATTCATGACACCCAAGCAGCCATTCATGAATCTACTAATGCCGGCGCAAATAAGCTACTCATAGCACATCTTGAAGGACTCCAGCTGAATAAAATTCAAGCCCTCCAACACAGTCAGAGTGTGGATGCCATCAAGCAAGAAATTTCTGAAGTGAAGCAGGACGTCAAAGAAAGGTTGGATGCTAGACTTCCTGCTACCACCATGATTGAAATAGTTAAAAAAACTGAAGAAGGCTGATCTCAATAGGAAAGTTGAGGCCATGGACTCAAGATTATCTGTTGTAGAGAAGTCAATGGCCAAGATACTTAACAATCAAGAAACTCAGACTACACTACTCCAACATTTGGTGGCTGCTCAACTCCCTCCCACACAACTTGATGATAACAAAAAGGGGGAGAAAGGCTCAAGTGAGGGGGAGAAACAACTTAATATTCAAGTTAGGAAAGTAATTGTGCGTACAATTGCTTTCACCAAGCCACCAACTAAGGACAACATTGATCTGATTAATGAAGCAACAACCACATTGAGAGCAGCTGAAAAGAAGCAGTTGAGCCCAATCAACTTGGAGAAAATTGATGAGGATATTCAAAGAGGTTTGGGCTAGCAAAGAAGCCAAAAAAATTAGCCATTCATCACTCTCAAGTCAGGCAAATCTCTGTGAATGATGTGAGCATGAATAATCTGGAAAGAGGACAACCATCCTGCATCAAATCTCCAAAGGCTGAGCTAATTTTGAAGCCAAAGGTGAACTATCCAAAATCTTCACTAAAGAACCCTTTGGACACAGTGTATGAGACACCAAAGCCAGATGAGAAGAAGCTGTTGGCCAGGTCTATAGCATTCTACAAGGATCCTGCAGATTCAGTTCTAAAAAGTAGAATAGCCAAGATTTTCAAAAATGGTAAGAAAATTTGTGTGGTGGCTGGACACCCTCATTTTGTTGAAGCAAAAAGGGAAGAAAAGGCAAAACTGAAGCAAGAAAAGAAGCAAGCTGCTCTAGATGCTAAAAAGCTCAAAAAAAGGAGCAAGCTGCTATCTTGGCCAAGTTACAAGCTGTGAAACCCACACAACAAATTTCTGCACAACCATCTGTAATTGCTGAATCTCAAGATCAAGTAATGCAAAATGAACCTCCACAGACAAAGAAGCCAAGGTACAAGCAAAGAATCAAGAGAAAATTAGATTTCAGTGATGAGGAGATGAAAGGATACTTTCCCAAAGAGTCTACTTCTACAACAACTCAAATATCCATGCTCTCTATGGCACATGAAGAATTCAAGATAGATCCATCCAAGAATTTCCATGGTGAACCTATCATTCCAAAGGATGAGCCAATAGACCGGGATAATGTACCAATTCTTGAACTCAATCTACCTCACTTCATGAAGCCAAAGAAGACAAAGACCAGAGTAGTCAAAAAAGTGAAGCCCTGAACTCTCAGATCCAAGTCCCTAACCAAAGCTCAAACCAAAGTCAACAAGGGAGATATCATGTACATCTGTGACATCAAGGAATTCTCACATCTAAACCTCTATCTAGATGAACTTGAAAAAGTTAGAGGGATTGATGCTTACAGGAATCTACTTGAAAGGTTAGTATTCCAGTACTAGGGAGGAAAGGAGATACAATGACCACTTCACAGGATTCTTCAAGAAAGCCAATCTGTGCTAATAAAGGTTTATTCATCATTCAAGAAGAACTTTGGATTCAATGTGACAGCTAGAAGACTAGTTCTAAAGAAGATTGAAGAATTGAGGAGTATTAGAGCCAAAGATGCACTCCCAAAGACTTTAACTAATCCTTACACAGGGAATAGAGTGCATCTAAGGCCCTACTGGCTGATGGAATTCATGGATAATGAAGGAGTTAGAAGATTCTTCAGATTAGAAGACTAGTTGAGCATCTTTAGCAATGAGACTCTTTTGGATATGCAAGGAATGCTAAATCTCTCAGAATCTGATGAACTGGAATTCCACAGACAGCTCCAAAATCAGATAGAAGAAAACAACAGAAAGCTTGGAAAGAGATCCAGATCATCAAGGAATTAGATCAATCTGCTCAGACTAGAGGAGCACCTTGCAAAAGACTGTGAGCAAATCTTTGTACACTTTGCCTTGTAAATTTTTCAAGTGATTTTTGTAGCACTTTACAGTTTTATCTACTTCCATTTAAATTTGTATTTTTAGGGTGTTTTGTTATCATCAAGTTTCTCTTAATTTATGGCTACATTTCTAGTATACATAAATTGGGGGAGATTGTTGGGAAAATATTGAGAACTTGATGATTTCATTAACAAAACACCTTAGTAGATTTTACTTAGTGAAAAATGTAGCACTCGACGGATGATCAAATATAGTCCCGACGGATGACTCAATATAGTCCCGACGGATGATGATTTGACATCCATCGAGTGAGTAGCTTATGTAACAATAAGTCATGTAGCACATTTCTCAAACACCTTTGTATAAATTTTGTAGTAGCTTACGAATCATGTAGACTGCTAGTAGATGTGCAGAATAGGTTGATTAAATGTAAATAGATGATGTCTTGTAATTCTGCACAAATGAAATGGATTCAAGTGCCAAATAGCTACCCGACGGATGATCAACAAAGCTACCCGACAGATGATCAAAAAGGCAACCCGACGGATGATAATGTACCCGACGGATGATCAATTCAAACATCTGTTGACAGTGACAACACAGTCCTATGCGTCGAGTGTATACAAAAGGAATGTGGCAGCCTATTCAACTGGGTTTTTGAAAACAAAGAAGCATTGCCATTTCCATGCTATTATGAAGATATTCAAAGATGCTGGAATAGAGTAATGGACCAGCATAGTATTAGACTTGATAGGTTTTGTTTTATTATCTTGTCTTATTACTGTGTAATCTTGGTGATATATAAACCAAGAGTAGCAAGTAGAACAACAAGAAGACTAAGCAATAAATTTTCTCAGAGAAACAATTGTAAGCTGTATCTTTAGCATTTCTTTGTAAGTTTAGTTATTCTTATTTGTAAGCAGCTGTGAGCTATTCAAGCTTCACAGGGTTTTCTCGATATATATATATATATATATATATATATATATATATATCTGATGGATACATTCAAATTCACCAGAAAATTTTAAAGACTTGTGTTTTTATTGCTTTGTGTTTTGATTCATTTTAATTTATCATTCCGCACTTTGCAAATCAAAACACTCACATATATATATTTTGAGTTAGAACAGTTTATAATTCAGAAAAAGTTTCAAGAATTCCATTCAACCCCCCTTCTGTAATTCTTGTTGCATTGTCAGGGACTAACACATATTCCTTTTGCAAACACTTGACGCATGTGACTATGTTGTCACTGTCAACAGATATTTGAATTGATCATCCGTCGAGTACATGCTTGTTATCCGTCGGGTAGCCTTGTTGATCATCCGTCGGGTAGCTTTGTTGATCATCCGTCGGGTAGCCATTTATCACTTGACTTCATTTCATTTATGCAGAATTACAAGACGTCTTATATTTACATTTAATCAACCTATTTTGCACATCTACTAGCAGTCTACATGATTCATAAGCTACTATAGAATCTATACAAAGTTGTTTGCATAAATGTGCTATTGTACTTATTATTACATAAGCTACTCACCCGATGGATATCAGTTAGTCATCCGTCGGGACTATATTGAATCATCCATCGGGACTATAATTAATCATCCGTCGGGTGATACAAAATTCACTAAGTTAAGTCTACTAAGGTGTTTTGTTTAGCTTATCATCAAGTACACAACATATTCCTAACATTCTCCCCCAATTTATGTCTACTGGAATTGTAGCCATAAATTAAGAAAAACTTGATGATAACAAAACATCCTAAAGATACAGTTTGAAAAATAGTAGATAAAACTAATAAGTGTTACAATTTTTACTAAAAATTGAACAAAGCAAAGTATACAAAGAGTTCTCACAAACAATTTTCAGGGTGCTCCTCTAGTATGAGCAGATAAGTCTATCTCCTTGAATGTCTGGATTTCTTCCCAAGTCTTCTGTTGTTTTCCTCTATTTAATTCTGGAGTTGTCTGTGGAATTCAAGTTCATCAGCTTCTGAGAGATTTAGCATTTCTTGCATTTCCAAAAGAGTCTCATTGCTAGAGATACTCAACTGGTCCTCCAATCTGAAGAATCTTCTTACTCCTTTGTTGTCCATGAATTCCATCAGCTAATAAGGCCTCAGATGCACTCTCTTTCCTATGATGGGAATTGATAGAGTTTTTGGAAGTACATCTTTGGCTCTATCACTCCTCAACTCCTCAATCTTCTTATGAACTATTCTCCTTGCAGTCATATTATATCCAAAGTTCTTTTTGAAGGATGAGTAGACTTTAATCAGAACATATTGGCTTTCTTGGAGAATCCTGTGAAGAGGCCATGTTATCTCTTTCCCTCCCTTGTATTTAAATACCCGTCTTTCAGGAAGGTGTCTGTAAGCATCAATTCCTCTTACTTCTTCCAGTTCATCCAAGTAGAGATTCAAGTCTGAAAACTCTTTAATATCACAAATGTACATGAGATCTCTCTTGTTGACTGTGGGTTAGGATTTGGTTAAGATCTTGGATTTGAGAAACACTGGTTTCACTTTCTTGATTGCTCTTGACTGTGTCTTTTTTTCCTTGAAGATAGGAAAGTTCAGCTCAGGAATTGGAAAACTATCCTAGTCTACTGGTTCATTCTTAGGAATTATGGGTCACCATAAATATTCCTGGTTGGATCCACCACTTTGAATTCTTCAAATACCACAGAGGGTTTTGATGTTTGAGTTGTAGTTGTAGGCGTCCTGGGAATAGAGTCTTCCTTTTCCTCATCACTGAAGTCCAATTTTCTCTTAATTCTTTGCTTGTATCTTAGTTTCTTTGTCTGTTGAGGTTCATCTTGCACCTTTAGATCTTGAGATTCATCAATTTCAAATTGTTGTGCAGAAGTTTCTGTTGTGGTTTTTACAGCTTGAAACTTGGCCAAGATAGCAGCTTGCTCCTTCTTTTGTCTGTGCTTCTTAGCATCAAAGGCAGCTTGCTTATTTTCTAGCCTAATTCTTTCTTTCTCTTCCTTCTTAGCTTCCACAAACAGTGGGTGTCCAACCATCACACAAATCTCCTTACCATTTCTGTAAATTTTAGCAATTCTTTTTTTAAGTGCTGGATCTGCTGGATCCTTGTAAAATGCAATTGACCTTGCCAACAGCTTCTTCTCATCTAGCCTAGGTGACGCCCCAAAACCCGGGGTCAGGAGTCTCGGAGGCCACGCCATCTAAACTCACACAACTCACACTACAATATATAAATACTCACGCTTCACGACCACACACTTATCACACCCACACAGTTACATGTTATTGTCTTGGAAACGAACCATCATAACTAGAGTAATTATTAACCATCAAGTGATATTTATTACAACCCAAAAGTAATTAATCTTACCCAGGAGTGACCTTTAGGTAAGGTTAGTCCGCCGACCAAATATACGTTTCTTGTTTCTTACCTTACATAAGTCATACTTATAAATAAGCCGAACTATAAACAACTGAAAACTAATCTAGCTTATTCTGACTACCTGTGGTATAGCACCAAACAATCTACGGAACAGCTGGCCATTTCCTACCCGTTTCCTGGCTGTGGTTCTCATGGCAGGCATCTTGATTCACTGTTGTGTTGTGTCAATTTAAGAAAACAAGTGTGACTATAATAACCAGCATAATAATGTACAATATGAAAATGACTATATATAACATTATATATGATAATTATGTTTTATTTGAAAATAGTTTTCCTTGGTGATACACACCTTCTTATGAAAATAATTCTTTAAGGGATTTTAATATCCTGCGAATACCTTAATAGTAATCCCAGCACCTAGACTTCGGTTACGGTATTACATCACAATTCCAATTGGAAGAATTTGGACACTCGTTGGAGCCACCGTATATGATGATCAGTCGTAATACGATAATAGTAATCTTTTCTACTAGTAGAAGGACGACACCTTCGTATCCCGGTTATCACCCTTGCCGCATTTGGGCTACGTGTCCCATTTTCGGGTATACACATACTTCACAAGTTCCTGAGTACACTGAGTACCTTCGCCTGCATTACCTTTGGTAGTCCATCTAGCACACATAGTACCAGAGTCTACCCCTCCCTTATCCTTTAAAAGAATTCTATCAATCTCGAGAACTCGAACCACATCGAAGTTCCCCAAGCGTTTTGCTTGCTGATAGAAACAGCTTATCTCTCTAAGATATAAGTGTATATATATGTATATACGTACTTCCGAGAATTTCGGAGGAAGTACTAAGGATGTGAGTTGACCGTTGTCAACAGATAATTAATAAGGGGGAAAAGTTTCTCCTTGAAACTATATTCAACATATTAAATAAGTCGGGATAATATTCGCCGACGATCTGAAATTATTCGAATGATATTCTGAAATCAGAAAGTATATTTTAAATCAGGATCTATAATTTTTAAATCAATAATAAACCCTTTAATAAATAATAAATAATTAAATGATAATCGATAAATAATTAAACCTCGAATGGGTTTACCCTTTAAAAGAATATTTAAATTAATATTCCTCAACTAGTTTGTGTCTCCATAATTAATAACCTATAGTGATTAATCGGGTTTGAAATAAATAGTCGTTGGAGTATACTACTCCCATAATAAGGAATAAGTATATAGTATTTATTATTCGAACAATAAAATATAGTAGAGGGAATATGATCGTTGGAAAATCGTATTAATAAAAGTTCGATATGTTTTAATGTTTCGTAAGTGGATGATGAGTCCCTTTAAAACGTACTACTATGGACTTATAACCGTCCTATAATATCACCGGAATGATTCCCGGGTTATATCTTAAATCCCGACCGACTCTCAGTCTTATATAATACGTCACGCTTAAAGCGAAATAACATTTTACGATATATACTTTATCGTACAACATCGCTATATTATGCAAAATTTCAACAACTACGTATCATGGCAAGCATGGTATTGATGAAATGATAGTAAAACAATCCTTTCACAAAACAACAGTAAAAATGGAGTTGGGTTCGTAAACTTGCCTGGGTATCTCGAGGTGGAGGATGCTCTAGGTTCCGCTCGAAAATCTATAACCATAAACACATTTCATTTCGTTAGGTTCCGTTCTAATTTACGGCAACCCGCACTCATGTGCTACTTATTATGCACCCTCTCAACTTATACTACCCTTATTATTCCTTTAATTCATATTCACATTATGATCACTTCATTTTTCCTAAGTATCTTAGGTTCATTCTTATTATCGTCGTCGGCTCCGCTTATGGATTCTTACAGTTTCTACTCGCGCGGTCTCAGCTCCGATATTTTTATAAAATTGAGAAATCATTATTTTTACTTGAAATTTTTATGGCCATTAGGAAACTCTCTATGTTACCCTCTTTAAAAGTTTCATGATTTATGAACACTTTTAAGTTGATCCTTTATATTTTCAAATTTCGTGATTCGTAGCAGTTTTTTGTCGCGTAAATCATTTTTACTAAAACGGCCATAACTTTTGATTCGTAAATTGGAATCAAGTGATTCAAGCGCCTAAACGATCCTTATAACATTTTATATCCTAAAAAAGGTTTATTTTTCAAGAAACTACAGTTTAAAACTTCGGGATTTTCTGCAGAAACTTAAAGTTATGATTCGTTGGTTTTAACGGAGTTATGTTTATGATCGGGGTTTCGTTTACGCCCTAATTCTTAACACAACCACCAACAATCATCATATCATCATCAAAACACAAACTCCTCTCAAGAACATCATGTTCTTAAGGCAACAACAACCAACCTTAAATCTACTTAACTTAATCTTCAAGATTTCACCAATAACACTCATTATACTAGATTTACTACCACATACTAAATGGATCTTAAAAATGAATCATAAATAAAGTTGGGCCAAAGATTTTTATCTTTCTTGAAAGCTTGAGATGTGTTCTTGAGGATGGTGGAGGCTTGGAAGTGCTTGGTATGATTTTTAGAGCCTAAAACCACCATTAAAATCAAGAAACCAAAGAGAGGTTACTATTCATACTATTCACTAGTGAGTTTCTTGAATTTATTTCACCCATCAAACCTTGATAAAAAGAGATGAAAGAAATTTTTTACCTTAGTTTAATTGCTAGGAGGCTTGAGAATTAATTGGAGGATTTAACAAGAGCTAGAACTTGGAGTTTTGAATTTGAATTCTCTCCCTTTTTTCATTAGGGCCGAATGGAGCATCAAGGGGATATTTATACTCCTCTTGTTTGCTTAGCTTGGTTGATTTTCTTGGTAACTTCTAGGAAGATGGGGTGATATCTTGCAATTGATTTTTATTCTCCTAGTATAGCATTCTAGGTTGATTCTTGGTTACAAATCTTAGGGACAAATCTTTGTAGCTTGCTAGCTTACAAGCTAACTACAAGGTTTAGCTTCCTTAGCACACTATTTTGCTAGCTAGCTTGGTCATCCTATGGGTAGCTCACTATTTGATGAAGTAACCATGGTTACTTCCTTACCATGGTTTAGTTAGTGCGTTACGTTTATTTAATCGTTTACGCGTTCGCTCGGTTACTTAAACGTTCTTCGTAATACTTACTCGTAAATGGTTCGCGATGTAATTCCTTTCGTATTCATTCCTTATATTTTTAATTATCCTACTTGAATATAAATTCGTAGGGTTTTAATCTCATAATTATATTGTGATTCACGTAATCCTCGATGAGTCGAAAATACGGTCATTTTTCAAAGTTCGTTTTCTTCGAAAACTAATAGCATTTTCATACACTCATTTGGTACGTATAATTGTAATATCAACTCCGAAACTCATTTCCTCATGCACTACATAGTGTGGGCTCAAAAGGTTTTCTCGTCCGTCAGGGTTACTATTCATTAAACGTTTTACAAGGTCTCAAAAATTCGAGCTATTACAGTCTTCCCCTCTAACAAGGATTCCGTCTCGGAATCAAGTAGAAAATAAGTGGGGATATCTATTCCTCATTACGTCTTCAAGTTCCCAAGTTGATTCCTCAACATTTTGATTTCTCGATAAGATCCTAACCAGCTTCACAGTCTTGTTCCTCAACACTTGCTCTTTCTGGTCCATTACCCTTACTGACTGCTCGATGTAGGTCAGGTCTGGTTGTAAATCTACCTGCTCGTATTCTATTACATGTCGTGCATCTGCATGGTACTTCCTTAACATGGACATATGGAACACGTTGTGTACTTGTTGCAAATTAGGAGGCAAGGCGATCTCGTAAGCTAGAGGTCCTATTTTCCTCAAAATTTCAAAGGGTCCTATGAATCTGGGACTCAGCTTCCCTTTCTTTCAAAATCTCATCACTCCTTTCCACAGAGATACCTTCAATAGCACAAAATCTCCTACTTCATATTCCCTATCCTTTCTGGTCGGCGTACTTCTTTTGTCTGTCCTGGGCTGCTACCAGTCTTTTCCTGATGAGTCCTACCATTTCTCTGGTCTGCTGGACTAACTCCAGTCCTAATATCTTGTGTTCTCCAACTTCGTCCCAACATAGGGGAGAGCGACATCTCCTTCCATAAAGAGCTTCATACAGGGAAATTCCTATGCTAGCGTGATAGCTATTGTTATAAGCAAATTCGATCAGGGGTAAGTGGTCATCCCAATTTCCTTTGAAATCAATGGCGCACACTCGTAGCATATCTTCTAGGGTCTAAATAGTCCTTTCGCCTTATCCATCAGTCTGGGGTAGTAAGCGGTACTCATGTTTAGTCTGGTGCCTACGCATTCCTGGAAGTTTCTCCAAAATCGGGAATTAAACCTTGGGTCTCTATCTGACACTATGGCTACACGAACGCCGTGTCTCACTACAATTTCCTTCAAGTAAATATCTACCAACTTGTCTACGGTGTATCTTTCCTTGATTGGTAGGAAGTGTGCGGATTTGGTCAATCTATCTATGATAACCCATATGGCATCGTGATTGATCTTTGTTCTTGGTAAGCCGGTCACAAAATCCATGGCTATATGCTCCCATTTCCATTCCAGAATCTCTAGGGGTCGTAATAGTCCACTTGGTCGCTGATGTTCAGCCTTCACTCTCTGGCATGTCAAGCACTTGCTGACCCACTCTGCTACTTCTCTCTTCATGTTAGGCCACCAATAATATTCCTTAAGATCACGGTACATTTTCGTACTTCCTGGGTGGATTGAATATCTAGAGCTGTGCCCTTCGTGCAGCAGCTCATCCTTTAATTCTTGCACATTTGAAATCCAAATCCGGGACACATACCTCATGATCCCTTTCTCATCCTTCTCGCATCTCACTTCTTCACCGGTCAAAGTTCCTCTTTCCTCACTCATCTTCTTTTCCTGACATAGTCGTATCTTTTCAGTCAGCTCCGGCACTAGCTTAATCTCAAATAATCCTTCTGTTCCCCTACCGGTCATCCTCACGTCAATTTCCATCTTCTCGAATTCCTTAATCAACTCCTCTGATGTCATTATCATCTTGAGTCTTTCCTTCCTACTAAGGGCGTCAGCCACCACATTGGCTTTACCCGGGTGATACAAAATTTCACAGTCGTAGTCTTTTATCAACTCTAACCATCTCCTCTGTCTCATGTTCAGTTCCTTCTGAGTGAAAATATATTTGAGGCTTTTATGGTCATTGTAGATCTCGCATTTCTCACCGTATAGGTAGTGTCTCCAAATTTTCAGGGCAAACACTATGGCTTCTAATTCTAGATCATGCGTAGGGTATCTGCTCTCATATTCCTTCAATTGTCGAGAGGCATACACTATAACTTTGTCGTGCTTCATTAGTACACATCCTAATCCTTCAAGCGATGCGTCGCTGTGTATCACAAAATCTCTCTTTCCATCGGGAAGAGCGAGCACTGGTGCTGACACCAGCCTCCTTTTCAGTTCTTGAAAACATTCCTCACATTTCGCTGTCCATACAAACTTTTCTATCTTCCGGGTAAGTCTAGTCAGTGGACCGGCTATCTTAGCAAAATCTTGCACGAATCTTCGGTAATATCCCGCTAAACCCACAAAACTCCTAACCTCTGTTGGGGTAGTTGGTCTTTCCTAATTGGATATCGCCTCTGTTTTGGTAGGGTCAACTAAAACTCCTTTTCTACTCACCAAATGTCCTAAAAACTGAACTTCTCTCAACCAAAACTCGCACTTCGAGAACTTGGCATACAATTTCTCATTCCTCAAGATTTCCAAGACTATCCTCAAATGTTCTGCGTGTTCTTGCTCTGTCTTTGAGTAGATCAGAATATCGTCTATAAAAACTATCACACATATATCCAGGTACTTTTTGAACCCTCTGTTCATCAAATCCATAAAGGCTGCGGGTGCATTGGTTAACCCAAACGACATAACTAAGATCTCATAGTGTCCATACCTAGTGCGAAAAGCAGTCTTCGGTATATCTTCCAGTTTGATTTTCAACTAGTGATATCCTGTTCTTAAATCTATTTTGGAAAAATGTACAGCTCCCTTGAGTTGGTCGAATAGGTCATCAATTCTGGGGAGAGGGTACCTATTCTTAATAGTCAGTTTATTCAGCTCTCGATAGTCTATGCATAATCTCATACTGCCGTCCTTTTTCTTTACGAACAGTACTGGCGCTCCCCATGGCGACACACTGGGTCTTATCATTCCATTATCTAATAACTCTTGCAGTTGAGAAGCTAGTTCATCTCAACTGGGGCTAGCCTATATGGGGCCTTGGATACTGGTGTCGTTCCTGGTGCTAACTCTATAGCGAACTCTATTTCTCGGTCAGGTGGCAATCCTGGTAAGTTCTCTGGAAATACATCCTCGAATTCGTTTACTACGGGTATGTCCTGTATATTAGGGATTTCCTTCTTGGCATCTATCACATAAGCCAAATAGGCCTCGTTACCTTTCCTTAACAATCTTTTGCCTGTAGCATGGTTAGAAATTTCTGGTTCTGTCGTTGACCTTTAAACACTACTTCTTTTTCATTCTGCACTCTTATCTTTACTTTCTTCCATTCACAATCTATTTGCGCTCCGTTACTTGATAACTAATCCATTTCTAAGATTACATCAAATTCTCCTAACGCGAATGGGATTAGGTCAACCTCGAAGATCTTCCCTTCAAATTTCAACTTGTACTTAGGGCGTACTTGATTTACAGGAATTATTTCTTTGTTTGCTATTTCCACTCGTAATATCTCACGTAAGGGTATGGCATTAAGTTTTAACTTTTTAGCAAAATCTTGAGATATAAAAGACTTGGTTCCTCCAGAATCAAATAGGACATTTGTATGTTCGGAATTTAACAAAAGGGTACCTGCTATCACATCGGTGTTTTGAACAGCATCCTGAACAGTCACGTTGAAGGTCCTAGCAGCCGGGGGCTTCAACGTTGGGCAATCCTTTCTCATGTGTCCTACCTTTCCACATTGGAAACACGTTACATTGGGCCGGGTACAGTTGTTGGCAAGGTGTCCGATTTGGTCACACCGGTAACATCTCAGAGGGGCTCTTATCTGGGTACACACTCCAAGGTGTCTCTTCTTACAGGTTTGACACTCTGGTATGGGGCACATGGTTGGCTATGAAATGTTGCCCTAGATTATCCACCGCCCTGGCCAACACTCTCGCTTGGGGCCTTTCTGAATTCGGGGCCTCGTGCAGGTTGGGACACTGCTCCCCTGACGAACCTGCTCGGAAGGCTCATGTTCCCGGTTCCTATTCCTTGGCTTCCTATCTTCCTTTTCCTATTTTATTTTTCCTTCACACTCTGCGCACTGCCAGCTTCAACAATCGAGGGTTTTTGCACTAAGGTGGCATAGTCTGTCAGCTCTAACACTACTACTTGGTTCTGTATCCACTGTTTTAGACCAAGCTGAAACCTTCACGCTTTCTTTTCTTTGGTATTCACGAACTCAGGCACAAATCTCGACAACTCAGTAAATTTGGCCTCATATTCTGCCATAGTAATCTTATCCTGTTTCAACTCCAGAAACCTAATCTCCATCTGGGTTTCCATAAACCTAGGGAAATACTTATCTAAGAAAAGTCGGGTAAATCTATCCCATGGGATCACATCATCAGTCTCTAGGTTTCGTTTGGACTCCCACCAGTAGTTAGCTTCTCCTTTCAGCATGTAAGAAGTGAAAATAGTCTTGTGTCGTTCCTCAACACCTAGTATCTCGAAGGACTTCTCTATTTCTTTGAGCCAGGCTCGTGCTTCAATGGGGTCGGCAGATCCTAGAAACTCTGGGAGTTTGAGAGATTTGAAGGCTCTAAAGGCAGTAGCTGCAGTCTGTTGGGCAGCATGTAGATGTGGTGGAATAGGCTGTTGGTTCAGATTTGCTCTTAGCAGTTCCGTAAATTCATTCATGGGGTTCCCTCCCTGATGGGTATCCTCAGCCTCTTCTTCTACATATTATTCCTCATCATATTCATTATAGTCTAGGTATTCTTCATTTTGCTCATTCACTACAGGGTCAGGTTCACCTCGTTGTTGGTTAACAGATTCTGCGGGCTGTGCCCTGGTTCCTCTTCTATGGGGTGGCATTATTCTGATATTGAAAATTGGTCAACATAGTTGTAATTATAACAGTTGGATTATTTTATTCATATGTAAGCATGTCATTTATTATCTAGCAGGTTTTTATAAAGTGCAATAATATAGACATCATTTCTTAATAACTGCTTAGATATATGTTAATAAGATCTCCCACTTATATCTTGGGGATGAAACAACTAGCCGAGTTGATTACAATCTATCACTACTAGTTCTGAATACTGAAATGAAAATACATAAGCCGTGTACCCTGAAGGGCTAGGAATGCTATCTACTACTAGCTATCCTATCAAAATTGGTGACAAGTCACCCAGCCTTCTTCAAGGTCTATATCTAGTCACTAGTCTCTCAGTCATTATCGCTGTGAGTGAGGTCACGCACCCTCTTCATCGCTCCTGCAATCATCAGCTCTGCATCAACTACCGGGATGTATCCTCCCACTGCTGTCATCCTCATCTGAACCCTGTTACGGAGCTCGATCCCATCGATCTCTCTGCGGGTTATGGCTGGGGAAGCAGCTCTGAAATCCCCTGGGTATCCTAGTCGGGTGGCTCTCTCAGCTGTCAGTGCCTGGCGTAACTCCGTAATGCGAGCAAATGCCGCAGTGATCTCAGCGTTAAGTTGACCCACTATCCAGTCGTGTACAACTACATGTATGGTCACCGGTGGTGATAAAGGTGAATCTGGGTCGCTACAGGATATGTCATGAACCTCGTGGAACTGTGCTCGTATCGCTTCCCCATCATCATCATCAGTATAAGGCATAGGGCTCTAGATCCCTGGGGGTGGTGTAGGAAAGCGAATAGGCGGGTGAGGGTACATCTCTATATCTCTCCAGACTATGCCATTAGCTATGGGGACAGGAAGCTCAGTCTCCTCCTCTAGGACATCCTCAGTAGGGTTATCATCTGAATCATCAATGGGTGGGCTCTGAGGCTCGGGAATAGGGTCACGATCAGGGACCATGACATCATCAACCGGATCAATCTCCCTCCTAGGCTCCACTGGTACCTGACACAATAGGCAAGGTGTTACTAACTTAGAGTCGGAATTCCCTTGAGGGTAAAACAGTCAAGGCTACCTGTGTAGCCCGACGACGAACTCGACTTGAGTTCTAATTGATTATTTTATTATCCTATGTCTACGTATTTTATATCATATCGTTTCCAAGATTTGATAACCTAAGGCTCTGATACCATTTCTGTGGTGCCCCAAAACCCGGGGTCAGGAGTCTCGGAGTCCACGCCATCTAAACTCACATAACTCACACTACAATATATAAATACTCACGCTTCACGACCCACACTTATCACACCCACACACTTACAGGTTATTGTCTTGGAAACGAACCATCATAACTAGAGTAATTGTTAACCATCAAGTGATATTTATTACAACCCAAAAGTAATTAATCTTACCGGGGAGTGACCTTTAGGTAAGGCTAGTCCACCGGTCAAATATACGTTTCTTGTTTCTTACCTTACATAAGTCATACTTATAAATAAGCCGAATTATAAACAACTAAAGACTAATCCAACTTATTCTGACTACCTGTGGTACAACACCAAACAATCTACGGAACAGTTAGCCATTTCCTACCCGTTTCCTGGCTGTGGTTCTCATGACAGGCATCTTGATTCACTGTTGTGTTGTGTCAATTTAAGAAAACAAGTGTGAGCTATAATGCCCAGCATAATAATGTACAGTATGAAAATGACTGTATGATAACATTATATATGATAATTATGTTTTATTCGAAAATAGTTTTCCTTGGTGATACACACCTTCTTATGAAAACAATTCTTTAAGGGATTTTAATATCCTGCGAATACCTTAATAGTAATCCCAGCACCTAGGCTTGGGTTACGGTATTGCATCACAATTCTAATTTGAAGAATTAGGATACTCGTTGGAGCCACCGTATACGATGATCAGTCGTAATATGATAATAGTAACCTTTTCTACTAGTAGAAGGACGACACCTTCGTATCCCGGTTATCACCCTTGCCGCATTCGGGCTACGTGTCCCATTTTCGGGTATACACATACATCACAAGTTCCTAAGTACACAGAGTACCTTCGCCTGCGGTACCTTTGGTAGTCCATCTAGCACACATAGTACTAGAGTCTATCACTCCCTTGTCCTTTAAAAGAATTCTATCAATCTCGAGAACTTGAACCACATCGAAGTTCACCAAGCATTTTGCTTGTTCATAGAAATAGCTTATCTCTCTAAGATATAAGTGTATATATATGTATATATGTACTTCCGAGAATTTCCGAGGAAGTACTAAGGATGTGAGTTGACCGTTGTCAACAGATAATTAATAAGGGGGAAAAGTTTCTCCTTGAAACTATATTCAACATATTAAATAAGTCGGGATAATATTCGCCGACGATCTGAAATTATTCGAATGATATT
The DNA here is from genome assembly GCF_009905375.1 of Apium graveolens. NCBI lineage: Eukaryota > Viridiplantae > Streptophyta > Magnoliopsida > Apiales > Apiaceae > Apium > Apium graveolens. Next base: position 70,603,932 of record NC_133657.1, on the reverse strand, counting down.
CTGAAATTAGAAAGTATATTTTAAATCAGAATCTATGATTTTTAAATCAATAATAAACCCTTTAATAAATAATAAATAATTAAATGATAATCGATAAATAATTAAACCTCGAATGGGTTTACTCTTTAAAAGAATATTTAAATTAATATTCCTCAACTAGTTTGTGTCTCCATAATTAATAATCTATAGTGATTAATCGGGTTTGAAATAAATAGTCATTGGAGTATACTACTCCCATAATAAGGAATAAGTATATAGAATTTATTATTCGAACAATAAAATATAGTTGAGGGAATATGATCGTTGGGAAATCGTTTTAATAAAAGTTCGAGGTGTTTTATTGTTTCGTAAGTGGATGATAAGTCCCTTTAAAACGTACTACTATGGACTTATAACCATCCTCTAATATCACCGGAATGATTCCCGGGTTTTATCTTAAATCCCGACCGACTCTCGGTCTTATATAATACGTCACGCTTAAAGCGAAATAACATTTTAAGGTATATACTTTATCGTACAACATCGCTATATTATGCGAAATTTCAACAACTATGTATCATGGCAAGCATGGTATTTATGCAATGATAGTAAAACAATCCTTTCACAACACAATAGTAAAAATGGAGTTGGGTTCGTAAACTTGCCTGGGTATCTCGAGGTGGAGGATGCTCTAGGTTCCGCTCTGAAATCTATAACCATAAACACATTTCATTTCGTTAGGTTCCGTTCTAATTTATGGAAACTCACACTCATGCGCTACTTATTATGCACCCTTTCAACTTATACTACCCTTATTATTCCTTTAATTCATTTTCACATTATGATCACTTCGTTTTTCCTAAGTATCTTAGGTTCATTCTTATTATCGTCGTCGGCTCCGCTTATGGATTCTTACGGTTTCTACTCGCGCGGTCTCAGCTCCGATATTTTTATAAAATTGAGAAATCATTATTTTCACTTGAAATTTTTATGGCCGTTAGGAAACTCTCTATGTTACCCTCTTTAAAAGTTTCATGATTTATGAACACTTTTAAGTTGATCCTTTATATTTTCAAAGTTCGTGATTCGTAGCAGTTTTTTGTCGCGTAAATCATTTTTACTAAAACGGCCATAACGTTTGATCCGTAAATCGGAATCAAGTGATTCAAGCGCCTAAACGATCCTTATAATATTGTCTATCCTAAAAAAGGTTTATTTTTCAAGAAACTACAGTTTACAACTTCGGTACTTTCTGCAGAAACTTAAAATTATGATTCGTTGGTTTTAACGGAGTTATGTTTACGATCGGGATTTCGTTTACGCCCTAACTCTTAACACAACCACCAACAATCATCATATCATCATCAACACACAAAATCCTCTCAAGAACATCATGTTCTTGAGGCAACAACAACCAACCTTAAATCTACTTAACTTAATCATCAAGATTTCACCAATAACACTCATTATACTAGGTTTACTACCACATACTAAATGGATCTTAAAAATGAATCTTAAATAAAGTTGGGCCAAAGATTTTTACCTTTATTGAAAGATTGAGATGTGTTCTTGAGGATGTGGAGTCTTGGAAGTGCTTGGTATGATTTTTAGAACTTAAAACCACCATTAAAATCAAGAAACCAAAGAGAGGTTACTATTCATACTACTCACTAGTGAGTTTCTTGAATTTATTTCACCCATCAAACCTTGATAAAAAGAGATGAAAGAATTTTCTTACCTTAGTTTAATTTCTAGGAGGCTTGAGAATTAATTGGAGGATTTAACAAGAGCTAGAACTTGGAGTTTTGAATTTGAATTCTCTCCCTTTTTTCATTAGGGCCGAATGGAGCATCAAGGGGGGTATTTATACTCCTCTTGGTTGCTTAGCTTGGTTGATTTTCTAGGTAACTTCTAGGAAGATGGGGTGATATCTTGCAATTAATTTTTATTCTCCTAGTATAGCATTCTAGGTTGAGTCTTGGTTGCAAATCTTAGGGACAAATCTTTGTACCTTGCTAGCTTATAAGCTAACAACAAGGTTTAGCTTCCTTAGCACACTATTTTGCTAGCTAGCTTGGTCATCATATGGTTAGCTCACTATTTGATGAAGTAACCATGGTTACTTCCTTACCATGGTTTAGTTAGTGCGTTACGTTTATTTAATCATTTACGTGTTCGCTCGGTTACTTAAACGTTATTCGTAATACTTACTCGTAAATGGTTCGCGATGTAATTCCTTTCGTATTCATTCCTTATATTTTTAATTATCCTACTTGAATATAAATTCATAGGGTTGTAATCTCATAATTATATTGTGATTCCCGTAATCCCCGATGAGTCGAAAATACGGTCATTTTTCAAAGTTCATTTTCTTCGAAAACTAATAGCGTTTTCATACACTCATTTGGTACGTATAATCGTAATATCAACTCCGAAACTCATTCCCTCATGCACTACATAGTGTGGGTTCAAAAGTTTTTCTAGTCCGTCAGGGTTACTATTCATTAAATGTTTTACAAGGTCTCAAAAATTGGAGTTATTACAGATAGTTTCTTTTAGGCTTCATGATTAAATTTGCTTTTGGAGATTTGATGCAGGAAGTTTGACCCTTTTCCAGATAGTTCATACTAATATCATTCACAGAAATTTTCATGACTTGAGAGTGATGACTAAAGATTTTATCTGGTTTTTGAATTGGCCCAAACTTTTGTTGAATCTCTGCATCTATCTTTCTCCACTTTTCTTTCAATTCCTTCTGAGCTGCTGTTATATCAATATTTAGCAGTTTGTCATCTATGTTCAGTTTTGCTGCTGCCAGATTTATGATATCAATGCTATCCAGGGCTGGTGGCTTTGTGAAAGCAATTGTTGGCACAATCACTTTGATGACTTGTATATTAAGTTGTTGGTCCCCCTCACTTGCATCTTTCTCCCCCTCACTTGAGCTTTTCTCCCCCTTTTTGTTAGCATCAAGTTGTAGAGTGGAGGGGAGTTGAGCAGCCACCAGCTGTTGGAGTAGAGCAGTTTGAGTTTCTTGATTGGTAAGTATCTTGGCCACTGACTTCTCTACATCAGATAATCTTGAGTCCATGGCTTCAACTTTTCTATTGAGATCAGTTTCTTTCCTTAGCTTATGAGCTATTTCAGTCATGGTAGTTCCAGGCATTCTAGCATCCAACCTTTCTATGAAATCCTATTTTACTTCAGACATTTCTTGTTTGATTTCATCTACACTCTGACTGTGATGAAGAGCTTGTATTTTGTGTAGTTGAAGTGCCTCAAGGTGAGCTTTACGTAGCTTCTTTGTGCTAGCATTATGAGATGATTGAATTGCTGCTTGGGTGTCATGGATCAGCTTGAATAGTGTTGATTGGAGATGGGAGTAGGAACACTCTTTTGTTAGCATCCAGGCTGGAGTGTCTGCATCTCCCTCTATGCTCATGCTGTCTTCCTCATCATCCCCACAAGCTTCTCCAAATAAATCTTTAGCCAATTCAAAATCAATACCGGTACTGGAAGGCATAGCAATGATTGCATCTTTTGCTCTTTGTAGAGATTGTATAGTGTGCACCAACTGTAGCATCCTTTCAGCCTCCTTATTGCCATGTATAGCTAGAGTTTGGTAAGCTATAGCAGGGTGAGTAAATGTCTCAGCATCTAGGGAAATAGAGTCTATAGCAGCTTGATAATCTTGCTAAAATAGTCTTTTCCTTTCTGCTTCATTGACACTCATTGACTCACTTGCAATGATTTCCATCCTTATCACTCCTGTACCTGCTTTTCTATCATGATCTCTATATTTTTGCATCAAGGGCTCCCCTTGGCTTCCTACCCTCACACCCTCACCTTCACCATCTAAGGTGGGAGTCCTCTCACTTACTTTTGCCAGTCCTGAAGAAATGGACTGCATTTGTTCACTCTTTTTCTCTCCTTTTTCCTGGGAGCAACCCAGAATCTCACTCAATTCACTCCCTTCCCTCAGTCCTAAGAGTGATTGAACTACTACTAAGTCCTCTGCACTTGTAAGAATTTATGAAATTTGAAGTTGTGCAGAGACACCCGACGGATGAGGAATATCCATCGGGTTAGCAGTTTGACTATCTGACGGATGACTGCTGTTAAGCTTATCCGTCGGGATACAATCACTACTCGACGGATGATGAATATCCATCGGGATAGTAGAAATGAAAGAGTTTGGAGTGGAGATTATTGTTGACTCTGTGCCGATTTATGAAAATCTTGGCACAGATGTCTCAATCAGAAAGGAATGGTAAATGAGCTGACAAATCATCTAAAATATGTTGCTCATTTACTTGGATTTTTAGCTTTTCCAAGAGAGTTAAAGATAGAGATTTTGGAAGTGATGTATTGATCATGTCAACATCCAGTGAGTGTGTGGAAGAATTTAGTGTTTCAGGTGCTTCAATTATGAGAGATTTTGGCTGTGACTCCACATTTATTGGAGCCACATCAACCTGACTTTGAGAAGGTGCAGTGACTGTGACTTTAGCACCAGTTTGCACAGTGTGTGAGCCCTGTGCATCCCCAAGGGTTTTCGATCTTTTCTTTCTAGCATAAGTTTGTGGTGAGCTAGTGTCCCTACCCCTCTTGGCCTCTGCTCCTGGTTGGGAGCTTGTTTCAATGGTAACATCCTTTTGGGAGGATGAAACCAGTGATGAGCTAATTTCCTTATTAACAACCACAGTTTGTTGGGAAACTGTGGTGTGGCTAGGTTTGGGTACACTCTTCTCACCAGCCTTATCTTTAGGGCTTCTTTGATTTTCACCCTGTCCCTCACCTTTCATACCCTGCTTCACACTCCCCTCTTTAGTTTTAGTAGATTTTACAACTGATTTCTTTCGAAAGAAATCAGAGGGGGCTTTCTTAGCTTTGGATTTAGAAACTTTTGTTGATTTGGTAGCTTGGGTAGGCATCTGTTTGGTCATTGGCACATATATCATGGCTACACTAGAAGGCAAAGAAATGTGTGAGGTTGGAATAGTAGAGACATTAGAATTTACCTGACTTACCTGAGGTCCCTCAATTACTGGAAAATAGTACAAGGGCACCTCCTTGTGATGATTTGCTCTATTTAAATCTGCAATAATCCTTATTTCTTTAACCCAACAATTCAGCTTGTTGGTTGGGTTCGCAATCTCAATATTCTCAATAAGATGGTTAGCAAGCATCATAAAGAATCTAGCATAATAGACACTTTTACCTCTCTTATTGATTTCTCCTAACTTAAAGCCTAACTCAAACAAAACCAAGTCACTGGAATTGAATTACTTATCAGTAACTAGCATTTAAAGCATGTTGAGCATGGATATATTGATAGAATCAAAGTTGCTAATCTTACCAGAAAACACTTTAGTTATCACATCACACGAACAACTCCATTCTTTCCTAAGACCCAACCTCCTAATTTCACTTAACTTAGAGGTAGTGAGTGCATTGCCCATAGAATTAAGCATGTTAACAATGTCAGTGTCTGTGTGTGGAGTAGTTACAGTATTATCAGGAATCCTAAAGCATGCTTTCATAATGTCACTATTTATGCAAAACTCCCTACCTTTTAGAGTGAAAGTGATGGTCTTGTCTATTGAGTTATATATTGTAGTTGTCCACATCTCCTCTACAACCTCACAGTAAATGGTGGGTGATTCCAGTATGGCATAGTTGAGTTTGCAGTTCTTCACAAAATCCATCATTTTGTGATAGTCACCAGATTGCTGAATCTCCTTGTTTACTAAAGATGAGAAGTTAATTTTCTCATAGATGTAACCGGTTTGAGACATGATTTTCACTACAGGTGCCATTTTTAGAGATTTAGACTTTGCAGAGAAAGAGTTTGCTTTTGAGAAAAAGAAGTTAGGGCAATTGAATCTTGAGAATGATAAAAGAAAAGATTGAAAAAGAATTTAGCTTTTATACTATCTCAAAGATAAACTGACAAAAATAATAAAGTAAAATAAAGGACCAATAAAAATTTCCCAAAATAGTTGTTTAAAAATAAATAAACTGTAAAAATTCCGTCACTTATCCGTCGTGTCATGCTTACAAACTGTATGTGTACTCGATGGATAATGTTCATAGAATTAATGGCTAGGATTGAGACAATTCGACAGATGAAGATAAATCAGCTATACGTCGAGTTATAAATATTCCAGAAAAATAATTGATTTTTATTGACAAATAGTATTCCGACGGATGATCAAACTCGATGGATAATGATCATCCATCGGGATGCAAATTTTGACTTTATCAAAATATTATCGAAAACAGAAAAATCAATTAAATTTCTGGCTACATTACAACTTGCAAAATATCTAAAATAATTCAAGAAAAATTGAGCATACCTAATTCACTTACTAACCTTGAAAAGGTGGATTCATCAAGTGGCTTGATAAATATATCTGTAAGCTGCTTTTCACTTGGAACAAAATGCAGTTCCACAGTACCATTGATCACATGTTCCCTTATGAAGTGGTACTTGATGTCTATGTGCTTTGTTCTTGAATGTTGTACTGGATTTTCAGTGATGGCAATTGCACTTTTGTTATCACAGAAAATAGGAATCCTATCCACTTGTAGACCATAGTCCAACAATTGGTTTTTCATCCACAAAATATGTGCACAGCAACTACCAGCATCAATATATTCAGCTTCAGTTGTAGAAGTAGAGACTGAATTTTGCTTTTTTACTGAACCAGGACACAAGCTTGTTTCCATGAAATTGACAGGTTCTTGTTATACTTTTTCTGTCTATTTTACAACTTGCATAATCTGTATCTGAATAACTAGTTAGATCAAAACCAAAATCTCTAGGGTACCAAATGCCAAGTTTTGGTGTACCCTTGAGATATCTGAAAATTCTCTTAATAGCTAGTAAATGACATTCTCTAAGATCAGCCTGAAATTTAGAAAACATACAAGTAGCAAACATTATATCTGGTCTACTGGCTGTTAAGTATAGAAGTGAACTAACCATGCCCCTATAACTTGAAATATCCACAGACTTTTCGGTAGTGTTTAATTTAAGCTTAGTTGTAGTGGCCATGGGAGTTTTTGCAGATGTGCAATCTATTAGATCAAACTTCTTTAAAAGATCATGAATATATTTAGTTTGACTAATGAATATTCCATCACTAACATGCTTCACTTGCAAACCTAGAAAGTAAGTTAGTTCTCCCATCATGCTCATTTCATACTACTTTGCATCAATTTGGCAAACTTTTTGCAAAGTTTTTCATCTGTAGAGCCAAATATAATATCATCTACATAAATTTGAACAAGTATACTAGAGCCATTAACATTTCTAAAGAATAAAGTTTTATCAACAGTACCTCTTGTGAAGTGATTTTCCAAAAGAAACTTTGATAAAGTGTCATACCAGGCTCTAGGTGCTTGATTCAGTCCATAAAGTGCTTTCAAAAGATAGTAGACATGATTTGGGAAATTTGGATCTTCAAAACAAGGAGGCTGATTAACATATACTTCCTCCTCCAAATCTCCATTCAGAAATGCACTTTTGATATCCATTTGATAGACTTTGAAATTGGCATGAGCTGCATAGGCTAAGAAAATTCCGATGGCTTCAAGTCTTGCAACAAGAGCAAAAGTTTCATCAAAATCTATTCCTTCTTTTTGACAATAACCCTTAGCAACCAATCTAGCTTTGCTCCTGACCACTATGCCATTTTCATCCATCTTGTTTCCGAATACCCATTTGGTGTCAATTGGATTCTTTCTTTTAGGCTCGGCTTCCATACTTTATTCCTTTCAAATTGGTTTAGCTCCTCCTGCATAGCTAAAATCCAATCAGGATCCAACAAAGCTTCTTCTACCTTCTTTAGTTCTTCCTTAGATAGGAAGCTGCTATATAGACATTTTTCTTGAGTTGCTCTCCTTATTTGAACTCTAGAAGACACATCACCAATGATGAACTCAAAGGGGTGACCTTTTGTCCATTTCCTTTATTGAGGTAGATTAGCTCTAGATGAAGAGGCCTCATTGTTGTCTTGATGTGTGACTGAGTTTTGATTATTAGAAACTCCCCCTGATTTTGTGAATCTTTGGTTTGAGAAAGGAGAATTTTCTATAAGTGATCTATTCTGACTTTCAGCTTCTTTTGAAAACCCATCGGATGGTGCACTTTGTGTTCCGACGGATGAGGCTGATTGTCTCCCGACAGATAAAGTAGATTATCTCTCGACGGATGAAGCATTTTGCAACTCGACAAATGTTGAATTTTGTGCTTCATTAGTAGCAGATTTTTCTGCATTATCCTTTTCCATTATTTCCTGATCACTTTCATCATCACTGTCATCACGAACCATCTCCACATTATCAAATTTGAGACTCTCATGAGAATCTTCATCTTGCAGTCCTTTATCTTTTTATCATCAAACACAACATGTATTGATTCCATGATAATGTTGGTTCTTAGATTGTAGACTGTAACGCCCCCAAATCCAGGGTCAGGAATCTGGGTCGTCACGTAATCCTTCAATCATGTGTAACCTGCATAAACTCAATAATCCAACAATTCCATATCACAGACCCATAATTTCACACACTCACAAGTTATAGCCTTAGAAACGACGTACAACAAGTATCATCTATTATTAGAACTCAAATGTACTTTACGGGATCTCAAACAATTATTTATAACCTCCACATGAAGTTACAATAATTACGACTGATATCTTATACCTATCTGATACTCTAGCCCACCTGAGACAAAGCTGCTAGGGATTCTCCCCATGACTGTAAGCGACTAAGTCTCACACCGGTATGCTGGTTATCTGTTGTGTTGTGTCATTTAAAAGAAAGCAAGAGTGAGCTATAATGCCCAATATAATAATGTACCATATGAAATGATTGTATGATAAACTCAAGTAAAACGTCATATATGGTAAATACGTTTTCTTCAAAAATAGTTTTCCTTGGTGATACACACCTTCTTATGAAAACAATTCTTTAATGGATTATTATCCTGCGAATACCTTAATGGTAAACCTAGAACCTATGCTCGGGTTACGGTATTGCATCATAATTCCAATTGGAAGAATAGGACATTCATTGGAGCCACCGCATACGATGATCAGTTATACTACGGAAATAGTAACCTTTTCTACTAGTAGAAGGACGACACCTTCGTATCCCGGTTATCACCCTAGCCGCATTCGGGCTTTATATGCTTCCTCATTCAGCCCAGGTATATTTTACATACTTCGTATGTCCTTCGGTACACATGGTACCTTCTCATACGGAACATAAATATGGTAGTCTCCCCAGTCCACAAAGTACTGGATCTCTACCCCTCCCTTGTCCTTTTAAGAATCCTATCATCTATTTGGAATCATTGAACCATATCGAAGTTCCCCAAGCGTTTTCTTTGTTGATAGGTACAACTTTACCTCTTATATATGTATATGTACTTCTGAAAGTTTTCGGAGGAAGTACTAAGGATGTGAGTTGACCGTTGTTAGCAGATAAGTAAATAAGGGGGAGTTTCTTTTGAAACTATATTAAAAATATTTAAAATAAGTCGAGATAATATTCTCCGATGATCTGAAATTATTCGAATGATTTTCCGAAAATCAGAAAGTATTTTAAATCTGGTTTTATGATTTTTAAATCATAAATAAATCATTTAATAAATATTTAATAATTAAATATCAATCGTTAAATAATTAAACCTCGAATAATTATGCTTTTAAAAGAATATTGAAATAATTTTCCTCAACTATTTTATATTTAAGTAATTTAATAATCTTTAATATTTAATCGGGTTTGAAAAAAATAATCGTTGGAGAATACTTCTCCCATAATAAATTAATAGTTAATTAATATTTATTATACGAATAATAAAATATAGTTGAGGGAATACGATTGATAGGGATAAATAAGTCCTGATTTTATAATTAATGGGCTGCTAGGCCCAATATAAAGATGTATGATATTCAGACCAGAAAGGTTAAGCCTGATGGATCAGATCAGGTCTGGTCGAATAAAAATGGCCCAAAAGCCCTGATTATTAATTAATTTCGTAATTAATTAATAAGGGAAAAATCAGCTGTTGAGAAGAGTCCTGATAAGGATATAAATCCTTATAGATAAGCCTCAAGGGGACCTAAAAGGATAAGGAATCAGTTTCCTACTATCTAGGACTCCAAAGTCCATTCTAATTATGAGACTTGCCCACCAAGTCTCCTATACCAAGTCCAATTCAAGGACCACCAACATCTATATAAGGGGTCTCACCCCCACCAATCAGAACTACGTTTTTTGACTTGATCCTTGGCAATCAGCAAGGTACGTAGGCATCTTGTTAAGGCAGATTGAGTCACGAAACACAAGAGCAGTCAAATCGAGCCTTGGAGCTCACGTTCCTTAGTATTAAATACAGCAATTATATATAGTAGTTTTAATCCATAACAACGATCTTTGAAAATCGTTTTAATAAAAGTTCGAGGTATTTAATATTTCGCAAGTGGACATCGAGTCCCTTGGAATAAAATAAGTACGGACTTTTAATGATCCAAAACAATTCCGGGATGATTCCCGAGTTTATACTTTATAAAAAACTGACCGACTCTCGGTCTTATAACTTATATATCACGCTCTACTATAGCGTTTGTATTCTTAAATAAAACACCTCCGGAATACTTCCGGGTTTTCATAAAATTATACTGACCGATTCTCGGTCTAAAATATACTCCTCATATATACAACTCTACTCTCTAGCGTTATCGATCGAAATTCGGTAATATTCATATACCGAAATCATTATCATATCGTATGATATTATATATCATAATTCGTAAAACATCGTAAGTATAGCATCATGTATATATCGACATTATTTGAAAACAAACACAACAGTTTCAAAAAGGTAGGGTTTGAAAACTTGCCTGGGTATCTCGAGGTGAAGGATGCTCTAGGTTCCGCTCGGAAATCTATAATTATAAACAAAATTCGTTTTGTTAGGTCCCGTTCTAATTTACGGCGACTCGCACTCACGCGTTACTTATTATGCACCCTCTCAACTTATATTACCCTTATTATTTATTTAAGTCCTTGTTCTCATTATGGTCGTTTCCTTTTTCGAAGTGTCTTAAGTCCGTTTTCACTTTCCTCGTCGGCTCTGCTTATGGATTCTATGGTTTTCTAATCGCGTGGTCTCGGCTCCGATATTTTTATAAAATTGAAAAATCATTTTTTTACTTGAATTTTTTATGGAAGTTAGGAAAGTCAATTTACTACTCTCTGTAAAAATTTCATAATTTATGAACATTTTTAAGTCGATCCTTTTTATTATCAAAATTCGTAATTCGTAGCAGTTTTTGTCGCTTAAATCAGTTTTAGTAAGACGACCATAATTTTTGATCCGTAAATCGGAATCACGCGATTCAAGCGCCTAAACGATCTTTATAACATTTTATATCATAATCAAGTGTTATTTTTAAAGAAACTACAGTTTACATCTTCGGGACTTTCTGCAGAAACTTAAAGTTACGTTTTATTCGTTTTAGCGGTATTACGGTTATGATCCGAGTTTCATTTATGCTTTAAATCTTTATACTACCACCAACAATCAACATATCATCATCACTACACTAACTCCTCTCAAGAACATCATGTTCTTGAGGCAGCAACAATCAACCTTAAATCTACTTAGCTAAACATCAAGATTACAACAATACTTCCACCAAAACTAGGTTTACAACTATGTTCTAAAAGAATCTTGAACTTAAATCTTAATTAAGGATGGGTCAAAAAATTATACCTTTATTGAGAGCTTCAGATGTGTTCTTGATGATGGTGAAGTCTTGGGAGTGCTTAGTAGGGATTTTGGAACCTAAAACAACCATTAAAATCAAGAAACCAAATAAAAGTTACTATTCATAGTATTCACTATCACCTTTCTTGAATTTATTTCACCCCTCAAATGAGCTTAGAGATTTATCTTACCTTAGTTTAGGTGGTATGAAGCTTGAAAATTAATGGGGGAATTTTTCCATGGCTAGAGCTTGGTATTTTGATTTTGATTTCTCCTTGTTTAGTGATAGGGCCGAATGGAGCTTTTGGGAGAGAGAGAGGGAGAGAAAATGTGTTGCTTCCTTGATTGCTTCTTGGTTGCTTCTTGCAATAATGTTGTGATATCTTGTTTATTCTTCTAGTATAAGTCATAGGATTGATTTTTGTTACCAAATCTCTAGACAATTCTAGCTAGGATTTTTAGATTACAAGCTAAGCTAATTAGCTTAGCCATTCGCTTCACTATTCTCTAGCCCTAGTTGATCATCCTACTTCCTTAGCTCACTATTTAATAAAATAACCATGGTTACTTTTCTACCACGTTTAGTTAGTGTGTTACGTTTATTTAATCGTTTACGCGTTTGTTCGGTCATTTAAACGTTTTCGTAATACTTTCTCGCAAACGGTTCGCGACGTAAATCCTTTCGTATTTATTCCTCATATTTTGAAATATCATCTTTGGATATAAATCTGTAGGGTTTTAAATTCATAATTATATTGTGATCCTCGTAATCCTCAATGATTCGCAAATATGGTCATTTTTCAAAGTTCGTTTTCTTGGAAAACTAATTGCGTTTACATACACTCATTTGGTACGTATAATCATAATATCGACTTCGAAACTCATTTTCTCATACACAGCATAGTGTGGGATAAAAAGTTTTTCCCGTCTGTCAGGGTTACTATTCATTAAGCATTTTACAAGGTCTCAAAAATTCGAGTTATTATATTACTATTCATAAAGGTCTTTTACTGATTTCAAAAATTTGGGTTTTTACAGTCTTCCCCCCTTAAAAGGATTCTGTCCCGGAATCAGTTTAGAAACAGGTAGGGATATGTTTCTCACATGACAACCTCGAGTTCTCACGTTGGCTTTGCAGTATTTGATCTCTTCATAAAAGTTTTACTCCCCCGTCAAATATATTTCAGAGTACTTGTTATTGTAGATCTATGATCTCTACACGTTATTCCACATACGTTAAGTATGGTGCAAGTTTATTGGCTCATTTTCAATCGTATGTATGGCTTTGACGGTTAAATTTCCTAACCTCGATTTGTGGTATTCGTTATAAACTTGGCGACCGTTCGACGATGGTGCTAATTTATAAGTCAATTTTCTTAGTCCTTTAATTCTTCAACCGGTTCAATAAATCTTGGGTTCAACATTTCTTTCCCTTACGAATCTCATCACTCCCTCCTCAGGAGGTACTTTCAACAATACTTAGTCTGTTACTTCGTACTTTCTGTCTTTATAGTTCTGGTCCGCATATCTCTATTATTCATCCTGGGCTGCCACTAGCCGGGTTCTGATAAGTTCTAGGAATTCCTTTGGTCTGTTGACTCAACTATGGTCCAGTATCCTCCGCTTACCAATTTCTTCCCAACCTAAGAGAGAACGATTCTTTCTTCCGTACAAAGCTTTGTAGCCGTTCCAATGCACGCATGATAACTCGTTATTATCGGTAATTCGAATAACGTCACCTGGTCGCTTCATTTCCCTAAAAATCTATAATATGGACGATTAACGCATCTTCTAGTGTTTAGAATCATCCTTCAACTTATTTGTTTCCCCCTTCATCGCTCCTACTAGTGCTGGTGTTTCGTTCCTTAACATTTTCCCATTTTGGTGCATCATCTCTGTCAATTATTTTATGTAAGAAGTCCTCGTTGCATTTCTACACGTTCGTCGCCTGTTATACATTTAGAGTTAGATTTAACATTTCTTCCCGTAGTAACGTAAGGAACGTCGGATCCTGTTGCCATCTTAAAGGAAGCACCATTTCATACGCAATTGATTGATAAGCTTTTAGAGTCGTGGAACGCTCAACTTCCGTTATCGATCAAATTTCTTTAATCACTCCTCGTATAATATTTGTAGTACTATGATACCTTCCGGGTCGTATTCATTATTATTGCTAGCACATTAGATGTATTCGTGTTTATTGGAAACTGCTACTAGTGGCCTTTTTAGGGTGTGTACGATATTTCTTACCTTTAGTCCGTTCTAACCATAACATTCTTCATTCTTCCACTTTGTCCTTCGTGAGGGATATCGGGGTCTATTTTCCGTATGCTCGCGTGGTAAGTATACCTATACGAATTTTCTGTCAATGATAGGCGATTCTCCTAACCGTTCCAAATAAAAGGCAAGTCGATAGGCGTATCTTCAATGGTCTGGATAGTCCTCCCATTCTACTTATCGATTTGAGAACTCTAAGTCGTGCCTCTGTTCGTCCCTTCTCATGAAATATCTTGGGTCCTTGTGTGGCGCGATATCACGGGGTCTCTCTATCACCAATTATCTCTTCCGCGTTCATAACAATTTTATAGAGCGGAGATCTATTATTTGTATAGTAAAATAAGCGGTCTTTTTTTAACCTATTACTAAAAATCCTAAAATAGCACGACGGCTTACTTGGTTCTTGATAATCCTCCTCCAAAATTTATTATAATAAACTCTTACTCCCATTCGGGTCATTTACAGGCTGCAATCACCAAAATTTTAATCCTCGACATTCCGTTTTCATTTTCAACCATGTCAATCACATCCATTTTCATATTCGGTCATGACCAATATCTTTTACATTTTTTTAGGCATCTTTAAGTCTTCTTGTTAAGTAATAAAAGGTTCTTTCATGCGATCCTTCTCATCAGTTATTCTGAGAGTTGTCATCCTCAATATATCTTTCCCAACTTAAAGTGTCGGCCACCGCATTGGCCTTTCCTTGATGATAATAGATTTCTCAATCACGGTCCTTGATCAATTTGACCAAAACTTCTACTCCGTGTCCAACGTAAGAAACAAAATTTCCAAATTTTCCTCATATGTTAAACTCCTTGTCCCTTTTAGTGTGAACCTTATCGCAATTATTCTAGATCAGTATTAGGACGCCTTATGTCATGGTCCTTAAGCTGCATAAATGTATCATTACATTTCATACAAAATCCTGTTTTTATCGCCGAGTATTTTTAACAAGAGGTTATTACTAATCTTACCTTCACTTTTTTAAAATCTTATTCCTCGAATTTATACGTGATTGGTCTTTCCCGAATTCATTAGTTCTTATCCCGATAGTGTTTCACAAAAGCGTACCTCACTAATCACGTTGTATCTCTATTATCGTTCTTCTATAACCATGTTAAAGATCTTTATGATAATAACTAAACATGGTATTCCCTTTTTAAAACAACTTACTCATCACGATGCTCTGAGTGCACCATCATAGCACAAAGCTTTCTATCTCATATTAAAACAATCAATTATTAACTATACCTTTCTTTGTTCGAAAGGCAATTAGCCTTGGAAGAATGATTTTTTTACGATATCGATGCAATTTAGACAATCTTAACTAGATTTCAAAATCTAATATCTGAAGAAATAATGAGCTCTGAATAAAAGAGTCGCAACACTCAAAAGATTTATAACTTGGAAGGAAGAATACAACCGGGATTATTCTTCAATGTCCTTAGAATTTTATATTATGATATAATAAAGAATATCTCTTGAAAGCAATGATTGCTGAATAATAACATCATTCGAATGACACTTGTAAGATTTCCCCATTGAAAGAATACTTTTATTTTCGAAGAATGAAAGAAATATCGAATAACATCCTCAACCAAAGCTTAACCATTGAGGTTTCAAAGAGATGCTATTTTGAAAGAAGGAATTCTATCCAATGATTAATAATTAAGGAAGTATATTGTTCTTCAATCACTTTGTGATTTTAATTGGATATTCGTTATATAAACGAAATAATAAAATATTTCATGAACAAAATATTTCATAAAACTGAATATGAATTCTCGTTTGAGTGGGCGACCTAGTTAGGTCTCAATTAAATCATTCTTTGAAAATTTCATCAACAATTAAATTTTGCATATATAATGCACTCTTTAAATAAAATAAATTGATTGAAAGTGGATCTTAGAAAAATAATAACTAGTCCGTATCAAGCAATATTATAAACCGACTAAGAAAATGGTCAGCTTAATTGGTTTGGCCCATAGCAACTAGCTAGAACGATTAGCTAGGCTTTCATCGTATTCATTAAAATTTCGACTAGTTAGTACATTAACTAGTCATTCATGAGAACATATACGACTAAGCATATTTCAGTTTGTTCGAAAAAAGAAAATCTCAATATCGTAACCATCAAAGAATTTGTAGCTACTTGGATGATGATTTCAAAATATAGAGTTTTCCAATTTGGGCCGAGAAAGGCAATTATAACACTGGATCGAGTGGTCTTGGCATCGGAACAATCGATAGCCTCTCATCACATATTTCTTGCCAATACAATGGTACACTTAGAGGTGCCCTCGTTCACACACTTTATCAGATTCTCAATAGAATTGAATTCAGAATACCAATATTAAATTGATACCCTTACTATGATTTCGAAGTTCAATAAACAATTTCATCCCGATTAGAAGAAAAGGATTCCCGAGGAATCTATGGATATTAGATCATCCATGTTTTTAACAATTTGTTAAATATTTACAATCTCGACTAAGAAGAGTAAGTAAGAAAGAAGAATCAATTGAAGATACTCATTATGAATATTCATCGATGAATTGAGGGAAAATTTATTTTTTTAAAAAAATCTCTTGGATAATTGAAATGAAGTATAAATAGCTCTGAGTTGAACAAGAAGATCATAATCTATGAATGAAAGTTCATGGATTAACTAAAAGAATTGAACAAGTCCTGATGCGGAGAAAGACTATTCAAGATGGTCACATCAGAAGTTCAAAGTAGAAAATGAAAACGATTGCCTAATATGACTTATCAAGGCAATACGAATGATCAACAATTTGGAGGGAGTAACGTGACAGTGAGTAGGTGCCAAAATATTTCACTAATTATCCTAACTCTCATCATTATCCATATGAGGATGATCCCACCTCTTCTTTTTCTTAATTCCATGTTTCAAATAGTTTCTCTTTCAACATCATTTTAAAATTGCTTACTAACTTGACTTTCGCATATATATCTGTGATTCCGATGTTTTACCTCGAAGACCTTACTCAGAAATATTCCGAAAACATCTGTTAAGCCGATAGTTTCCTGCTACACGCATCCGTTACTAACTATAAGTGGCCAGTTCCCCCTGGGAACAGATCAAAGAGATCTCTTTGGGATCTCAATGCAGTCCATAAGTTCAGTAGCATGTGTGTGTAATTGAACATACATTACCGAATATATTAGAGGTCTATGAGTATATATACATAGCCTCTGAAATCATATCTACCGAAGAATTCCTCTTTAGACTCACTGGTCTATCCTTTTTAAAAGGTTCTAAGATTGAACTATTGCTCATTGTAATCTTACGCCATTCAATTGTAGACATGCCATCAATTCTCGACGCTCTTGATCTCTGAGCTAAACCATCATAACCTTACATGTTAAGCATACTAATAATATCATGTAGTGTAGTCGTCTTATGATAACATTCTTATATTACATTCAAATATTCCTTAATAGTAAATATCCTTAAGTGTATATTGGACACTATCTCTGGTGAATTCGTGATTAATACGATATTCACATCCTCATTGGTAAAATGACACCTTCAACTAGTTCGGGTCAATAACCTCAACTGTATATTAATAATTAGACTTCATGGTTCTCATATGTGATGCCCCCTTATGGGCAACCTATACAGAACTACGAGTAACAACGCTCGTGTTGTCCAAATGAACATTTGGTGTTGATAATACCGTCTTTACCCCAAATATCCTGGAGACTCAGCTCCGAGTTCTACAGCCACATCATTACCAAATCATATATGATTCTAATTTTTCTTCTCATCATTCTGATAATCTCTAATGGTCCTATTAGTCACACATTAATACCTCAAATAAACATTTATCCTAACCTACACTTTGGGGCTACATCCGGTAGTCCAATGATGAACTCTATAGGAGCTCTTATGAAATCTCACATCTAGACAAACTCCTAACACTCTCGTCTCTGAGTACCATAACTTATTGCTCTGATTCCATATTTGTAACGCCCCCAAATCTGGGGTCAGGAAATTGGGTCGTCACGCAATCCTTCAATCATGTGTAACCTGCATTAACTCAATAATCCAATAATTCCATATCACAGACCCCCAATATCACACACTCACAAGTTATATACTTAGAAACGATGTACACCAAGTATCATCTGTTATTAGAACTCAAATGTACTTTACAGGATCTCAAATAATTATTCATAACCTCTATATGAAGTTACAATAATTACGACTGATATCTTATACCTATCTGATACTCTGGCCCACCTGAGACAAAGCTGCCAGGGATTCTCCCCATGACTGCAAGCGACTAAGTCTCACACCGGTATGCTGGTTATCTGTTGTGTTGTGTCATTTAAAAGAAAGCAAGAGTGAGCTATAATGCCCAACATAATAATGTACCGTATGAAATGATTGTATGATAAACTCAAGTAAAACATCATATATGGTAAATACGTTTTCTTCAAAAATAGTTTTCCTTGGTGATACACACCTTCTTATGAAAACAATTCTTTAATGGATTATTATCCTGCGAATACCTTAATGGTAAACCTAGCACCTAGGCTCGGGTTACGGTATTGCATCACAATTCCAACTGGAAGAATAGGACATTCGTTGGAGCCACCGCATACGATGATCAGTCGTACTACGAAAATAGTAACCTTTTCTACTAGTAGAAGGACGACACCTTCGTATCCCGGTTATCACCGTAGCCGCATTCGGGCTTTATATGCTTCCCCATTCAGCCCGGGTATATTTTGCATACTTCGTATGTCCTTCGGTACACATAGTACCTTCTCATACAGAACATAAATATGGTAGTCTCCCCAGTCCACGAAGTACAAGATCTCTACCCCTCCCTTGTCCTTTTAAGAATCCTATCATCTATTTAGAATCATCGAACCATATCGAAGTTCCCCGAAGCATTTTGCTTGTTTATAGGTACAGCTTTACCTCATATATATGTATATGTACTTCCGAAAGTTTTCGGAGGAAGTACTAAGGATGTGAGTTGACCGTTGTCAACAGATAAGTAAATAAGGGGGAGTTTCTTTTGAAACTATATTAAAAATATTTAAAATAAGTCTAGATAATATTCTCCGACGATCTGAAATTATTCGAATAATTTTATGAAAATCAGAAAGTATTTTAAATCAGGTTAATGATTTTTAAATTATAAATAAATCATTTGATAAATATTTAATAATTAAATATCAATCGTTAAATAATTAAACCTCGAATAATTATGCTTTTAAAAGAATATTAAAATAATATTCCTCAACTAGTTTATATTTAAGTAATTTAATAATCTTTAATATTTAATCGGGTTTGAAATAAATAATCGTTGGAGAATACTTCTCCCATAATAAATTAATAGTTAATTAATATTTATTATTCGAATAATAAAATATAGTTGAGGGAATACGATATTTGGAAATCATTTTAATAAAAGTTTGAGATATATAATGTTTCGCATGTGGACATCGAGTCCCTTGGAATAAAATAAGTACAGACTTTTAATGATCCAAAACATCTCCGGGATGATTTCCGAGTTTATACTTATAAAAACTTACCGACTCTCGGTATTATAACTTATATATCACGCTCTACTATTGCATTTGTATTCTTAAATAAAACACCTCCTGAATACTTCCGGGTTTTCATAAAATTATACTGACAGATCCTCGGTCTAAAATATACTCCTCATATATACAACGCTACTCTCTAGCGTTATCGATTGAAATTCGGTAATATTTATATACCGAAATCATTATCATATCATATCATATTATATAACATAATTCGTAAAACATCATAAATATAGCATCATGTATATATCGACATTATTTGAAATCAAACACAACAAAACAGTTTCAAAAAGGTAGGGTTTGAAAACTTGTATGGGTATCTCGAGGTGAAGGATGCTCTAGGTTCCGCTCGGAAATCTATAATCATAAACAAAATTCGTTTTGTTAGGTCACGTTCTAATTTATGGAGACTCGCACTCACGCGCTACTTATTATGCACCCTCTCAACTTATATTACCCTTATTATTTCTTTAAGTCTTTGTTCTCATTACGGTCGTTTCCTTTTTCGAAGTGTCTTAAGTCCGTTTTCACTTTCCTTGTCGGCTCCGCTTATGGATTCTATGGTTTTCTAATCGCGCGGTCTCGGCTCCGATATTTTTATAAAATTGAAAAATCATTATTTTCACTTGAAATTTTTATGGAAGTTAAGAAAGTCAATTTAATACTTTCTGTAAAAATTTCATGATTTATGAACATTTTTAAGTTGATCCTTTTTATTATCAAAGTTCGTAATTCGTAGTAGTTTTTGTCCCGTAAATCACTTTTAGTAAAACGGCCATAACTTTTGATCCGTAAATCAGAATCATGCGATTCAAGTGCCTAAACGATCCTTATAAAACTTTATATAATCAAGTGTAAATTTTCAAGAAACTACAGTTTACATCTTCGGGACTTTCCGCAGAAACTAAATTTACGCTTTATTCATTTTAGCGAGATTACGGTAACGATCCGAGTTTCGTTTATGCCTTAAATCTTATACTACCACCAACAATCAACATATCATCATCACTACACTAACTTCTCTCAAGAACATCATGATCTTGAGGCAACAACAATCAACCTTAAATCTACTTAGCTAAACATCAAGATTATAACAGTACTTCCACCAAAACTAGGTTTACAACTATGTTCTAAAAGAATCTTGAACTTAAATCTTAAGTAAGGATGGGTCAAAGATTTATACCTTTCTGGAGAGATCGAGATGTTTCTTGATGATGGTGAAGTCTTGGGAGTGCTTAGTAGGGTTTTTGAAACCTAAAACAACCATTAAAATCAAGAAACCAAATAAAAGTTACTATTCATACTATTCACTATCATCTTTCTTGAATTTATTTCACCCCTCAAACCTTGATAAAAAGTGATGAAAGATTTATCTTACCTTATTTTAGGTGTTATGAAGCTTGAGAATTAATGGAGGAATTTTTTCATGACTAGAGCTTTGTGTTTTGATTTTGATTTCTCCTTGTTTAGTGATTGGGCCGAATGGAGATTTTGGGAGAGAGAGGGAGAGAAAATGTGTTGCTTCCTTGGTTGCTTCTTTGTTGCTTCTTGCAATAATGTTGTGATATCTTGTTTATTCTTCTAGTATAAGTCATAGGATTCATTTTTGTTGCCAAATCTCTAGACAATTCTAGCTAGGCTTTTTAGATTTGAAGCTAAGCTAATTAGCTTAGCCATTAGCTTCACTATTCTCTAGCCCTAGTTGATCATCCTACTTCCTTAGCTCACTATTTAATAAAGTAACCATGGTTACTTTTCTACCACGATTAGTTAGTGCGTTATGTTTATTTAATCGTTTACGCGTTCGTTCGATGGCTTAAGCATTTTCGTAATACTTTTTTGCAAATGGTTCGCGACGTAAATCCTTTCGTATTTATTTCTCATGTTTTGAAGTATCGTCCTTGGATATAAATCCGTAGGGTTTTAAATTCATAATTATATTGTGATCCTCGTAATCCTCAATAATTCGTAAATATGGTCATTTTTCGAAGTTCGTTTTCTTCGAAAACTAATAGCGTTTACATACACTCATTTGGTACGTATAATCATAATATCAACTTCGAAACTCATTTTTTCATGCACAGCATAGTGTGGGATAAAAAGTTTTTCCCGTTTGTCAGGTTTACTATTCATTAAGAGTTCTAAAAGGTCTCAAAAATTCGAGTTATTATATTACTATTCATAAAGGTGTTTTACTGATGTCAAAAATTTGGGTTTTTACATAGACTCTATATGTTTTTCCCACAACATATCCAACAAAAATTCCTTCATCTGCTTTAGCATCAAACTTCCCATGTTGATCAGTCTGATTTCTTAATATATAACATTTGCAGCCAAAGATATGAAGAAAATTTAGAGTTGGTTTCTTGTTCTTGAACAATTGATATGGTGTCATGCACTTTGCTTGATTAACCAAAGAAATGTTCTGAGTTTAGCATGAAGTATTCACAGCTTCAACTCAGAATTATGTTGGTAACTTTGATTTTTCAAGCATTGTCCTTGCAGCTTCAATAAGAGATCTATTTTTCCTTTCTACCACTCTATTTTGTTGTGGAGTTCTTGCTGCAGAAAACTCATGCATTATCCCATTTTCTTCAAAAAATGATCTTATCACAGAATTCTTGAACTCAGTTCCATTGTCACTCCTAATTCTTCTTACTTTGAAATCAGGATGATTGTTGACTTGCCTTATGTGATTGATGATGATTTCACTAGCCTCATCTTTAGGTTTTAGGAAATATGTCCAAGAGAACTTTGAGAAATCGTCTACAATTACTAGGAAAAATCTTTTCTTTGAGATGGACAACACATTGACTGGTCCAAATAGATCCATGTGTAGCAATTATAAAGGTTCTTCAATTATTGAATCAAGCTTCTTTCCGAATGATGCTTTGATCTGCTTCCCCTTTTGGCAGGCATCACACAGTTCATCCTTAGAAAACTCCACTTGAGGAATGCCTCTAACCAATTCTTTCTTGACAAGCTCATTCATGGTCTTGAAGTTTAGATGGGATAACTTCTTGTGCCATAGCCAACTTTTATCTTGACTTGCTTTACGAAGAAGGCAAGTAACAGATTCTGCATTTGATGAGTTGAAGTCAGCTAGATACACATTTCCTCTTCTCACACCAGTGAGAACCACTTTGTTGCTTCTTTTGTTAGACACAACACAGGCTTCTGAATTGAAGGTTACTGAATTGCCCTTATCACAAAGCTGGTTGATACTCAGCAAATTATGCTTGAGACCATCCACTCGGGCAACCTCCTCAATGATTACATTGTCTTTTGAAATCAAGCCATATCCCACAGTATAACCCTTGCTGTCATCTCCAAAAGTAATATTGGGCCAGCTGTCTCCTTGACTCTGTGAGCAGGGAAGAATCTCCAGTCATGTGCCTTGAAAAACCACTATCCAGATACCAGAGAATCTTTCTGTTTCCCTGCACACATCAATACCAAATCAAGTTGATTTTGGTACCCAAGTTTCCTTGGGTCCTGCCTTGTTAGCTTTCTTCTTTTGTTTCTTAGGTTTGATCTCATTTGACTTGGGGATATCTGATTCATCCTTACTCATCTGAGTTGGACCTTTGAAACCAGTTATTAAAACTGAATTATCATACATTTTGATTAACAGGAAAAGGCATGCTATTTGCAAACATGTTATTCCAGTAAGGCATGCTAAATGACATTTGAGGCATACTAAATGCAGCATAATAAGGATTAGGTGCAAATGGCATATTAGCAAATTAGGCATTCATATTCTGGGCAGATATAACATTCAAAGGCATAGAAGGCATGACATTCATGTTGGAAAAAGAAGATGGTACAAATATATGAGTAGGCATGACAAGTTTGCAATTAACAGACAAATGATTAATGCTACCACACTTACCACAGATTTTTCTTGGAGCAATGTATTTTTTAATCCCTACTCTCCCATTTCTATTGTTTTTCTTTTTAGTTTCTGTTTTAACCTCAATCTTTTCTAATCTGTCATTCAATTGCTTGATGGACAGATGACCAACATTCACTTTCTTCTCCTTCTTCACTTGACTTGATTCTCCAGGAACAAAGTTTTTGGACTGATCCATATTTTTCATTTAACTTAGCAAGTTTGGATTTGCTCACAGGTTTGCTCACAGCCGATGGATGGTGATTTATGTCACTCGACGGATAATCCTTTTGATTATCCGATGGATGACTTTCATCATCCGTCGAATCTACATCTGTTAGCAATCCTTCAACCAAATTGGATTCTAGCTTTTCCTTACTCTTTTTCCAGGTTGCATCACAAAAGGACTCAATACCTTGAACTTTAGTGATTTGAGCATGAACATCTCTAGATGATTTCCATGTCTTAATCACCTCTTGTTCTCGTTCAAGTTGCTTCTTAAAAATCTCTTCTTTCTTCAAGGACTCAGTTAATTCATCCTTAGCAATCTTACACTCAATTCTCAATTTCTCAAATTCAATAAACATATTGTTTTCTTTTATTTTAGCATTTTCTATAGTGAGGGACTTAAGAGTAACACGCAAATAAATGTGCTAGGTTAGTGGTGATTACCTGATTACTTAAAGAGCTTGTTTCTGTTTCATCAGACTTAGCCATTAGGGCTAGATTGACGTATCTGACATCTTCATCCTCATCTAGTCCATCTGCTGCCCAATCATTTTCTTGTGTAATGAAAGCCCTTTCCTTTTGCTTGACAACTCAAAATACTTCTGTTTATAATCAACATGCTCAAACTTCTTTTTACTAGAATCTGACTTTCTACACTCACTGGAAAAATGCCCTGCCAAGCCACATTTGAAACACTTAAATTTGGATTTATCCACCATGTTTCTATTTGGCTTAGCTGCTCCAAAGTTCTTTTTGAACTTGAGCTTGTTAAATCTTCTGGAAAGGAAAGCTATATGCTCATCAATTTCATCCATGTCATTTTGGCTCAAATTGTCTTCATTTTCAGCTACCAGCCCCTTACCCTTATTTTTATAGACCCTTGAAGTAGACTCAACAGCTTCTACCTTCACCTCCTTCTCCTTTTCCAACTCAGCTACTAGTGCTATGGATCCTCCTTTCTTCCTTATTTTCTCCATCCTCTCATCTTGCTCTATTTCAAGCTCATAAGCTTTCAGGATGCCATATAGTCTCTCCAAGGTAAACTCCTTGTAATCCTGAGAATTTCTCAGTGAGACTGTCATTGGTTTCCACTACTTTGGAAGAGATCTAAGGAACTTGAGATTGGAGTCTTTTGTCTGATAGACTCTTCCATGCAACTTCAGAGTATTTAGTAGTTTTTGAAATCTACTAAAATATCAGTGACAGACTCACTGTCTTCACAATGAAAGTGCTCATATTGCTGAATTAGCAGCTGCATCTTGTTCTCCCTTACTTGCTCAGTACCATCACATATAATTTAAATTGTGTCCCAAACCTCCTTGGCTGTTTCGCAGTTAATGATGTTATCAAACATATCACCATCAACCCTATTGAATAATATATTCATGGCCTTTTTGTCTTTCCTGACTTGCTCAATATCAGGATCTAACCATTCATGCCTAGGCTTGGGAACAGATGGTTCATTGCCTGTTGCAGCTCTCATTGGCATATGAGGACCTCTCTCTATGCAATCCACATAGGCCTCATCTTGAGAAAGAAGATGTAGGTGCATCTTCACCTTCCAGTGGTGATAATTGTCTTTGTCCAGAAATGGAATCTTCACTCCAACATCCTTCTTGTTCATCTTGTTGTTTTGTTGTGATCTTTAAACTCTTTGTTCTTCAAGAGCTTGCTCTGATATCAATTGTTATTCCCGAACAATACAACAAGAATTACAGAAGGGGGGGTTGAATGTAATTCTGGCTTCTTTTTAGATTTATGAAAAATGGTTCTAAATCAATTTATATATAAGTGTTTGATTTGTAAAGTGCGAAATAAAAGAATTACATATATCAAAACATAAGTAATAAAAACACAGGTCTTTAAAACTTTCTGGTGGATTTGAATGTATCTACCAGATATATATATATATATATATATATATATATCGAGAGAACCCTGTGAAGCTTGAATAGCTCACAGCTATAGTTACAAATATGAACAACTAAACTTACAGAGAAATGCTACATGATACAGCTTAAAAATGTTTCTCTGAGAATGTATTTGCTTAGTCTAGTTGTTAGTTGTTCTACTTGCTACACTTGTTTTATATATCACCAAGTTTACATGGTAATAAGACAAGATAATAAAATAAAATCTATCAAGTCTAACTCCATGCTATTTCACTACTCTATTCCAGCATCTTTGAATATCTTCATAATAGCATGGAAATGGTAATGCTTCTTTGTTCTCAAAAACCCTGTTAAATAGGCTGCCACATTTCTTTTGTAAATACGCGACGAATGTGACTGTGTTGTCACTGTCAACAGATATTTGAATTGGTCATCCGTCGGGTACATACTTGTTATCCTTCGGGTAGCCTTGTTGATCATCCGTCGGGTAGCATTGTTGATCATCCGTCGGGTACCCATTTATCACTTGACTCCATTTCATTTGTGCAGAATTACAAGACGTCTTATATTTACATTTCATCAACCTATTCTGCACATCTACTAGCGGTCTACATGATTCATAAGCTACTACATAATCTATACAAAGTTGTTTATAGACATGTGCTACAGTACTTATTGTTACATAAGCTAATCACCCGATGGATATCAGTTAGTCATCCGTCGGGAGTATATTGAATCATCCGTCGGGACTATAATTGATCATCCGTCGTGTGCTACAAAATTCACTAGTTAAGTCTACTAAGGTATTTTGTTTAGCTTATCATCAAGTACACAACATATTCCTAACAAGAAGAAGAAGTGTATGTGGAACGACCTCCAGGTTTTGAAGATCCTAATCTGACTGATTTTGTATACCTTCTATTCAAAGCTCTCTATGGTCTTAAGCAAGCTCCAAGGACATGGTATGACACTCTTTCTGAATTTTTACTTGAAATGGTTCTACAAGAGGTGTTATAGATAAAACTCTGTTTCATAATATATATAATTCTGATATGATATTAGTTCAAGTATATGTTGACGACATTATATTTGGTTCTACTAATGATGATCTTTGCAAGAGATTTTCTAAGCTAATGTAGAGTAAGTGTGAAATGAGCATGATGGGAGAGTTGAACTACTTTCTTGGATTACAAGTGAGTCAAAGGAAAGATGGTATATTCATTTGTCAATCTTAGTATATCAGAGAACTTCTCAAGAAGTACAATTTGGAAGATTCAACTCCGGCAAAAACTCCAATGCCAACAGCCCCTAAGCTTGATCAGGACAAAACTGGTAAGAAAGTTGATATCACAAGCTACAGAGGTATGATAGGCTCATTACTTTATCTCACAGCAAGTAGGCCAGATATTATGTTTGTAACATGCTTCTGTGCTAGATTTCAAGCTGACCCGAAAGAGTTTCATCTTATAGCTTTTAAAAAGATATTTAGGTATCTTAAGGGAACCCCAAATTTTGGTATTTGGTACCCTAAAGGTACAGGTTTTAACCTAGTCGGCTATACAGATTCAGACTTTGCAGCTTGTAAGATTGACCGGAAAAGTACCTGAGGAAGCTGTCAGTTTCTTGAAAGAAGATTGGTATCCTGACATAGCAAGAAGCAGCACTCAGTATCCACATCAACTGCTGAAGCTGAATACATAGCTGCTGTAAGCTATTATGCCCAAATCTTGTGGATGAGGAACCAACTCCGGAAATATGGTCTGTTGGTATCTAAGATTCCAATATTCTATGACAATACAAGTGCAATAGCAATCTCAAACAACCCAGTTCAACACTCAAGAACAAAGCACATTAATATTAGTATCACTTTATCAGAGAGCATGTCACAAATGGCACTGTGAAATTACATTTTGTACCCACAGAGGATCAAATTGTAGACATCTTCACAAAACCACTTGATGAAAACACTTGGTTAGTGAACTTGGGAAGTTAAATCTTTCTAATTAACTAATTAGGAATCAATAACTGCAATTTGTTTCTAATAAATCCACTTGTTATTTAATGTCAATATTTTAAGGACATGTGGATTTATGTGTCAGTATTTACTTCTCGTATTTCAAATATATGTGTGATTGTATCTAATTGATAAATATTTTAATACACTCATATTGATAAATTGACTGAAAATAATTTAATCATTATTGGTTGAATTATGAGTAAAGTCTTGCAACATAATTTTGGTTTAACTATTTGAGAATTTATCAATTCAATGATGAGAGATTCAATAGTAATAAATCAAAGTTGTGATTTATAATAGCATAATTTACATCATAAAAGTACAGTTTTATCAAAATAAATGATAATAATTGTATGATTATGAATAAAATTATGAACTGACATTAAAATGGATTTTAAATCATTTAATATTTAAAGAATTCATTTTATTGACATTTTTAAAGCAGCATATTATTTGTTTTAGTTTTATTAATTGTTTTTCTGAAAATAAGAATTTTAATAAAATCTAAAAACAAATAAATGAGAAATCTAAAAATAGTTTAACTACCAACCTGCGACATTCATTTTGTTAGTCGCAGGTTGTGACTTGGACTGTGCTTAGTAATCAACCTGCGACATATAAGTTACTAGTCGCAGGTTGTAACTTGAATTGTTTTAGGGATCAACCTGCGACATTCTATCTGTTAATCGCAGGTTGATACTTGGAATAATTTGTGTATCCAACCTGCGACATTCAAATTTCTTAGTCGCAGGTTGTTGAGAGCAACCAATTCAAACAGGCAACCTGCTACGTTCAAATTACTTAGTCGCAGGTTGAGGCAAAATAGAAGGTAAGTGTGTCCAACCTGCGACGTACAAATTGTCAGTCGTAGGTTGACACTTAGATGTTTTTCTGTTTTTATTGCTTTGTTGTTTTTCATATCTATGTGTGTATATTATCCCGTCGCCATTTAATCTTTAGATTATACATACACACATAGTAGGAACAGCAAGAGAAGAGGCCAAAATTTTAATTGATTTAAAAACATACCAAAACTCTGTCAAATTTCAGTTTGATTACATAATATTGTTGCCCATACTTAGACCTTTATATTGACTATAAAACCAAGTATTTTCACCGATTAAATAAGGTGACCTGAGATTGTGAGTATCTAGACCTAAGGTTGTGTTTATTAAATCACTTAATTTAGTTATTTGGATATTTAATAATTTTTTATTATTCAATAATTTGTGTGTTCGATATTAGTTAATCGTATTAATTTTCGTGCACAATTAATTT
This sequence comes from Apium graveolens, assembly GCF_009905375.1. Classification (NCBI taxonomy): domain Eukaryota; kingdom Viridiplantae; phylum Streptophyta; class Magnoliopsida; order Apiales; family Apiaceae; genus Apium; species Apium graveolens. The sequence goes on along the minus strand of NC_133657.1, from coordinate 70,574,989 downwards.
GTTTTGTAATTGATATTTTATTCTCATTTTTTTTAAAAATATGGGAGATAATATTTAGATTTTAAAAACAAATTTTGTCTCGATAGTAAAACGTGATCCAACTCAGTTAGGTAATTTTGAAAAATGGATCCGTTTTCTAAATGAGCATTCGATTGTGCATTATGCCTTGATTACTAATGTCCCACTGAATGTTGAGCTTCTCAGACATATTCACAGTACAGCTCAAGACATTTCAGATGACAACAGGGTAGGATTCTCATTTCTCGTCGATGATAAAACAATAGAAATCACTGAGGATGACCTTAATGAACATTTGCAACTTCCTCGGGATGATTATGAAGCACCACCAGGTGAAGAGGAACTGATCACTTTCTTCAGAGACATCCAAAATAATATGCCAAATAACAAATTTCCCAAACACTTCAACAAGAGCCATCTGACAAAACCTTGGAACTTATTCTTCAATATTCTATCCTTATGTCTGTCTCCCAAGACTAGTGGATTTCTTGGAATCACTCAATTCATGATGGTTGTTGGTGTAGCTGTTGCTAGTAATCTACGGATCAACTTTGGGAAAATGATTATGAGAGAAATTTTGGAGAATCAAGCTCAACATCAATCTCACATTCTCTATGTCAGATTTCTTCAAATTGTTCTAAATGGTAAGCTGATAGAAGCTCAGAAAGAAGCGGTTCACAATGAGAACATGGAACCATTTGCAGAATTGACCTCCAAACTGATGTCTACCCAGATAAGAATGAATCCTTATCCTAACAACAATGATATCTTTCTGACGGACTTCATGCAAGAATTCTTTGACTCAATTATTGAAGCATCTGCCTCTGAGTCTGAAGAAGCTCAAGTCCCTTAGGATCAAGCCCGTACTTCTGTGAATGAGGATACTGAAGGAGCAAAAGCTGACCAAGAAATAAATCCTCAGACAGCTCCTGATGCTCAACCAATGAACATTGATCAAGAACGTGTAGTTGCTGAACAGCTAGAAAAGGTTTCTCAACCTGAAGCTGCTGAACAACAAGCTGAAGCTGAGTCACATTAATCAAAAATTAATTTTTACAGACCAGACTTCACAGGTATGAATGAATCTTCTATGAGCACTACTTTTGATGATCTAATAGATATAGATTCACTCAATCTTGCTGAATTTCACACACAACTTGCTCACGAGCAATTACAATCATGAGGCAGTGAATTTGTTTTCCCATAAATTCATAAGCCCATACATACATCTCAAACTCTCTTAGCTAAAACCCTGGAGTATAAGGATCCTATGGACATAGAGGGAGAAACTGTACATTATGCATCAAATAAGGAAGGTACTTTAAGTGAACCCATAACTCTGTCTCCAATGAAGCAAAGCAGTATCCCCACTGAGACAATTGTAACCTCCCATGTATCTTCTCAAAAGGATACAATGGCTGAAAAGGCAGATAAACAGTTATTGGATCCATCTTCTCAACAAGGTAGGTCTATTGAAATTTGCCCGTCAGCCACGACATCTTGTAATGAGTCAAACACACTATCCTATTCAAGGTCCTTCAATGGATCAACTGCCTTCACAGGTATTAGGAGAGAGTGTTGTAATCGCTGCCACATCTAGCACATCACTTACCTCCCCAGGACTAATAAACCTGGATGCAATTGCGGATAGGGGATCTGACATAGGTGCACATAGGCAACCCATTGGCAATGAACAAGATTCAACTGGTGAGCCTAAGGGGAAAGTGTCTTCATCGACACTAGAGGAAATTGAGGAACAAATGCCACATATGACGGCCTCAGTGATCCTCCTAGAGATTCCAACTCTGGAACAGTCATCTCATGATGACAGGCAACTTGTCTTGAACACGGATGGGGACTCACGAATTCCCATTACACCACTACTGACCTCCTCAAGGATGGCTCCAGTATTTTCTACAGGTACATCTCGATCTCAGAGCTTTGAGCGGAGTGTATCCGTAAGGGTGAGTGAAACACCAGTCCAAACATCACCTATAGACCTATCACAGTATGTCACAAAATCTTACCTTGAAGAGCAGTTAGCATTTAAAGACAGTTATCTCAAAGAATAACTGGCTCTCAAAGATCAGTATATCCAGAATGAACTGTCTGCAGTTGTGAACATAATTCAGGATGCTTTTCAAACAGCTGACTATGGTCATAATGAATTTAGAGATGAAATTCCAAAAGAAGATGAGGAAAGGATTGATGAAAGAGTGTTGTAAGAGCGAGACATGTTGTTGAGAAAAGTTCCTCAACTAAGGGGGAGCAATCAATTTTAAAACAAGATCTCCTAAGCAAGGTCATTTCGACTCAAAGGGATCTTCTGTCGGAGATATATGCTCCAAAGCCCCTGTTCTCAGAGTATGAACTGGAGGAAGGAGAAATAGATGAAAGCGATGTTCCCGAGGGTTTTGAACCAAGATTTGAAGCAGTGGTTACTGAAGAGAGAAAAGTCATAACTGAGGATGAAGAATTTGAAGATGAAGATGCTCTCTCAGATGATTGTTTGCACTATGAATGCTCTGAAAAGTTCAATCGATCCTATCAAGAAATTCAAGAGGATTTTGAAAGATCAAGAGCTAAAGAACAGAGAGCAATACAAAGAGAGAAGCCAGAGAAGCAAGAGAATCTTATCTTTGAGCTAACAGGAGAGGAAGTGAATGGAATGAGATCAAAAGGAAAATGGAAAAGTCAGAAAACTATCACAAGCTAGACACTGGAAACATGAATCTTTTGAACACTGTAGAGAAATACAGAAAGAATTACCCAAATATTCATGAGTTCTATTCTCATTTCAATAGGATAATCACTGGCACCACTGTGAATATTCTAACGAATGAATGGAAGATTACTGTCAACCACAGAGATGGACTTCAAATGAAGATCTCTACGAGTGTCTTAAAGAAGCTAAATATAGTGGAACTGTTTATCTTAGCTTCAAAGATCCCCTGGTTGAAATTGAATAAGAATGAATACTTCAGAGCTAAACTTCGAAAGATGATAATGGATGTATCTCCTCAAGCATTTCTTCATCCATTTGTGATCAAAGTATTTGCAGATGGCAGGTTACAAAATGTCACTATGTCTGACCAACATCTGAGATCCATTCGATATTTGCAACTCACTTTTCTTGAAAGTCAACTCAGCAGAAAAAGAGCAAAACTGGAGGCACCAGGAGTTAAAAGATCAGAAGAAGACCTTAAAGCTGCTGAAGTTCTATATGCTTATAGGCTCAATGAAAAAATGATCAGAGATTCAGATTAGGACATGAAGAAAGTTGGAAGAACTTATCATGAGATAATGTTAATTAATGGAGAGCCAGAAATGAATCTTTTAAAAGATAGTGAACCTATCATCAGCAATAACAATAAAGGGGAACTAGTCTTTCAGATTAATCAAGCAAAGATTAAGGTCAATGATTTCAGAACAAGCGGGTCAGAATCAATTTATCAAGCCTTAATGGATGTCAAACTCTCCACATGTAAGGAGGATAATATTGCTTTGATCCCAATCATAAGGATACTTGATGAGGTGGTGGAAGAAGAATCAATCAACGACACCCAGAGAGTACGAGGACATCCTAAAAGGATAACAGTCTTCGTAATGTCAAAAAGATCTTCAATTTTGTTTGACCTTGTTCCAAAGTTCTCCAAAGTCAGATATCTATAGATGATGCTTAATGAGCTGAATAATCCACCTCCCACTAATGGACTGGAAATAGAAGCTCGTGATTTGGTTCAAGCTAGACTGGATGTTCTTCACAATAAAAGCAAAGGATCATCTCTTGCAGAATCAACAAAGTCAACTGATCCTAAAAAGAAAGCTCCTAAGAGAAAGTCGTTTCAGACTCAATCCACTCAAGAAGGAGAAGGCAGTTAAGGCAAGAAGTCCAAGAAGAAAAAGACAAAGAAGACATAGATAATTTGTTCAGGCTAGAGAAACACTTCTTTGTAATTTATAACTTAAGAAATCTGGAATTGACTATGTAATCCATAATATATTTAATATTTTTATATGTTTTAAGGTTGTACTTTTTCTTATTGTCAGTTGAGTTATCCTTAGGGATTTGCTTGTCGAACTCTAACAATCAAATAGGGGAAGATTGTAAAGCATAATGTAATGTAACATGTAATCGAGGAATTATAACTCAATATGAGAACAGAAACAGATAAACAATATTAAACTGTGAAGCACAGGAACCCTAAAGAAGAAGACATGATACATACACAGAATCAAAAGATGCAAATGACCCTCTAAGTCCACACTCAGGTCATGGGAAGAAGTTCATTAACATGTTCAAGCCTCCATGAAGAATAAGACATCAAAGGACTTCTAGAAGTAGTTACATGGTTTGATTTGAAGTATTGAAGAACAAGGGTTCAGTGATTGAAGCTGGAAATAATCTTTAAGGATGTATCAGCTCTAAAGTGCAAAATGAACTGAATTATACCAACTCATATTAGTTGTTTGTGAACCAGACCAGTGGACTAAACATCAATAATACAGAAGAGATTTAATTCAGAAACACAAGGAAAATAGAATTGGTACAGCTATTGGAGACAAGGAAATTTCTATAAGGCTAATACTAGTCGCATGTTAATTTATAAGTTGCAGGTTGTATTACTAGTCGCAGGTTGAGTGATCAGTCACATCTTGGTACAATTGGTCGCAGGTTAACATCAGTCGCAGGTTGGGAATTCTAAGTCGCAGGTTGAGACAATGTCGTAGGATAAACTCTTGGGTGCAACTTAGAATTACTAGTCGCAGGTTAATGTTTTCCTTGTCACTAGTTAGCACTTTAAATAATTTCAGGATTAGTTTGCAGAATAAACAAAGAAAATATGTGGTGTAAACAATGCCACTGGTCCAAATGTTTGTGAAGTCTACAAAAGCAGCAATTGAAGTTTAATTCAGTTGGTTATCTTTTTCAGCAAAACAGTTTAGTTTACGAGAGCTCCATTATAGCTTCACATTTATTATCCTCGTAAACATAGTGTTATGCTACTGAATTTATTATAGCTAATCAATACATTGATTAGATTGTAGCAACCTCAAGGTTTATATTAATAACACGATATATTCCTCGAATTATTTGGTGTCTATTTGATTCCGTACTTTTAACGAAGAACTTGAAATAAATCGAAAAAGATTGTAGGTATCGTATTCAACCCCCCTTCTATGATACTTTGGGACTAACATACCTTATATTTCTTGCAGAACTACAACAGATGTTGAAGGAGCTATTGGAAATGACCAAACAGTCCCAAAGCCAAGGTCAGAATGGACATATGAAGACATTGAGCAAGCTCATAAAGACAAAAAGTCCATGAATATTTTGTTCAATGGTCTTGATGGAGATATGTCTGACAATGTTATTAACTGCAATACTATTAATGAAATTTGGGATCAAATTCAAGTGCTATGTGAGGGAACTGAGCAAGTCAGAGAAAACAAGATGCAACTCCTCATACAACAATATGAACATGTTCACTTTGAAGAGGGTGAGTCACTGAGTGACATTTTCAGTAGATTTTAAAAATTGTTGAATTGTTTAAAGTTGTATGGGAGGATCTACCAAACTGAAGATTCAAATTTGAAATTCCCGAGGTCTCTACCAAAAGAATGGAGCAGGATGAGCTGTTGAAGAAAGGAAGAAAGAAGGGTGGATCTGTTGCATTAGTAGCTGAACAACAGAGAAAAAAGAGATAAGAGATAAGAGATGAAGGTTGAAGCTGTGGAATCTGCACCAAACTCAAGGGTTTGTGAAGGCAAATGAAAAGGGATAATGGATGAGAATGAAGATTATCCTAGTCAGGATGAAATAGAGGACATAGATAAGCATCTGGCTTTCCTATCAAGAAGATTTGCCAAGCTGAAATTCAAAAAGATTTTTGGAGCAACGTCCAAGCCAAACAGAAACATGGTAGACAAGTCAAAATTTAAATGTTTCAAGTGTGGCTTGAGTGGTCATTTTTCCAATAAATGCAGAAAGCCTAACTCTGAGAAAAAGAGGTTTGAGCGAGTAGATTATAAAAGGAAATACTTTGAATTGCTCAAACAAAAGGAAAAGACTTTCTTGACTCAGGAAAATGACTGGACAGCAGATGGGAAAGATGAAGATGAAGAAATAAGCTATGTCAACCTAGCTCTAATGGCCAAATCAGATGAAGCAGAAGTCAGTTTCTCAAGCAATCAGGTAATCACTACAAACCTAGCACACCATTCTAAAGATAGGTGTAATGATGCCATGGATTATATGTCCACAGAATTATACCACTTGCGTATTACATTTAAATTATTTACAAAAGAAAACACAAGAATTAAAGATCATAATTTTTTTAAGTGAGAGAAATGTTGTGTTAGAAACTCAACTTATTGAGTTTGAGAAACTAAGAATAGAGTGCAAGATTGAAAAAGATGAACTGACTGAATCTTTGAAGAAAGAGGAAATCTTAAGAAAGCAGCTTGAACGTGAGCAAGAGGTGTAAGTCATATGTCATAGACCTATTTGTATATTCGAGGATTCAACTCAACTCAAATAAGAATGTAATAAGTAAATAGTGGATCGACCGTCAAAGAGATCTCGCAAAGTAATATCTGTCAAAGGATTTAGAGACAAGGTTCATCTACAGACTTGAGGAATTAATTCACTGGAAGAAGTTCAAGAAGTTGATCATGCCTCAGTGATATAAATCAAGATCGTGGATTTAATCAAGTGACAGAGATCTCGTCAGAGTATCATTAATTACAAGGATTTAATCTGAAGAAAATCAAAGTGTCAAAGTCAAGACATGAAGAAACGTCACGGAAGTTAGTCACTCATGAACCAGACAGTACATCGAGTGTCAACGTTGAAGTGGTGGAATTGATTCATAATTTTCAGTGATTTTCAGAAGATTTGCAGAAGAATGGTTGCTGCTCAAGACTAGAATTAATTCTCTATTAATTAATTAAGTCATCTAATTTAATTAAGAAAATAAATTATATCTGCGAAGAATAATTTATTTATTAATTGAATTAATTGATTAATTAATTCTGAATTAATTCTAGGAATTTTCAGAAGCTTAATTGGATTAAATTCAAGGCTTAAATCAGCAAAACAAATGGAAATGAACTAGCATGACAATCTGGATTGTCATACCGATTGTCATGCTAGGCCATTCTCCATTGTCATACCGAAAGTTACTCTAGGAGGGTAATTGTCTTGCTAGTTCATTCTGATTGTCTTGCTAGTTCATTCAGATTGTCTTGCTAGTTCATTCAATTGTCCTACCGAAAGTCATACAAGCTATAGGATTGTCATGCCAATTCAATTCTATTGTTGTGCTGATTTAAAAAGAAGCAGAAGACTTTTCTTTCAATAATCTCAATCATTATTCAAGAACAAGAGACAGCAGCCGCAGCAAAACATTTTATCTTCATCTGCTTATTTCAAAGATCATAATTTCTAGATTGTAATGTTAAATCTAATCCACTAGAAATCTTTATCTTGTTCTTGTATATCAATCTAGCGGATTAAAATCCCTAGAACTTAATCTCAAATCGCGTTTAGCATTTGATTCTAATTATTACAAAAATAGAAAAAGTTCATGTCGAATTTATTCTAGATTTGTGATAATTGATTTGAGATTAATACCTTGTAATCGATACAGTTGTTGTAACACATTTCAAGTTTAATAATATTTTTATTTAACTTGAATTTTGTTTCACATTTTTTATTCCGCATTTTATTCGATTATTTGGTAACGTTTGTATTCAACCCCCCTTCTACAAACATATTGGGACCCAACAATTGGTATCAGAGCCTTCTGATTAACGAACAAATCAAGATCCTAGACTTTTGTGATTTTTCAACTCCTTGAATTTTTATTTATTCAAAAATTCATAATGACTTCACATAAAGTTGGAACCGTTAAAATTCCACAATTTGATAAAGAGAATTATATCATGTGGAAGAAGAAGATGCTATTATTTTTACAAGTTGCAAATCCCAAATATTCAAACTTGTTAAAGAAGGGTATAAAATTCCGATGGTTATTGAACCGGAGGTAATAATAGATGGTGTGGTGACTACTGAAGCTAGAACCTATCCAAAAGAGCCTGAAGATTTTACTCCTGCTGAGAAGGAAGAAGCCTCCTTGGATGCCAGCCTTCAATTAATATTAATTGATTCCCTTGATCCCTTGATGAACAGACATGTGATGAACTGTAAAAATTCCAAACACATGTGGGAAACTATTGAGGTAATTAATGAAGGCACAGAGGAAGTTAGGGAGAACAAGTTGGAAATCCTAACCTCTGAATATGAACATTTCAAATCAAATCCAGGAGAAGGAATTACTTAAGTGTTTGAGAGGTACAATGCGTTGATCAACAACCTGAACATTAATGGAAAGTATTATTCAATCAGGGAGGTCAAGAAAAAGTTCCTTTTAACACTGCCAGCTCATCTTGAACATAGAATCACTGCCATTAGAGAAGCTAGAGATCTGAGTGAGATTTCTTTGGACAGGCTCTATGGAGTGTTAAAAACCTATGAGTTGGAGCAGATTCAACAGAAGGAAGTCTACGGGAATGATAGAATGGTCAGCACATCTACTGCACTTGTAGCTGAAGGTCAACAACAACAACAATCTCAACAGTTAGAAAGAATGGTACAGTTTTCCAAGGGTGAGGAAAATGAGTTAGTAGCAGAATATGATCCTCCTACTACAAATCAATCAAGTGATGATTTTTATTCCTTGGAAGAGCTGGAGCAATTGGAAGATGAATCAATGGCCCAAATTGTCAAGAGATTCTCCCATGTCAGATTCAGGAGGAATCCCAAGCTTAAGTACAAGTCCAACTACAACAAATTCCAGAAAGGTGGATCTTCATCCTCTAACACCAGCAGTGGTGGGTACAAAACAGGGATGGTTGATCGAAGCACCATTAGATGCTATAACTGCAATGAGTTGGGACACTTTGCCACAGAATGTAGGAAGCCAAAGCAAGTAAGAAAGAACTCTGAAAGGGCTTATCTGGCAAAGGGAAGAAGCTGGGATGATACTGACAGTGAAGATGAAGATGAAGGAAATCTTGCTCTTATGGCTATTGATGGAAAAACTTCATCGTCAAGAATAGAGGTAAAACTTTCTGATGCTGAAATGGTTTATCATCTAAGAGGTAACTTAGATTGTGCACGTCGTGATAATGAACTGTTAAGTTTACAGATCACAGACCTTGAGAAAGAGGTCAATGAATTAAGACTTGTGCACATTAATCAAGACAAATTAAAAGAACAGGTATCTTTTCTAGAGAATAGAGTTGACTGTTATAGAAAACTCGAAACTATTCTCAAAGACAAGATCACCGGTCTTGAGACTAAGGTTAGAGCCTACTTCAATTCTTGTTCGAAGGCTAAAGAGTTCTACAGTAAGCAAGCTGTTAATCAAACATCTGGAATAGGTTATGATTACAATGTTGCTATTGGAGAATTAGGCATAAACTCCCCTCCTCATGTATGTGCTAAAGGGAGGGAAGTACCACATGTGCTTAAGGGTGTTGATGAACCCCTCTATAAAGCATCAATTGCTGAACCATTTGATGCGACCTCTTCTGTTATTCATGAAGAAATACGTGATGAAGATCATGCTAATGAGAAGATTGTTTCCAAGTCAAGTGAGTTGAAAGTTCCAGTCAAAGTTGTGAAAGCAACTGAGACTAACTCAGACACACATGAGTTGGATAATAACAATGCCATGTCTACCATGCATAAATTGGCTGCTGTTAATCACTCTCATAAAGCATGTAGTGTTGCTAATTGTATGTCTTGTGCTTTTAATATGATGTATGCTTATTTTAATGGTAAGCATGTGTCTAATGATAAGACTACTCCTCGTCAGCATGTGAATAACAAGAAGCATGATGGGTCTAAGACTGCTAGTCCTTCTAAGGCTAGAAAGGAGACATTTGTGCCTAAGCCTAACCAGAAATTTGTTAAGGCTATTTACAAGGTCAAATGTTCAGTCATTGAAAATGTTGAGATCGTTAAAATTAAAAATATTGTTTTGTCTGACAAAGGACAGTTCTACAAGTATGCCGGGCCCAACCAAGTTTGGGTTCCGAAGAAGGTCTAATCCATTTGAAGTGCAGGGCAGTATACAGGTGTAACCGGTAGTGTGGATTCTTGACAGTGGATCATCAAGACATATGACCGGAGATAGAGCCCTGCTATCAAATGAGGATTGTGAAAGCTGGCCCCCTGATTACCTTTGGAGATAACAGCAAAGGTTTATCTGAGGGATATGGCTGTTTGCAAGCTGGGAATGTTATCATTGTAATTTTGTATTTTGTGCTAGGTTATTATCAGGAAGCAGTATCTAACATATAGCACCAGTGACGAGACTTGAGAATATTACGACATATCAAGCACCTGCTGCACATTACACTTAGAATTGTACTCTATTAAGATGTGTACAAGTGTACTCCTGGTTGGTGAGTTAAAAGAGGAAGTCAGTGCACCACAGTTCATGGACTTTACAGCTGCAGATCTGTTGGACTATGCAATCTCTTCTTCACAATCTCACTTCAGGTTGGTATGAACTAGTATACTGCTCAAGCAATCGTCAAGGACATGGTATGGCACTCTAACAGAAGTTATAATTTTATATGAACTAGTAGAGTCGTCATATTTATAACTATCTTATCACTAAGCACAATCATATTGTTTTATATGTGCAGTGGTATATTGTTTATGCAACATAACAATTAGTATCTAAAGTACTTGACAAGTATCGGTCAATGATATCTTGTTAACATTATGTTGCAGATATTTGTAAGCTTTTGACATGAATGAGAATTACTTAGACTTTACCCTAAGTGATCAATGTTTTATCAAAAACTCATTCATATTGAAAAACAAAATCAAACTTCTTTCTACATTAGTGATTTCTTATGTCATGTAAAATCTTTTGAAATCACTATTGTAAATCATTTTCTCTCTATTACCATATGTTCTATGATACAGGTTCAGTCTCCAATGACTTTCTTTCATTGACAGTCATGAGGTTGAAAACCCACAACGTCTATCCCAGACTGTAAAGACAAACACAAAAACAGAACCAACCAACACTCTCTTACCACTAAATGTAGTATGAATGAGCGTGAGGGAGATAGTGCCTTAGTGCACCACATAAGGAAGGTTCTGTAGTCAACCCAGTAGCTCTGTCTCCTACATAGATGAGTAGTATTTAAACCGAGACAACTGCTAGCCCCCATACATCTTCTCAAAAAAATGTAATGGCTGAAAAGGCACTAAATCAGTTACTAGATTCATTCTCTCAACAGGGTGCGTCTATTGAATTTTGCCTGTCGGCCAAGGTATCCGATGTAGTGTCACCACTTCAAACATAATCAATTCTTGATGCACAAGGAGAGGTTACACACACAAAGGATGAGTTGACGGAAACAAGAGTTTCGACCATTTTAAGGTCAGATTCGATTGTTCAAGGTTCGTTAGTGGACCAATTGCCTTTACAGGTGTTAGGAGAGGATACTGATCCAAAAGCCATATGTCAGTGGTCAGTGTCTACCTCCCCAGGCTTAAATCCCCTGGATGCATCTGCGGATAGTGGATCTGACATAGGTGCAGATCGGCAACTTGTTGACAATGATTCAGATATTACCTGATAAGTCACAAGGAAATGTCTTCACAGACATTAGAAGGGAACTTTGATCTTTATGCTAAATTCGTTGGATCATTGTTTACCTTCCCAGAATTCAAATCTGGAACCCTAAAAGGGAAACTAGCAACTTGTAGATTATGACTCAGATTCATCTGACGAGTTTAACAAGGATGGGGATTTGTGAACTCCCATTGCACCACCTGTGACCTCCTTAAAGGATGGCTAAGGTGATTTTCCTTGCAGGTACAGCTGGATTATGGAGCTATGAGAGAAGAGTGATACACTTGTGAGATTGAGTGTAAACACGAGTGGAGAGAAGAGTGAAACACATGTGAGGTACACTAAAACACAATCACACACTCACAGTGAGGAAGAAAAAGAAACTACTTGTTATTTCTTTTCCAACCAAGTGAAATATGAGAACTCCTTCAGACGACGGCATACATTCCTTCTTTAAGGGGGAGATAAAAGCTTAAGTAATAGTTTGGAGGATTCCTCAACTAAGGGGGAGAAATAGCAGGGAGGAAGAAAAAGATCCTATATGTACACTACACCACACCATTGTTGTTTGTAACTACGGATCCTATTGTACGGGAGAGGTGGTAAACACAAGGTGATTTTCTAGTAAGGGAAGAAGCTGTTAGGGGAGTACCATTGATTTTTATCTGCGGATCCTATTGTACGGGAGAGGTGGTAAAACGAAGGTGATCTTCTTTAATCAGTTGATTCTCATAGGGGGAGAAGCAAGAGATATGGGCTTCTCAACAGGAAATGTGGTTGTACAAATGAAGATGAAACTACTTGAAGATATGTTCAGTCTAGAGGAACATCTACTTGGAATCTGGAAAATGTTAAATCTCATCCAGAAATTTTCTGCTATTTACTTTGCATGTATGTTTATATCTTTTTCTTATTTGTTAGTTGAGTTATCCTCTAGGTATTTGTGTGTTATTGTCTAACAAACAAATAGGGGGAGATTGTAAGTCATATGTCATAGACCTATTTGTATATTCGAGGATTCAACTCAACTCAAATAAGAATGTAATAAGTAAATAGTGGATCGACCGTCAAAGAGATCTCGCAAAGTAATATCTGTCAAAGGATTTAGAGACAAGGTTCATCTACAGACTTGAGGAATTAATTCACTGGAAGAAGTTCAAGAAGTTGATCATGCCTCAGTGATATAAATCAAGATCGTGGATTTAATCAAGTGACAGAGATCTCGTCAGAGTATCATTAATTACAAGGATTTAATCTGAAGAAAATCAAAGTGTCAAAGTCAAGACATGAAGAAACGTCACGGAAGTTAGTCACTCATGAACCAGACAGTACATCGAGTGTCAACGTTGAAGTGGTGGAATTGATTCATAATTTTCAGTGATTTTCAGAAGATTTGCAGAAGAATGGTTGCTGCTCAAGACTAGAATTAATTCTCTATTAATTAATTAAGTCATCTAATTTAATTAAGAAAATAAATTATATCTGCGAAGAATAATTTATTTATTAATTGAATTAATTGATTAATTAATTCTGAATTAATTCTAGGAATTTTCAGAAGCTTAATTGGATTAAATTCAAGGCTTAAATCAGCAAAACAAATGGAAATGAACTAGCATGACAATCTGGATTGTCATACCGATTGTCATGCTAGGCCATTCTCCATTGTCATACCGAAAGTTACTCTAGGAGGGTAATTGTCTTGCTAGTTCATTCTGATTGTCTTGCTAGTTCATTCAGATTGTCTTGCTAGTTCATTCAATTGTCCTACCGAAAGTCATACAAGCTATAGGATTGTCATGCCAATTCAATTCTATTGTTGTGCTGATTTAAAAAGAAGCAGAAGACTTTTCTTTCAATAATCTCAATCATTATTCAAGAACAAGAGACAGCAGCCGCAGCAAAACATTTTATCTTCATCTGCTTATTTCAAAGATCATAATTTCTAGATTGTAATGTTAAATCTAATCCACTAGAAATCTTTATCTTGTTCTTGTATATCAATCTAGCGGATTAAAATCCCTAGAACTTAATCTCAAATCGCGTTTAGCATTTGATTCTAATTATTGCAAAAATAGAAAAAGTTCATGTCGAATTTATTCTAGATTTGTGATAATTGATTTGAGATTAATACCTTGTAATCGATACAGTTGTTGTAACACATTTCAAGTTTAATAATATTTTTATTTAACTTGAATTTTGTTTCACATTTTTTATTCCGCATTTTATTCGATTATTTGGTAACGTTTGTATTCAACCCCCCTTCTACAAACATATTGGGACCCAACAAGAGGTGATCAAGGCATGTAAATCATCAAGAGACGTAAGTGCCCATATTGCCAAAGTTCAAGGAATTGAGTCTTTCTGCGAAGAAGCCTGGAATTGGACAAGAAGAAACTAGACCCTGTTTTGGTTGATGGTTTATCAACGAATGTGGAATCAACAGATGATGAAGCTTATCCGTCGAAAGCTGAAAGTGAATACTCATTGAAAGACAAGGATGCACATTCGTTGATTGAAAAGAAGCCAATTAGTAAAGCCAAGCTAGCCAAGCTTAATGAGAAATATGGATCAGTTTCTAAGAGCTTTGTTATAGGAGAATCAAGTCAAGTCAAGGATATAAAGATAGTGAATGTGAGTCATCTCTCAATAATGCAGTTGAATGACATATTGGAGAAAATTGAGGTCAAGGCGGATTCTAAGAGGTAAAACAACAGGAATGGGACAGTAGGAATTAACAAATATAACAACTACATACTTGATAAGTATGCACCTAGAAAAACTTGTATGAAGTGTGGTAGTGTTAATCATTTATATGCTAATTGCAAATCTTTTATGCCTACACCTATGTCTACACCTCCCTCTTTTTCAAAGATGCCCACATTACCAATGAATGTCATTCCTGTTATGCCTGCACAGAATTTAAATGCACAATTTTCTAATTTGCCATTTGCACACAATCCTTACTATGTTGCATTTAATATGCCTGAAATTTCATTTAGCATGCCTTATTGGAATAACATATTTGCATAATCCATGCCATATCATGTTAATTAAAATGTGCATGATAACTCTAAAACTGATCAAGGGATTCACAATCAATCCCCTAAGACTAAGTTTGATTCTCAATCACCTAAGTCTGATGGTGGAAAGCCTAAGAAACCTAAGAAAAAGGATAACAAGGCAGGACCCAAGGAAACTTGAGTACCAAAATTAACTTGATTTGGTTTTGATGTGTGCAGGGAAACAGAAAGAATCTTTGGTATCTACATAATGGTTGCTCAAGGTACATGACTGGAGATTTTACCTTGCTCACTGAGTTCAAGGAGAGAGCTGGCCTAAGTATTACTTTTGGAGATGACAACAAATGGTATACTATGGGATATGGCTTGATTTCAGAAGAGAATGTCATCATTGAAGAAGTTGCTCTAGTGGATGGACTCAAACATAATCGTTTGAGTGTCAACCAGTTATGTGATAAAGGCAACTCTGTAACTTTCAATTCTGAAACCTGTGTTGTTACAAACAAGAAAAACATCGAAGTTGTTCTCACTTGAGTGAGAAAAGGAAATTTGCATCTAGTTGACTTCTACTCATCAAATGTAGATTCTATTACTTGTCTTTTCAGCAAAGCAAGTCAAGATGAAAGTTGGCTATGGAAAAAGAAGCTGTCTCATTTGAACTTGAAGACTATGAATGAATTAGTCAGGAAAGACCTAGTAAGAGGCATTTCTCAAGTTGAGTTCTCAAATGATGGTTTGTGTGATGCTTGTCAAAAAGGGAAACAAATTAAAGAATCATTCAAAAGAAAGCTTGAATCTATAATTGAAGAACCACTACAACTGTTGCACATGGATTTGTTTGGACCAGTCAATGGGTTGTCAATTTCAAAAAAGAGATATTGCCTAGTGCTTGTGAATGATTTCTCAAAGTTCTATTTGGCATATTTTCTTAAATCTAAAGATGAAGCTAGTGAAATCAATATTAATCATATAAGGCAAGTCAACAATCATCCTAATCTCAAAGGTAGAAGAATTAAGAATGACAATAGAACTGAGTTTAAGAATTCTACAATGAGGTTGTTCAGCGAAGAAAATGGGATCATGCATGAGTTTTCAACAACAAGGACTCCACAACAAAATGGAGTAGTGAAAAGAAAGAATAGATCTTTAAGTGAAGTTGAAAGAACCATGCTAGAGGAATCAAAGTTACCAACTTATTTTTGGGCTAAAGCTGTCAATACTGCATGTTACACTCAGAATATTTCTTTGGTTAATCAAGAAAAATGTATGACTCCTTATCAATTGTTCAAGAATAGGAAGCCAACACTGAACTTTCTTCATGTTTGTGGATGCAAATGCTATATTCTAAGGAATCAAACTGAGCAACATGGAAAGTTTGATGCCAAAGAAGATGAAGGTATCTTTGTTGGATATGCAGCTGGAAAAGCATATAGAGTCTACAATCTAAGAACCAACATTATTATGGAAGCTGTACATGTTGTGTTTGATGATAAGAAGATTGAAGGACTGCAAGATCAAGGTTTCCATGAAAGCCTTAAATTTGACAATGTTAAGATGAATTGTGATGACATTGATGATGAAAATGATCAAGAAATAATTACTAAAGAATATGCAGAAAAATCAACAACGGATGAAGCACAAAATTCTACATCCGTCGAAAGACAAAATGTTGTATCCGTCAAAAGATCGAGTACGACATCCGTTGAAAGACATGGTGCGTCATCCATTGATAGGAGAACTGTATCATCCGTTGAAAGGAAAAATTCAACATCTCTTGAACCCCAAATAGGAGTTGAAAGTCACTCTAGATCACAGATTGAAAGGACCCCTACCTTAAATCAAAGATCCACAAACTCAGGGGGAGTTTCTTCAAATCGAAACTCAGTCACACATCAAGACAACTATGAGGCCTCTTCATCTACAGGTAATCCACCACAACAAAGGAAATGGACTAGAGATCGCCCATTTGAATTAATTATTGGTGATACATCTTCAAGAGTGAAAATAAGAAAAACAACTTAAGAGAATGTCAATATAGCAGCTTTCTGTCACAAGAAGAGCCAAAGAAGATAGAAGAAGTTTTGTTGGATCCTGATTGGATTTTAGCTATGTAGGAAGAGTTAAACCTATTTGAAAGGAATAAAGTATGGGAACTGGTACCCTAACTTAAAAGCAAGAATTCTATTGACACCAAATGGGTATTCAAAAATAAGATGGATGAGAATGACATAGTCATAAGGAATAAAGCTAGATTGATTGCTAAGTCTACTGTCAACAAGAATGAATAGATTTTGATGAGATATTTGCTCCGGTTGCAAGACTTGAAGCCATCATAATTTTTCTAGCCTATGCAGCCTATGCCAATTTCAATATCCATCAAATGGATGTAAAGAGTGACTTTCTTAATGGAGATTTGGAATAGGAAGTCTATGTCAGTCAGCCTCCTCGTTTTGAAGACCCAAATTTTCCAGAATATGTCTATTATATTTTGGAAGCACTTTATGGATTGAAGCAAGCACCTAGAGCCTGGTATGGTATTTTGTCAAAGTTCTTTTTAGAAATTTATTTCACAAGAGGTACTGTTGATAAAACTCTTTTCCTTAGAAATTTTAATTTCTCTAGTATACTTGTTTAGATTTATGTGGATGATATTATATTTAGCTCTATAGATGAGAAACTTTGTAAAAAGTTTGCCAAACTGATGCAAAGTAAATATAAAATGAGCATGATGAGAGAACTAAATTACTTTCTTGGTTTACAAGTTAAGCAAGTTAGTGATGAAATATTCATTAGTCAAACTAAATATATTCATGATCTTTTAAAGATGTTTTACTTAATGGATTACACATCTGTAAAAACTCCCATGACCACTGCTACTAAGCTTGAATTGAACAATACTAAAAAGTCTGTGGACATTTCAACCTATAGAGGCATGCTTGGCTCACTTTTAGATTTAACAGTCAGTAGACCGGATATAATGTTTGCTACTTGTCTTTGTGCTAGATTTCAGGATGATCTTAGCGAATCTCATTTAGTAGTTATTAAGACAATTTTTAGATATCTTAAATGTACACCAAAACTTGGCATTTGGTACCTTAGAGATTCTGGATTTGATCTAATTGGTTATTCAGATGCAGATTATGCAGGGTGTAAAATGGACATGAAAACCACAAATAGCACATGTCAGTTTCTAGGAAACAAGCACGTGTCCTAGTTTAGTAAGAAACAGAATTCAGCTTCTACTTTCACAGCTGAGGCTGAATATATTGTTGCTGGTAGCTTTTGTGCACATATTCAATGAATGAGAAATCAACTATTGGATTATGTTCTACATGTGGACAAGATTCCTATTTTTTGTGATAACACAAGTGCCATTGTCATTACTGAAAATCACGTGCAACATTCAACGACAAAACACATCGACATCAAATACCACTTCATAAGAGAGCATGTTATGAATGGTACTGTGGAACTTCATTTTGTTCCAAGTGAGGAACAACTTGTAGACATCTTTACCAAGCCACTTAATGAATCAATTTTTACTAGGTTGGTAAGTGACTTAGGTATGCTTATTATTCTTAATTCATTTTGATGTCCATGTAATTTGAAATGCAGCCAGAAATAAATTTGATTTTTCCTGAAAAGATGAAATTTTGGATAAGTCAAAATTAATCTCTCGACAGATGTTCATTATCAGTTGAGGATAATTATCCGTTGAATTTCATTATCCGTTGAAAATCAAACATATTTCTGGGTAATTTATCCCTTGACGGATAATGTACATTATGTATCCATCGAATTGCTCCAATTATAGCCGTTAAGTCTAAACCCTATCCATCGTATTTACTTATAATGTGTATGTATATGTCGATGGATAAATTTTAGAATTTTTATTGTCTGCTTTAATTTTAAACGATTATTTTTGGCAATTATTATTGGATACTTTATTATACTTTTAATTATATGTCTATATTTTTATGAGAAAGTATAAGATCCCCTTCCATTTATGTATTTCACTTTTATCTTTCTCTGGATTTACAAAGAAAATTTCACTTTCTTCATCTCCAAAAACCACTTTCTTCCTGTAACTGCATATTAAGCAAAAATGGCACCAGTAGTCAAAATCATGACTCAATCTGGGTTCATATACGAGAAAAACAACTTAGTAGCACTTGTGGATAATATTGTTTCTTTTGAAGACTTTAACAAGATGATGAACTTCATTAGCAACTAAAAGTTGAAGTACTCTATGCTCGAGTCTCCTGTGATTTACAGCGAAGTTGTGGAGCAAGTTTGGACCACAGCTGTTTTCAACTCTACAGACATGACCATTGCCTTCAGTTTAAAAGGTAATGATTTCTGTGTTAACTATGATGAAGTTCAAGCTTGTTTTAAATTTCCTAAAAATAACACATCTGTTCCACACACATACATTGTTGTGAGTAACATTCTAAGTTTATGGGTTACTATCTTTATTTTGCTAATTTAGGTGGAATCAGAAGAGAGAGCCTTAGAAAAGAATGGAGCTTTCTATGTGATTCTTTCATAAAAGTATTTTCTGGAAAAATAAGTAATTTTGATGCAATTACTTCTTCCATGCTTAATATATTATACATGTTCTTAAATGACAAGTATTTTAATTTTAGCAATTATGTCATGCTGGGGTTAGGGTATAAGTTAGGAGATATTAATAAAAGACCAAAGAATGTGTATTATGCTAGGTTTCTTATCATGCTAGCTAATCACGTATCTAAAGATCTTTTAATTGAGAACCCAAACAACAAGCTTGCTTGTTGAGTTCAACAAAAGAGAGTGCTTGCTGATTTATGCATGAACAAATCTCAATGATGAAGTGCCTCTTCACTACATGCCAATCATGGAGGCACCTCAGGTAAGTGAGGTAAATTTTCATGTCTTTAACTCTTCCCAACCTACTATTTCTTTGAGTTCAACTGTGGCTAGGGCATCTGTGACTGTCACCAAACAGATGCCTACCCAATCTACTAAACCAAAATATTTTAAACCCAGATTAAAGAAGCCACATTCTAGTTTCTCCCAAAAGAAACTTGTTTTAAAAACTACCATAACACCTGAGGGGAGTGTGAAGGTTAGTGAGCAAGGTAAGGGACATGGTCAAAATCAAAGAAACCCTATGAATAAGGTGAGAGAGGTTAGTGTGTCCTAGCCAAGCCACTCCACAGTCTCCCAAAAGGCTATGATGCCTAATAAGGAAATTAGCACATTACCAGTTGCATCCTCCCAAAAGAATGAGATTGTTGAAATAAGCTCTTCTCCAAGAGCACAGAACAAAAGGGGTAGGGTCACCAAAGACTAAACTCAAACTTATATTAGAAAGAAGAAGTTGAAAACCTTGCGGGAGTAGGCATACACACAGTGCCAACTGAAGTCAAAGACTCAGTTACAACACCATCTCAAAGTCAGTATGATGTGGCTCCAATAAATGTGGAGTCACAACCAAATTCTCTCATAATTGAAACACCACATACACAAAACTCTCCAACTAATTCTCTGGATGTGGATATGATACACATATTAATTCCCGATTCTCCATCTTTAAAATTGGTGCCCAGTAAAGTAATTGTTTAAGGGGGTTGGATACAATTACTTAACTAATCGATCTAACAAGGAAGTAAAGTAAGCACATACAAATCAAATAACAATTTATATTGATCTTTAATAAACTGTTACAAAACTCTCTCAAGAACAATATTCTTAAGAGCTTCTAGGTTATAGAATACTCGAGTTGTGCACACACTAAAGTGATAACATATTATGTGTTTATATACTACACAACTACAATCAATCTCTATCAATTACAAGATATGTTACAATATAACTCTACTACTTCTATACATATATAAATCAACTACGATCCTATAAATCATCACATTTTGATTTATCTCGCGGCCCTGACTTGTCACTCAAGTCATTATCAATGGATAAGCTGATCAACGGATATATGTTAGAGCTTCAACGGATGTTCATATGTAAGTATCTATGGATGACTGAATAGATTATCAATGGATGATATTGAAGCTTTCAAAGGATAATCATATCCTGACGGTTTATCATATCCTGATTTTTAGACATATCCTAATTCTTGACTTAGCCAATTTTCAACAATCTCCCCAATTTATGCTTTGCAGTATAAGCATAAATTCTAATAGAATTGTCTAGTGCCAAAAACTAGATAGAAAAAATATGGAGAGTAAAGCATACTTTGTTTCAGACTTTGATCTTGATATTTCTTGATAAACTCTGCAGTATCTCGGAACAAAACCTTTAACTTCGTCATCAATCTTTTTCAACAGAATATCTTCTAGCTTGATCTTCAAATTCTTCTCATACTCAGTTTTATCAGACAACTGATAGATAGTAGCTCTTAGATTTCTTATTTGAGCTCTTTCTGTCATCATTTCTTCTAGTGACACATAACAAGTTCTTTTTCCATCAGGATTCATGATTATATGCCTCTGAGTAACAACATTTTTAATGACAGCTCTTCCTTTCTTCATGTTGACTTCTTGCCCTTTAAAATTTATGTATGTAGGAATGTATGATCTAAAGTAATGTGCACCATTATCCAGTATCCTTTTTCTGATATTTGCAGGAATCATATTTGACCATTCTCCTGAGGTTTCATCTTCAACTCTTAGCAAATATTGTATATATTTCAGTTCCTTTGTTGACATGATCATCAGTTCATCAAGTGAAAGAACTTGAACTTGATCATTTTACAATAAGAGTAAGATCTTCTGCTTGGATTCTGAACCATCATGTTTGTCAAGTATAATCTTCACAGCTTCAAGTATGTCCAAGTGATCAGCAGTAACTTCCTGACCAGGACTAACAGCAAGAATGAAGTTTAACAATTTTAAATTGACAATTTTAACTTCATAATGTCTTATTCCAGCTCTTGTGAATGGTTCAATCAACTTGAGATTCTTGGCTTTTACTAACCAAGACTTTTTATCTCCCATGGTATTAGAACCAGGTTAACCATCTATCCTTATACCTCCAGGAATAAAGCTCATTTCATCATTACAAATAAGATCATCAATTTTTCTCCATTTGTATTTATTCTTGATCTTTGGAAATACTTGAGCTTTCCTCTATGCTCTTTCATATAACATCTTCATATATGTACTCTTCCATCTATTCCTTTCAGAACTTCTAAGCATGTTTCCGTATGCTTGATTTACTTTGTCAACATCAATTTTGATATTACCTTCCTGAGCCCTTTCTTCTCTGTCAAAAACTATTTCTTCTTCCTTGAAGTTTTCAACATTAAAGGCTTCAACATAAGCAGAAAGATTCTGTAAATCCATCTGAAATAAAATTCTTCTTTTTCAATTTTAACAGAATTAGGAATAATTATTACTCTGGCAGTGTCAAGAACAGAATCAGAATTTATAACTTTGTTGACAGGAATTGAACTTGGAGTAACAAGAGCAGCTTTTAGATCCATGTGATCCATCCTTAGAGACTTGAGTTAACTGTGTAGTTTGATTTTGAATTTCATATCTGGTTTGAACTATCACAGCATCAAAGGTCTTCTTTGCTTTCTTATCACCATCATCATCAAGATTGGCATTTTCGCTCAAAACTGATTCAAGTTGACATTTTATCTTCAGTACTATCTCCCCTTTTTTGGGATCTAGACTTTGTAGAAGAGAGAGAATAACATCCAACTTAGAATTTGTAGCATTCTGACCAGCTTCAGTTTTTCAGACATATGATCATGTTTAGCTTCCATGCTAAACATCCTCTTTATCAAGCCATTGTGTTTATTTGTACCTTTAATAGTCACAAAAATGTTAAAAAGTTCTTCTCTAAGATCAACATTATCTTGCATAAGTGTAGAGACAAAAAAATGCAGGCCTTTGACTAAAACTGTTGTGGTCTTGATAGAGGCTTTCATATCATGATTAGAAACCAAATGAACATCATGATCAGCCAGAGTCTGAGCAGTTTCCAAAGAAATCTTCTCACTTGGTAATCTCCAAGAATGATTCCATTCATGATTTCTATGAACATTAAGAACATGAGCATGACCAGATGATGAGCCAAAAGTAGACAATTTAGATGCCTCTATTCCATCTTTCAGAGCAGCATCATTAGGATTTTCATTATCATTTGAATCTCCAAAATCATTATCATCATCAAAAAATGTCTCAGGAACATCAGCAATAGGATTAGGAACTTTTCCATTGAGCTTTAAATCAAGATTTGACTTAGAAGGCTTAGTTGCCTCATAAAAAATTTGCTTGTACTATCTTCTGAATATCAGCATCCACAAAAATATGACTCCCTTGAGCAGTGTCAGGAATAGTCTGTTGAATTTCAGTGCTTGCACATACGCTTTGAGCAGGTGGTTCTTGTGTAGCAGGGAAAAAAATAGTTGCATCGTCACATTAATAAAATGGTTCTTGTGCATTGTACCCCTTCTGTGGATACTGCTGCTTGAACTGCTTTTTGACATATAGTGTGTCGTATGTAGCCTTTCGTTTAGTTTTGTCAGGATCTGACTTTGCGAGTGCAAAAACTGATGAAAACTTGTCAGGATTTGCATTTTTATGACCTAGAGCAACTTGAGCTAATACTTTCAACCCAGCTTGGTGTTTCTTAGCCTAGTTCTTGTCAATTGCTTTAACTACTCTTCTTTTCTTTTACACATGACTAGCTGCTACAATTTTAGCTCTTGCTTCCTCTATACTAACACAAGTAACCTCCACTGGTCTAACATGTAGCTTAAAATAATTGAGTCATCACTATCAGTATCTGATGGCTCATCTACTAGCTTAACACAAGATGTAGTCTTCCTTTTTTCCATATTTAGTCTCCTTGATGCTTGTCAAAGATGGTACATTTTCATGCCTTCCTCCACCTTGTTTCTCTAACAATTTAGGAGAGAGTGAACCAATCTTTGAACCTGATTGTCTCTGAGACACATCAGTCATAGCTATTGATTTTGATTTTACAACTAATTCCTTTTGAGAAGAACTATAGGGGATATTCTTTCTAGATTTGGTAGTTATAAGAGAAACACTTGGGTCTGGGATAGGATTGGATATGTCTTGTTCTATAATGTCAAGATTTGGAGAACTATATTTTTGAGGCATTTTGTTAAACAAAACACCCATAATTCCCTTGGTAGAACTGTATCTCTTCTGAAAGTATCTTTCATTTTTGCTAAATCAATCAGAGATTTAAAATTGATTTGAAAGATTATCAACAATTCATCTATTTCAAAACTTTCATCAGGAAAAAGATATGTAAAAATCAATTATAAGAACCTAGTGTAACCTACACCACCAGCTTTATCATTAAATATAGCTATCAAGAATTGTATAATACTATTACCATAATCAAAAGCATGACCATATATCAATGAGTAACCTATCTGTAGTGAAGATAATGGAAGGGCATTAAAATTAGATACCTTATTCAGAAAAGCTATGCTTTTACTATCAAAGTAGAAATTCCATTCTTTTCTTAGCTTGGTTATTAACATCTCCCGAGCTTTAGTGAACTCAATGCTATGGCCAATCTCTCTGACCTGTTAGGTCCCGTAAAAGGGCTATTTTAAGCTAGAAGGGGGGGGGGTTGAATAACTTAATTACCAATTAAAAAATTATTATGACTTTTTAAAAATATTTATCCAGTTTTAAATATTTTACCGATGCAGATTATATATGCGTAAATAAAAGACAAAAAAGAAAATACCACACGAGAGATTTATCCTGGTTCGTGGCACAACCTCTGATAGATTCGCTCACCCTACGTCCAGTCCCCGAGCTCCTCTCCAGGACCCGAGTTTTTCCCTTAAAATAACCTTGCTCCTTACGTAGGCGGATAAGCCTTTACAACCCCACAAATATTTGTCTTGGTGCGTAACTCCGGGTTACCACCTCAAAATAAATGTGCAAACCTACAGAACCTATCTTAGACAATAACACCCTGTTATTTCTTCAAAGTTGATGTAGAACCCTTGGTGTAGTCTTTGTCCTTCTAAGCTTTTTCCGGTCTTGGATCTTAGTAGTTGGTCTTGGGTCTTTCCTCTTCCTCATGGTGCGAAGACTACTAACTCCCCGTTAATACGTCTAAGACTTGAGTCTTAGAACGAGAATCACCTCACTATACTTCACCTCACTGTAAAACGAAGAAGACAATATCTATGAAACAATACCCGTTATAGATAAAAATAGTTTGGACTAGGAATATACTTAACTAGACCGGATGGCGTAGAAATATTCTTAAAAGAATATTAATGTATACTTTTTTTAGATTAAATGAATGTTAGAGTATACTTGGTATTACTTCGTTTTGAATAATATATCTTATTTCTGAATAAATATATCAAGTCCTTGGTGAAGCGTTATAGCTTTCGGATCTTTGATAAAATAATTTCTCATTTAATATAGTCGTGTGTAGACTTTTATAAATCGAGAACGTTACACTTATTCTTTAACTATTTACACTTATAAAATATTTGGCCGAGAGAATAAAAGGTGCGTAATTTAAACACAATATATCACAATATATAAGAGCGGAGTTTAAATTATATTAGCACAATTTATATGTGTATATATATAATACAATATAAGCTTTAAGTTTTTTCCACGAAATACTGAAGATGCTAGTAAGGAAAATCGCTTAATTCTTATACGATTATATATATACTTATATTTACTTAAAAGCTTTAAGATCTTCCCACGAAATACTAGAGGTGATGGTAAGGGTGTAATATCCCAAATCTTTATTATATGAGCTTCTAAATATCATTGTTGGCTTTAATTGAATATGGTGTGTGTTTTCTGATAAGGTATATGGTCTGTATGTGAGTATATTTGTTCTGTGGATTAGATAGATTATGCGTCCTCCTTCTTTTTATGATTCCGAGGACGGAATCCATTTAAGGAGGGTAGATTGTAATGACCAGGACTTTTCAAAATCTGTTTATTATTATTATAAAAATATTTAATCAGTCATTAAATGAGAATTATGTGAATTATGTGAATTATGTGAATTATGTGAGGGATATATTTTTGTGAAGTTAAGATATGTGTGAAATCATGTTTATTTGATTATATGATGATCGTTATGTGTCGTATATGCTTGTAGAATTTTATTTGTACTTTTAGAGCATTAAAAGTATTTTTAAAGTGCATTTTTAATCTTCCAAAAATCATATAAATTTTTTGGAGTCGTTTAAAATCATGAAATCTCTTTCATAATATTTCTTCAGTATTTAGAAACGTTTTAAAAATGCAAGTTTATTTTATTTGGGCTCCAATAATTTTAGTGATTTCTAAAGTCTTACCGTCTTTTAAGATGGTAAATCTTGTAAATTCTCTAATAAAATAATTACAAGTCATAAAAATATAGGCTGTAACGATCTGTAATTTCTGTAATTATTTAAATAAATAAATAAAATTATTTTCTGACTATTATGTGCTCAATATTATCTGGATGTGATGTGATTATATATTTTTAAAAGTCGGTGTATTTTTTTATTTCTATTAGTTAGTTGAGCCGTGTTATTATTTTCTACTTTTAATAAGGAGTTTATGTGATTAAATTCTATAAAATTGTCAAGTGCCAATAAAATTATTTTTATTTCTTTATAATTTCACTAAATATTTATAAAGATTTATAAAATTCAGAAAAAAATATTTCGGTAATTATTTCATTTTAATTGATCTTTTGTGTGAATTAATGTGGGGTATTTTTATAAATTTCAAAAATGATTCAAAAATCACGAGAATTTTATATCTTATATAATTAATTATTTTATGATTTTTTTTTAAAATTATTTCCATATTTTTCCAGTGAACCGTTACCCGTAGCTTTGTTCCGTTATTTTGAATTAAACCGGAACCGAACCCAAAAACAAGCCACGTGTCTTGCATTTCTGTAAACATGGCAGCAGCTTATGTGTTAGGTCCCAATTTGTTTGTAGAAGGGGGGGTTGAATGCAAACAATACCGTTTCGTCGAATAAAATGCGGAATAAAATTGTGAAACAAAATTCAAGTTAAATAAAACTTTTATTAAACTTGAAAGGTGTTACAACTACGGTATCGATTACAAAGGATTAATCTCAAATCAATTATTACAAATTTAGAATAAATTCGACATGAACTTTTTCTATTTTTGTAATTAAAAGATCAAATGCTAAAAGCGATTTGAGATTAAGTTCTAGGGATTTTAATCCGCTAGATTGATATACAAGAACAAGATAAGTAATTCTAGTGGTTTGGATTTAACATTAACAAACTAGAATATTTGATCTTGAATAAGCAGATGAATGATGAAATATTTTCTTTTGTTTTCTGCTGTGTTTTCTTGTTCTGTATGTGCTGCTCTGTTTTTGCTGAGTAGTCTGTTGATATTGTCTTCTGCTTTCTTTTAATCAATTACAGCCGAAGTTGTTGAACTGGTGTGACAATCTATTTGAGCTTGAAAGACTTTCGGTGAGACAATCTATTAGAGCTAGGAAGACAATTAAAATGAACTAGCAAGACTTTCGGTATGACTATTGATTGTCATACCGATTGTCATAGTAGTACAATTGAAATTGTTTTTCTGAATACATAATTGATTTTAATCTAATTGAAAATTCTATCAATACAATCAACTGAATTAGCAAGACATTCGGTATGATTATCAATTGTCATACCGATTGTCATACTAGTACAATCAGTTGTCTTTTTAGAATTATCACAGATTTTAATCAATTAACATTCTGAAAATCCTCATTATTAATTCTAAATTAATTAATCAATTTAATTCAATTAATCAATAAATTAATCCTTGCAGATTTAATTTATTCTCTTAATTAAATTATATGACTTAATTAATTAATAGTGAATTAATACTATCCCTGAGCAGCATCCATTCTTCTGACAATCTTCTGAAAGTCTCTGAGACTTATGAATCAATTCCGTCACTTCAATGCTGACACTCGATGTACTGTCTGGTTCATGAGTGACTAACTTTCGTGACGTTTCTTCATGTCTTGACTTTGTTGTTCTGATTGAATCCTTGTAATAAATGATACCTTGACGAGATCTCTGTCACTTGATTAAATCCACGATCTTGATTTATATCACTGAGGCATGATCAAATTCTTGAACTTCTTCCAGTGAATCTTCAAGTCTGCAGATGAACAATGTTTCTTTATTCTTTGACAGATGTTACTTTGTGAGATCTCTCTGATGCTTGATCCACTATTTACTTATTACATTCTTATTTGAGTTGAGTTAAATACTCGAATAAACGAGTAGGCTATGATATATGCCTTTCAATCTCCCCCTATTTGCTTGTTAGACAATAACAACAAATACCTAGAGGATAACTCAACTAACAAATAAGAAAAAGATATAAACAGTAATGTAAAGTAAATAGCAGAAAAGTTCTGGATTATATTTAACATTTTCCAGATTCCAAATGAAATTTACAAGTGAATACAAGATAGATGTTCCTCTAGCCTGAACATATAACTACATTAGACTATCTTGATTCATAACGCTCTAATCATATTACATTGAGTTTTGAGCTAATTGACTTTAGTTGTCTTCTCTTCTGACTTCACCTTCTTCTAAATCTTGAAGCAATTCCTTGTCAAAGATACGATCTTTTTCTGAAGTGAAGCTTGCAGGTCTGACTGGTTGAACTCCAACTGTCTTCAACTTATTCTTGAGTTGATTGTACCTTTTAACATTCTTCTCACAATAAGCTTGAATCAAGTCAGCAGCTTGAGTCTTCAACATGGATGAATATCCAGCAGTTCTCAAATGATGTTCCATCCAGACCAGATGCTTAGCTGAGTAGTCTTTAAGAGATTGTACATCTAGCTGACAGATTTGAAGACAATCAGACTTAAAGAATCTCACTTGATGAGGATTGTTGACCACTTGAGGACTAGCCCTGCTGGCAAACTCTTTAAGCCTTTCCCGAAGAACTTCATTCAACTCTGAGCTTCTTTTCACTTTGTTTAAAAGAACCCAAATCTCTGACAACGAACGATTCTCAAATAGATGAAGTGACACCTTGAATGATCCTTCACTCTGACAATATACAAAAATGCTCATCTCATTTAGGGATCTATCAAAAGCAGCTGTGATCCTTGAGACTTCAGTCTTGATAGCATTCATGTACATGTCATTGTTAGGATTTGAGATTTCCAGCTTGTCAAGAAGATGTAAGAACTGCCTATCATTGTTAGTGCATAGCTGAGGCATATCGAGTACTCTCCTAGCTTCATCCCACTTTCCACCAATCTTCAGTCTGACATCTCTTCTCCTTTCTTGAGCTTTAATGTCATAAAGACGTTGCTTTTGAAGAGTTTCTGTTCT
Organism: Apium graveolens; assembly: GCF_009905375.1. Taxonomy (NCBI): domain Eukaryota; kingdom Viridiplantae; phylum Streptophyta; class Magnoliopsida; order Apiales; family Apiaceae; genus Apium; species Apium graveolens. The sequence continues at coordinate 70,545,902 of NC_133657.1, read as the reverse complement.
TTGTATGTCTTTTCTCCTATCAATGATCTGTGAGACCTTCTTGAGTTCAGCTTCTTTTCTTTGCATCTCTGACTGCTCTTTCTGAAATTCTTTCTCAAACCTAGGATCCACTGTATCTTCTTCTTCCCAATCTTCAAAATCACTTTCTTCTTCAGCTTCAAATAACCCATCTTTATCTTCCTGAATTGGTTCAGTGGGAATGTCAAAAATATCGAAGTCATCCTGTTCTCCACTGTAGTAGGCATCATCAGCCTTTCCTTTATCTCCAGCAGAAGTATCTTTTTCTTTCCCTTTGGAACTACTCCCTTTCTTCTCCCCCTTAGTTGAGGGATCCTCTACTGACTTTCCTTTGAAACCTCCACCACTTCCAGAGCCTGATCCTCCACCAGACGGTCCTTCAAAGTGAGCTCTTTGTTCTTCATTAGGGCAATGAGAATTCTTGATCATGTAATATAAGTGCTTCATGCCTTCATTTAGATGTTCCATGCCCGTCTCTATCTTTAGAAATCTTGAGTTGTCCAGTGAATGATTCATCTCAACGAGGTCTTCAAGAGAAGTCATTCTTGTATATAGGGAGCAGAAGTTGGATATGTCATCAGCTGATAAATTTGGAGTGTCCTGAATAGAATTGAGCTTTGGTATTACAGTAGTCTTTAAATCTGAGATGTCATTCCTTATGATTGCAAGCTGATTGTCGACAGAGGTGGAAGAAGAAGACCGTTCAACCACTTGTGCTTTGAATGCTTGAGCTTCAGCTTGACTTTTAGCAAGTTCTTCTTTCAGGGCAGCAATCTGAGCTAACAGGTTGACAGTATCAGTGTCTGTGTGTGCTCTCACCTGAAGTTCACTCGTATTTGGTTCACTCATCTCACGTGCATGTGTTTCTCTCAATATGATTGCTCGTGAGGAGTCTTCCAATTGCTGTTCTTGTGTACCTGCATTAAAAATCACCCTAGCCTCTTCAAGAGAGGTCAGTGGTGGTGCAATGGGAATTCGCGAGTCCCGATCCTCAGTCAATGCTATCAAATCTTTTGGAATAGATGTCTGAATTGCTTCAGGGATAGATTGACCGAGTTGCCCTCCACTTTCTCCAGATAAATCTGCGAGTGGAGAATCCCATAAGGGAGCCAGAGTTGTTGGATCTGGGAGGGGAGAAAATGACTCTATTAAAGATGGCGGAGAGTCAGATTTTCCCTCTGAAGCATGTGACTGCTCTTCTGCCGTAACTATGGCAGGCACTGTAACCGACTCGACGTGCACTCCTCGCTGGGTGTCCTGAGTATTATCTGGGGAAGTGTATGGTTCCATTGTGAGTAATGGAATTGTGCTTGACTCAGTACAAGATGCCATGACCCGATGGCGAATTTCAATAGATGCATCCTGTTGAGAGAATACCTCTAGTAACTGTTCATTGGCCATTTCAAAGTCCATGTCCTGTTGGGAGGACAAGGATGGGCTTTCAGATGCCTCAGAATAGGTTTTTCTTTTCTTAGGAGGAGGCAGAGCTGAGGGTTCACTCATATTTGACATTGTACTACTTCCTAGTAATCTTCTGGGTAACATTTTAGACAGTGGGGGAGAGGGTGAGATAGAATGAGACTCTGTGTTTGGCTCTATGACCTGGGATTGAAGCTGTGGTTCTACAACTTCATGGTCAGCCCTATCAACCACTGAGGGTCTGTTAACAGAAGTAGGAAGAGAGTGAGAGTGAGAGTGAGGAGTTACTACCTGTAATGGAAGAGCCTGGGTGGCTTGAACCACTGGAGGTTGAGGTTGCTGTTCATGGCCGGGAAGATTAAAAATAGGCAAGGGAATATAATTGGCCATGAAAGCAGATACAAGTACTGGTACTTGCATAAATTTGAAGGTTGTGTCTTGGCGAGTGTAAATCTTTTTGCTAACTGGTGGGGGTTCGGTTACAGCAGAGTTAGCAAAAAGTGCTTTGTGTTCAGGGGTGAGTAGATGATCTGCTATAAGCATAAGAAAACGAGCATAGTAACATGATACCCTACGATTTGTAGAATGATCACGTAAAGCAGAAGTTAGACGTCTCAAGAGAATGGGAAAAAGTAGTTTGCCAAAATTGATTCTTTGATTGAAAACAACCGCAAGACCAATATACTGCAGGGTGGAAGTAATGTTATGAAAATTAGATTTTGTGCAGTTGGCAAACACTTTGGAAAGTGTATCGAAGAATATATCCCATTCAGACACCAAATTTGATTTAGAAAGTTTGGTTAAATTGATCACCCCCTGATAGTGAATAGCATTGAAAAAATTTGTGATATCATTTTCAGAGGGTAAATTACAGAAATTATCTAGTGGAAAATTTAACGCACGATTGACGACTGTTTCATCAACTACATACTGTGTGTTTGCGATGGTGAATGAAAAAGATTTTGAATCATCGGCCACAGTAGAAGTTGTGCAAATCAGTCTAAGTAGATCGACGTTTAAAATCACATTTGATTTAATAGCAGAGCTAACAATCGAATGATCATTTAAAAATCTAATCCAAGGCTTAAATTTTTCAACATCACATTTTTCCGGATTGAAATAACCAACTTGATTATGCGCGACAATTTGGAAATTGAGAGCCATTTTTTTTATAAAATAATAATAAGACACAAGCTTTTCAGAATTTTAAGAATAATATTAAGAAAATTCGAATTAATTAAATTAATTTAATAATTCGAATTAAATTAATTATAATCGAAAAATTTAGACAGAAATGTATCTCGTTAAAAATCTTAAATCACTAACACAGTTTTGACACACCAAAAGACACAAATAAGAAATTAAAATTAAAATGGAATTTGAAGGGGCAAACTGATTTTAATTTGATTTTTGCGTTTTTTTTTTATAATAACTTTTATTTTTAAGAAAATTCAACAGCACTTGTTTATGTATATACTTATATGTATATATCACTAAAGTGATGATTAAGTGTGCTGAGTAAAAACTCGAGCAAGGAAATATGGTGACTGTTTTTTTTTTGTTTGTTCGAGGAGAGAGAAGAGAGAAAATGAGAGTGAAAACTGTTAGTAATTTTTGAAAATGAACTGCTAAGTTGAATTGGTGAAAAACAACACAGCAACAGCCTTTATATAACAGCTGGTATGACAATCCGGGATTGTCATACCGATTGTCATACCAGGCAAAAAGAAGAAAAATAAATAACAGAATGAGTATTAAAATTATAACTGGTATGACAATCTGATAGTCATACCGATTGTCATACCAGTACAAAATAAAACAATATAATTCTGATATTAATTTTATTACTGGCATGACAATCAATAGTCATACCGATTGTCTTGCCAGTTATAAAATTAATCTGATTTTAAAATAAGCAATCATTATTACTAAAATGACTTTCAGCAAGACAATTTCAATTGTCTTGCCGATTGTCTTTCTAGAATAAGATAAAATAAGCATTAACAGATTTATATTTTCATGTTTACTGAAATGATTTTCAGCAAGACGATTTTAATTGTCTTGCCGATTGTCTTTGCAGTAGAAAAACAAAATGAATATGTACAGACAACTATTAATGTACTGAAGCTATATTTCATAATAGTACAACTGAAATAAACACTTAAAATTTTCACAGAGACAAAGACAATATTTCAGAATTAATTATTTTTATTCTAAAAATAGATTTCTGTTGAATTTTAGCAAATAAAATTCATAGAAAAATATCTTTAGAGGAAATAAAATATTCTGAGATATTTTAAATTAACAAGTAGAGTAAATAACATAGATAAGATAATATATATTACATAGAAATAAGCAAGAAATATGATAAAATGATAAAATAAATTTGCAAATGAATTTTTCATTTATGAAAAATTCATTTGTAAATTCATTCAAGAACAGATTCCAGATATTAATTAAATTAATCACAAAAACTATTTAACATGCCCAATTTACCAACTAATCTGGTAAATGTGGATTCATCAAGTGGTTTAGTGAAAATATCTGCTATTTGTTCTTCTGTTGGAACAAAAAATAGTTCAACAGTACCATTCATGACGTGCTCTCTAATAAAATGATACCTGATGTCAATGTGCTTTGTCCTCGAGTGCTGCACAGGGTTGTTGGTGATGGCTATTGCACTTGTGTTGTCACATAAAATAGGAATCTTGTTCAATATAGAGCCATAGTCTCGTAGTTGGTTCCTAATCCACAAGATCTGAGCACAGCAGCTTCCAGCAGCAATATATTCAGCCTCGGCCGTTGAGTTGGAAACTGTTTGCTGTTTCTTGCTGTACCATGAGACTAGCCTGCTTCCTAAGAATTGACAACTTCCTGAGGTGCTTTTCCTATCAACAACACTTCCTGCATAATCTGAATCTGTATATCCGACAAGGTTAAAACCAGATTCTTTAGGGTACCAAATACCTAGATTTGGTGTTCCCTTAAGATATCTTAAGATTCGTTTAACAGCAACGAGATGAATATCTCTAGGATCCGCTTGGAACCTTGCACATAGGCATGTAGCATACATAATATCTGGTCTACTTGCAGTAAGATAGAGTAACGAGCCAATCATACCTCTGTAGCTTGTGACATCTACCTTAATGGAGTTTTCACATGGTCCAAGCTTGACAGCTGTAGTTGATGGAGTCCTTGCTGATGCAGAATCCTCCAGATTGTATTTTTTGAGGAGTTCCTTGAGATACTTGGATTGACAAATAAATGTTCCGTCTAACCTTTGATTTACTTGTAATCCAAGAAAGAACTTCAGCTCTCCCATCATGCTCATTTCAAACTTGCTGTGCATTAACTTAGCAAATCTCTTACAGAGATTATCATTAGTAGACCCAAATATTATATCATCCACATAGACTTGGACTAATATAGTATCATTCTTATGTTTTTTAGAAAAGAGAGTTTTGTCTATGACACCTCTAATAAAGCTATTTTCAATAAGAAATTCAGAGAGAGTGTCATACCATTTTCTTGGTGACTGTTTTAGCCCATAGATAGCCTTGAAAAGAAAGAAGACAAAATCCATATGATCTGGATCTTCAAAACCAGGAGGTTGCTCTACATATACCTCTTCATCCAGCTTTCCATTCAGAAAGGCGCTCTTGACATCCATTTGATAAACTTTAAAGTTTGAAAATGCTGCGAATGCCAGAAATATCCTGATGGCCTCAAGTCTAGCCACTGGAGCATAGGTTTCATCATAATCAATACCTTCAGCTTGAGAATACCCTTTAGCTACCAGTCTTGCTTTGTTTCTTGTAACCACACCATCTTCATCTAGTTTATTCCTGAATACCCACCTTGTACCAACAGCTTTCTTGTGTACAGGCCTAGGTACCAGTTTCCAGACTTGTTGACTTTCAAACTGATTGAGTTCATCTTGCATAGCAATCACCCAATCTGGATCAGTCAGTGCTTCTTCAATTTTCTTAGGTTCCATCTCAGAAAGAAATCCTGAGAACAGACACTCATTTTGAGTAGCACGTCTAGTTCTGACTCCAACATCTGGATCACCAATAATCAACTCAAAAGGGTGAGCTTTATTCCAGACAGTCTGTCTTGGAAGATTTGATCTTGATGATTCGCCTTGAAATTAATTGTGATGTTGTGTCCTACTAGATGATCCTTCAGCATCTCCCCCTGAGTTGTTGCCATGTTGACTTGAAGATTCTCCGTCAGTAGCAGTGGTATCTCCATTGTTTCCAGAGTTTCCATCACTATTACCTTGAGTATTATCAGGATTAACAGGTTCTTCAACAGCAACAACCTCAGGTTCTTGACCATGTTCTGACTCTGAATCTGACGTATCATCAAACTTCAGTTTCTCAGAAGGATCTTCAGTTTGGATACTAGGGAGTTTAGTGTCATCAAATGTAACATTGACACTTTCAGTTACTTTGTGTTGATCAATGATATACACTCTATATGATCTTCTTCCATATCCAACAAAAATACCCTCATATGCCTTTGCCTCGAACTTACCACGACGATCATCTCCATCCTTGAGCACGAAGCATCTGGCACCAAATACATGAAAGTATTTGATAGAAGGTTTCTGTTCATTCAAAATCTCATAAGGAGTTTTCATGAAGTCTTTGTTGATTAGAGTTCGATTCTGAGTATAACATGCAGTATTGACAGCTTCAGCCCAAAAGTACATTGGAAGACCTGATTCATTTAACATCGTTCTTGCAGCTTCAATCAATGTACGATTCTTCCTTTCTACCACTCCATTTTGCTGAGGGGTTCTAGGAGCTAAAAATTGTCTGGTAATCCCTTTGTCTGTACAGAATCCATTTAGAAGTGCATTCTTGAATTCTGTTCCATTATCTGACCTTATTGCTCTAACAGGGACGTTAGAATCTAACTCAATCATCTTGATATGATCAATCACAACTTGTGGTGTTTCATCCTTAGAGTGAAGAAATAAAACCCACGTATACTTGGAATAGTCATCAACTATCACAAGACAGTAACACTTCTTTGACATAGAAAGGATATTAACTGGACCAAATAAATCCATGTGCAATAATTGCAGAACACCAGTTATGGAAGATGTGTCAGTGCCTTTGTGACTTGCTTTCTTTGACTTTCCTTTCTGGCAAGCCTCACATAGTCCTTCTGGAGAGAATTCCAGCTGAGGCAGACCTCTTACCAATTCTCTTTTGACAAGAGAATTCATTGTCTTGAAATTGAGATGGGAAAGTCTCTTGTGCCATAGCCAACTCTCATTTGACGATGCTTTTGCATAGAAACAATTGACTTCAAGATTGCTTCCAGAGTTCATGTCAGCTACGAACAGATTTCCTTTCCGTATTCCCATTAAGGAGGGTTTTTCACTTTTCTTGTGCAGAATCTGACACTTCAGCTTGTCGAATAAAACATTGTAGCCGTTGTCACAGAACTGACTAATGCTAAGCAGATTGTGTTCAAGTCCTTGCACAAGATATACATTTTCAATGATAACATTTCCAGCTTGCAAACAGCCATATCCCTCCGTTAAACCTTTGCTGTTATCTCCAAAGGTAACCACTGGGCCAGCTTTCTCAACCACATTTGATAGCAGGGCTCTATCTCCGGTCATATGTCTTGACGATCCACTGTCAAGAATCCACACTACCGGTTGTACCTGTTTAATGCCCTGCAATACAAATGGATTAGAACTTCTTCGGAACCCAAGCTTGGCTGGGTCCGGCATACTTGTAAAATTGGCCTTTATCAGGCAAAACAACATTCTTAATTTCACTATTCTCAACATTCTCAATGACTGAACATTTGACCTTTAAAACAGCCTTATCAGATTTATGTTTAGGCTTAGGCACAAATGTCTCCTTTCTAGCTTTAGGAGGACTAGCAGTCTTAGACCTATCATGCTTTCTATTATTCACATGCTGACGAGGAGTAGTCTTATCATTAGAAGCATGCTTACCATTAAAATAAGCAAACAACAGATTAAAAGCACAAGACATACAATCAGGAACACCACATGCTTTATGAGAAGGATTAACAATAGGCAACTTATGCATGGTAGACATGGCATTTGTGCTATCCAACTCATGTGTGTCTGAGTTAGTCTCAGTTGCTTTCACAACCTTGACTGGAACTTTTGACACACTTGACTTGGAGACAGCTTTCCCATTAGCATTATCTTCAGCACGGATTTCTTCTTGAATAATAAAAGAGGTCTCATCAAATGGTTCAGCAATTGATTCCTTATAGAGGGGTTCATCAACACCCTTAAGCACATGTGGTACTTCCCTGCCTTTAGCACATACATGAGGAGGGGAGTTTATGCCTAATTTTCCAATAGCAGCATTGTAATCATAACCTATTCCATGTGTTTGATTAACAGCTTGCTTATTGTAAAACTCTTTGGACTTCGAACAAGAATTAAAGTAAGCTTTAACCTTAGCCTCAAGACCGGTGATCTTGTCTTTGAGAATAGTTTCGAGTTGTCTATAACAGTCAACTCTATTCTCTAGAAAAGATACTTGGTCTTTAAGTTTATCTTGATTAATGTGCACAAGTCTTAATTCATTGACCTCTTTCTCAAGGTCTTTGATTTGTTGATTTAACAATTCATTATCACGACGAGCACAATCTAAGTTACCTCTTAGATGATAAACCATTTCAGCATCAGAAAGTTTTACCTCTTTTCTTGACGATGAGGTGCTTGCATCACTAGCCATGAGAGCAAGATTCCCAACTTCTTCATCTTCACTGTCAGTATCATCCCAGCTTCTTCCCTTTGCCAGGTACGCCCTTTCAGATTTACTCTTCTGATTAGAATCGTAAGAGTTCTTCCTTGCTTGTTTTGGCTTCCTGCATTCTGTGGCAAAGTGTCCCAACTCATTACAGTTGAAGCATCGAATGGTGCTTCGATCAACCATCCCTGTTTTATACCCACCACTGCTGGTGTTAGAGGATGAAGATCCACCTTTCTGGAATCTGTTGTAGTTGGACTTGTACTTGAACTTGGGATTCCTTTTGAATCTGACATTTGAGAATCTCTTGACAATCAGGGCCATTGACTCATCCTCAAATTGCTCCAGTTCTTCCAAGGAATAATAATCATCTCCTGATTGATTTGTAGTAGGTGAATCAAATTCTGCTACTATCACATTATCTTCAACCTTGGAAGACTGTACCATTCTATCTGACTGTTGAGATTGTTGTTGATATAGTGGTTGTTGTTGTTGTTGTTCATCAGCTACCAGAGCAGTAGTCGTGCTGACCACTCTTCCTTTCCCGTAAACTTCCTTCTGCTGAATCTGCTCCAACTCATAAGTCTTTAACACACCATATAGCCTTTCCAAAGAAATCTCACTCAAATCTCTTGCTTCTCTTATGGCAGTGATTCTATGTTCGAGATGAGTTGGCAGTGTTAAAAGGAACTTTTTATTGACCTCCCTGATGGAATAGTATTTACCATTAATGTTCAGGTTGTTGATCAATGCATTGTACCTCTCAAACACTTCAGTGATTCCTTCTCCTGGATTAGATTTAAAGTATTCATACTCAGAGGTTAGGATTTCTAGTTTGTTCTCCCTAACTTCCTCTGTGCCTTCATTAATAATCTCAATAGTTTCCCAGATATGTTTAGAATCTTTACAATTCATCACATGTCTGTTCATTAGGGGATTAAGGGAATCTACTAAGATTAATTGAAGGCTAGCATCCAGGGAAGCTTCTTCTATTTCAGCAGGAGAGAAGTCCTCAGGATCCTTCACATAAGTTCTCGCTTTGGTGATCACCACATCATTCTCTATTACCTCTGGTTCAATAACCATAGGAATTTTTGGACCCTTCTTCAACACTTGCAAATATTTGGGATTAGCAACCTGTAAAAACAGTAGCATCTTCTTCTTCCACATCACATAATTTTCTTTATCGAAAAGTGGAATTTTAACGGTTCCAACTTTTTGTGTAGTCATTATGAATTTTTGAGTGAATAAAAATTCAAGAAGTGAAAGAAACACAAAAGTCTAGGATCTTGATTTGTACGTTAATCAGAAGGCTCTGATACCAATTGTTAGGTCCCAATTTGTTTGTAGAAGGGGGGGTTGAATGCAAACAATACCGTTTCGTCGAATAAAATGCGGAATAAAATTGTGAAACAAAATTCAAGTTAAATAAAACTTTTATTAAACTTGAAAGGTGTTACAACTACGGTATCGATTAAAAGTGTAACACCCCCAGATCCGGGGTCGGGGATCCGGGTCGTCACGGTCTTTCTTTCCACAATATCACTTCACTTAATTAATAATAACCAACCTTATGCTGTGACCCCACACTAACATACACCACAACCCGTTATAGTCTCAGAGATGAAATTCAAATAAGTACAAGTCTTTGAATCCACAATTTAAAAGTTATTACAACCCAAAACGATTACTTGATAAATTTACAGTTAATTGCCATTATCTGCCCCAAGTTATAATTATACATAATTGATTCTCCAAAAGCAGATGGTCTAATCTACAATAGATCTACCTCTACAGCTATAGCAGCTACGACATCAACGGGAAGACGCGGAACGCTTTCCACGCGCTTGCGCTGGGTCTGCTGGAGTCTGGTCATCTTTCCTAACTGTTGTTGTGTGATGAAAGAAGAAAGCAAGGGTGAGCAGCAAGCCCACCAAAATAATATGCATAATTATTTACAATATATGAGCCTACTCATAATACTCATGAAAGTCTTGGTCAAAAGAAATGACCCAAGTTGATAACTTAATGCGATGAAGTCGCAAAATATTCAGTATATATATATATACATATATACTTTTCAAAATATTGGAAGTCCTCTTCCATGCATAATATACACAAAGTCCCAGTGTATAACTGTATATAAAAAATATCGTTGCAAGGTGATCTCATATATCTAACCTTGTCTCAACGTTTTTCTGAAAATCTTTGTCATTCATAAGACAATTATTAATTAGATATAAGTTTAAAAGATGAAGTTACCAAATACTTCACTACATTTATATCATTCCCAATACTACTTGAACTACCACCGTTCAAGTTATAATCAATTTCAAAAGTTCATCCCACTGATGAGACCACAAGATAAGACTTGAATAGATTCAATCTTTGAAAGATTATTGAATGAAAAAGTTATGAGATACTTTATTTAGTCCCGATATATATATAACCACATATATATATCCCTTTAAACATTTCCTGGAACCTCTGTTATGTGAAGTATGAACAGAGTTCGAAACATCCAATGAATTTTGGAAAGGAAAAGAATTTTGGCATAAACCCGATATCTTGCTGATCAGGCAAAGATACCAATAAGTAACCTTTTCTACTAGTAGATGGACGAATTCCCCACTGGTCATCACCCTGGTCATAATTAAGACCTATGCTGGACTGCCACTCAGCCACCTATGCATTTGATGGACTCCCACTGAGCCACTTACACAATAATAGACCGTACCTCGGCCTGTCGCTTATGCCGACTCAATGAGAGGGGCTTACTTCCCGAACGTTGGGCAAGTAATCAATTCATTTACCAAATCTGCAACCTTGTTGCGAATATAAAATACAACACAGAGCCGGATTCCCCAGGTTTTGAGCGAGTATTTAAATCCCCTTAAAAGGAAGATCTTAAATATAAAAATGAGTTTTTTGGGATCCGCTCTGACTTTTAAAAATCATTTTGAAGACTCGAAAACACTTTAAAGAGTGTTTGGAGTAAGGCTGATTTAATGAAGTAAATCAGTCCCCAGAATATTTTAGAAAATGACTGAATATTATTATTTTAAATAATATTCCCATAAAGAATAATCTTTATAAAAATAATTGAAGTAGAAGTATTAACTTATACTTGAAATAAACATTAAATAACCAAAGATATACTTATATGAAAGTATTATCTTTATTTGAATAATCGAAAATAAGTTTGATTATTAACACCTTATTCTTTAATAGAATAAAGAATATACCTCAGCAAATAATCGGAGTCATAGATCCTCAAATGAATATTCAAATAATATTCAATAAATAAAATAAGCTGAGTCATAATACCTCGAATGAATATTATAAATAATATTCATTAAATAAAATAAAGGAGTCATACATCCTCAAATGAATATTCAAATAATATTCAATAAATAAAATAAAAGAGTCATAAGTCCTCGAATGAATATTCAAGATAATATTCAATAAATAATATAAAGGAGTCATAAGTCCTCGAATGAATATTCAAGATAATATTCAATAAATAATATAAAAGAGTCATAAGTCCTCGAATGAATATTCAAGATAATATTCAATAAATAATATAAAGGAGTCATAAGTCCTCGAATGAATATTCAAGATAATATTCAATAATAAAATAAAGTTATCGAATAAACCTTATTCGATTAATAGTTTTGAAAACTATAACCATATATATATATAAATATATATATATATATAAAATCTACTCGGGATCCTCGACTCCCGGTTTTAGAAAATGTTTTCACCTTTGGGTCCCTATACTAAGGGTATACGCAAATACCGCTTATCTCTAGCATAGGTATTATGCAACGAATAAGCACTTGAACCAACAGATATATAAATCAAGAATACGAAACAGGCATGCATATATATATATACCATATCAGCATGCTTCAATATATCGCAACATTTGCTAATTAACCAACATGCATCTATCGCAAGATAATGCATATACATATATTCATCACAACAACAGTATAACGGGTAGAAAACTTGCCTGAGCGACTTGGGGTGATAAAAGGCTCGGGACGAGTCTGGTAACCTATAAACAACAAGTAAGTTGGAATTAAACCAAAATCACTTGTAAATCTATACTTTAACTAACTTAGACTCTAACGCTTGATTTTGCGCTCACTGATTTGCTTAAGTCACTCGGGTACCCTCGGCTCCACCATTTTTAATAATTTAACCTTTACGAGTTTTAAAGCGATTCCTTCGCGAGTGACTTACCAACTGCCTAAAACACTTACCATAAATGTTTCATGCATTAATTAACCCTTTTTGGTCTTTAACCTACATTTCAAAGTAAGGCGAGGGAAAAAGTTTCGTTCGTGAAACGCCGTTACTTGAAACGGTCGTTTCTCCTAAACCGTAAATCGGAATCGAACGAACTACATATCAAAACGAAGCTCGTAACATGAGCTATCTAAACATGGCAGTGGTCACAATCTAGCAGGGGGTTCTCGGGTCCTAATGTTATGCACAAAAACAGTCCAAAGAAAATCGGACATTACGACGGCTATGTTTACGCGATTTCCCAATTTTTTTACCATTCCAAATCATATCAATCCAACTACCAATCAACAAAAACTCAAGATACATATCAATGATACTGATTTCAGTCATAATAAGCTCAAGGATCTCAATCCAATCATATATTATAACATCTCCAAATTCAACTAAACTACTTAACAATTAAGCTCGAATCATGCTTATCGTTCGAATAACTACTCATCCATCCAAACCATCACCAAACTTCAACATTAAAACTTATTACTAAAGGGTGTGAAGATTTATACCTTTCTTGGAGGGTGGAAAGTTACTAGGAAGCCTTATGGAGCCTCCTACAAGCTTGATCTTTCCAAAGAAATCAAGAATGCAAAGTTAGGCTTTGAAGTTTCTAAAAGTCCGATTTAAAGAACTGTAAAAATGAGGGTCTTACCATGCTTATTTGGAAGAGACTTGTGAACAAGAGTTGTAGGCTATCTCAATACCTTTCCAAAGAGCTATAGAACACAACATTTGAGTGAGTATTGAAGGAGATATGACAATTTCAAGTTGCTGGGTTTGTTTTGGCCGAGAGCTTCTCTTCATGGGAGCAAAGTCAAATTTTTAATTTTTGTGTTATGATATTTTGCTTGGTTGATTTCCTTTTTGGCTTGGCAATTTTGATCTTTTACCATGGTAACTTTTGCATGGCCAAGAATCAACCAACAACACACTTCTTTTTGTCATGCTTATGTCACCATGCTTGTGTCACCTTTTTAACACATGTCCTTTCCTTGTGGTTTGATGATGTCATAATCCTTGGCTTCTTGTACAAGCTTGTCTCTTGGTCGCTTATTTGTTTTACGGTTCGCTTAACTTTCGTTCTCGTTCGTCGTTTGAGGGATCATATCTGGGATCTTATTACTTGGGTTCCCCTAAAGCTTTCTCAATATTTTATATTCCTTTTATGATCCTCTCTTATAATCCTTGAATTTAAATCCTTTTAATCATGTTACCTTATACTCATTTCTTTCGGTATCTGGTGAATTTTCGGGAAAAATCAAAGTGTCCGGATTCGAATTTTAACGACCTTTACATACACTCATTTACTTTATGGAATACTAATACGATCTTAGAATTTCCATAAAAGTACTCCTATATAGTGTGGTCTGAAAAGTTTTCTCATTCAGCAAAAACACTATTCATAAGGGTTTCAAAAATTTCTCAAAAATTGGGGTTATTACAAAAAGGGATTAATCTCAAATCAATTATTACAAATTTAGAATAAATTCGACATGAATTTTTTCTATTTTTGTAATTAAAAGATCAAATGCTAAAAGCGATTTGAGATTAAGTTCTAGGGATTTTAATCCGCTAGATTGATATACAAGAACAAGATAAGTAATTCTAGTGGTTTGGATTTAACATTAACAAACTAGAATATTTGATCTTGAATAAGCAGATGAATGATGAAATATTTTCTTTTGTTTTCTGCTGTGTTTTCTTGTTCTGTATGTGCTGCTCTGTTTTTGCTGAGTAGTCTGTTGATATTGTCTTCTGCTTTCTTTTAATCAATTACAGCCGAAGTTGTTGAACTGGTGTGACAATCTATTTGAGCTTGAAAGACTTTCGGTGAGACAATCTATTAGAGCTAGGAAGACAATTAAAATGAACTAGCAAGACTTTCGGTATGACTATTGATTGTCATACCGATTGTCATAGTAGTACAATTGAAATTGTTTTTCTGAATACATAATTGATTTTAATCTAATTGAAAATTCTATCAATACAATCAACTGAATTAGCAAGACATTCGGTATGACTATCAATTGTCATACCGATTGTCATACTAGTACAATCAGTTGTCTTTTTAGAATTATCACAGATTTTAATCAATTAACATTCTGAAAATCCTCATTATTAATTCTAAATTAATTAATCAATTTAATTCAATTAATCAATAAATTAATCCTTGCAGATTTAATTTATTCTCTTAATTAAATTATATGACTTAATTAATTAATAGTGAATTAATACTATCCCTGAGCAGCATCCATTCTTCTGACAATCTTCTGAAAGTCTCTGAGACTTATGAATCAATTCCGTCACTTCAATGCTGACACTCGATGTACTGTCTGGTTCATGAGTGACTAACTTTCGTGACGTTTCTTCATGTCTTGACTTTGTTGTTCTGATTGAATCCTTGTAATAAATGATACCTTGACGAGATCTCTGTCACTTGATTAAATCCACGATCTTGATTTATATCACTGAGGCATGATCAAATTCTTGAACTTCTTCCAGTGAATCTTCAAGTCTGCAGATGAACAATGTTTCTTTATTCTTTGACAGATGTTACTTTGTGAGATCTCTCTGATGCTTGATCCACTATTTACTTATTACATTCTTATTTGAGTTGAGTTAAATACTCGAATAAACGAGTAGGCTATGACATATGCCTTTCATTATGAATTCAGTTTATACAACATATTTTTTATTCCTCTCTCTCACCTGTTTACTCTCTCTCTCTCTCTCTCTCTCTCTCTCTCTCTCTCTCTCTCTCTCTCTCTCTCTCTCTCTCTCTCTCTCTCTTCGCTCTCTCTTTTCTCTCAATCTCTCTCCCTCACATCTCTCTCTTCTCTCCCGGCTCTCCCTCGCCATCTCTCTTTCTCTTTCTCTCTGTTCGCCGCCTCTCCGCCGGCCGCCACACCTCCATTTCTCCTGCTCCGTTCTTCCGCCCGACCCGTACCCTTTCTCTTTTCCCTTTCTCTCTTTTCTTCTCGTTTTCCTTGTTTTTCCCTACTTCTTCTTCAGCTCTGTTTCTGCGATTATGCTTATGTGTGTATGTGTGTGTGCGAGTGTATGTATATATATGTTATGCGGTGTACGTGTGTGTGTTTATGGAGTGAAGAAGATTGGGTTGGTGTTTTAGCTTTGATTTGAGAATGATAGTAGCATCACCATGCTTGTTATGATAGTATCTTTCTTAGAAATCAATTTCATAACTATTTTATGGTTACATGTTGCTTATTTATTATTTCTGAGTAGGAGTATATAGTCTAAATTGTTCTAATTACTAAATGGAGTGCTAATTTAGTTGTTAGAAGCATTAGATAATTGATAATTCTAGGTTTGATGATTCCATGAAATTGAATCTTAAGGTTTGGAGTTCGAGTTTAAGTTAAAAAGGGTTAGGCTTGGTGTTGATGATTGAATCTAATTTAAACAACTAAAATGAGGAGTAATTGTTGTTTGAAGCATTTCTAGAATCATGTTAGAATTTGGTACAAGAATTCTAATGGTATTAAACTTGTTTAGGTTTGAATTTTTTTAAGGTCTTAGGATCTGTTTTCTTGCTAAATTCCTATAAAATTCAATATTAATCGGATTATCATGATTTTATAATCTCTAGAAAGATAATTCAATTATCTATAACTTTTGGGCTTTAAATTTTTCGAAATTCAGTTCATAAGTAAGTGATTTCTGCAGTTCTTTGTAACCTAGCAGAATGTTTTCGAAAGTAGCAGGCAGATTTTGAAATTTTATAGTAAATTGAATATTTATCAAAAAAATTTGAACAATACCATTCTGGAAAGATCTTTTCAAACAATACATTTTGTGTTCATAACTCAGAGTCATATTCTTTGATTTAGAGGTCTAAAATGTCAAATTACTTATGTGATCAGGGCCTGACTCTATTCAGGCAGCCCACATTTATTCAATTTCTGAATTCATTATTTATCCATTTTTAATGAGTCTACCATTTTGGAAAGATCTCAGAAGTATCTACAACTTTCATGTTTTATGATGTTTCATTTGAGTTGATTATAATGGAGTAAATTAGTATTCTTTGGGACTGATTTGTTTAAACTTTAAATTTTAATAGTCTATATGTAAGATATTTTGGGTGTGCAACTTTTGTTAATGGTTATGGGATGCCATGATTGATAATGACTTGTTTTGATGAAAAATTTATGATAACAAATGTGTGGATAACAAATTTAAGATATACCATAGTTTAGAGTAAAGCTTTTTATGGATTATGATGAGATCATAATAGTGAGACCTAAAAGATGATAACTCTAAACTTAAATAGTTCCTGGTCGTAGGATTACTAACTGGTAATTAATAATCCACAGAGATCGGTACATACTATGCTTGCTTCATTATGAAGGATGTATGTTCTCATAGACATTTGTGTGGTGACACTATAGCTAGTATGTAGGTGCTTATTATAGATTAAGTTCACTGAACATGACTCACCCAGCTGAACACCTGATGGAGTTCACTCACGTGTCAGCAGTTGTTCACATAGTGATAGTTGTACAAGTATCCTTAGACTTGAGGTCATCATAGTCATCTTGTGTACACTGAACTATACTTTGGTTTAGTTCTTAGTCTCCAGGGACAATTATTAGGGTTGTACTGTGTATAGGAATTTGTACACGAAGATAGTGTATGATCAATAAAGGATCTACCCCTTCCAGTGAAGGAAGCGAATGTTCAAGGCTGATCCACTTATGCTAGTTCAGGAATCTCTGGCCAGAGTGAATGAAATTAGAAAGGAGTTTCTAATTTGCATAGAACTAAGCATAGTAAATGGTAAGCAAGTGATTAAATTAGATAGGCTTGACACGAGATCCATGCCTTGTATTTAATCGTGACATTGTAGGGTATAAGGAGTTTATTCTACGGTAACTATTCACTGAATAGGTTCTTGGTATTCTAAGCAGTAAATTCATATTATCCGGATAGTCGCGATATGCTGAGAAGTATCCCTCACGATGTAGAATAAATGTGATTAATTAATTAATCATATTTAATAAATTAGAGAATTTATATAAATAATGATAAAATAGTTTTATTATTATTTATTTCTACTACCGGCTTAATATTGAACCTACAGGGTCACACCATAAAAAGGGAATGATTTAAAGGTGGAGGAATTAATTAATAATGGCTAATAATTATTTATTTGTGAAATAAATAATTAATTGGAAAATTTAATAATTGATTAAATGAGATTTAATTGATTAAAAATTAATTAAGAAAAGTTCTTAATATTATTAATTAAGGATTTAATTTTTTTGGAAATTAAATCAAGAGAGAGAATTATTTCTAAAGTGTTTAGAAAAAGGATTAATAATTAAAAGGTGTTTTAATTATTAATGAGAATAATAAATGGGATAATAATAATAATATTTATGGGAAAATTTCAGCTGAAAATTTTGCCTATAAATATACTATTATAAACCCTATTTTTATTCTAACCCCAAAATTTTATAAAACCTAATTCTCTCCTCCTCCTCCTCCTCCTCCTCCTCCTTAACGTCGTTTTCTTGGTGGATACCGGTGGAGTGCTTCACGTTTGAGGAGCAGCTGCTAAGGATCTCCAATCGTTGCTCTTGGATCGCTTATTAAAGGTTAGTAATCGATCCCTATATTTTTACCACGATTTATATGCTTTTATTTGGATTCTGTATGTTTAAAAGTATTTTACCATGCCTCCGCTGCGATTTAAATCCAACAATGGTATCAGAGCTTAGGTTGTATGCATATGGATCTGTGGTAAAAATTTCAGAATTTTATGTGCTTGTATGAATTAATTATGATTTTTACAAGTTATATGATGGATTAATTTTGTCTGATGAGAAATCGTTTCTCAGAATAATTTTGAATATTGATCTGGGTTCTACAAGTGTTGTAGATCGTCTGGGTATTTTTTTCATAATTTTATGATGTATAGATTTTTTATTATGAATTTTTGAAGATCTTGCAATTAAATTCGTAATTAAATAAAGATATATATATATATGATATTGTAAGTATGCATATATATTTGTACATCTGTTATCTGCATCTGTTGTGGCTGTCTGTGTTTGCACGGAGAAAGAGAAGTTAGGACGGCGGTACGCTGTTCGAGAAAGGCTGTCAGGCGGCTGCTGCAGGCGCGTGTGCCGCACGCGCGCGGGGGGGGGGGGGTGTCGCGCATTCCGGGAATGCGTTACACCCTGTGGCGCATTCACGGAATGCGTTACACCTTTTAATGGCTTAAAAGGGTTGTAATGCATCACCGGAATGCGTTACAGGGCTTGTAACGCGTTCCTGTAATGCGTTACAGCCCGACTGTCCACATTAAATTTGATTTTTGGGAGTTTCGTAACTCCGTTTTGGGCGTGCAATATATCGTTGGATTCGTTTTTCTGAGACGGATCTAATGGAGTGATTAAATTTTAGTTTATATTAAGCTTTTGAACTGTTTATATTTCCGAAAGTGTTTTAATGCTGTTTTTAACTGTTTTAATTGCTTTTAAATGCTTCATGTGATACATAGAGATGTATAATGCTTAGACCAATATGCTAGATGATGTAACATGCCTACCTCGATGTTTATTCATGTTGATTTATGTGATATATGCTTAGTTTATCATGCGATGATAGATTTAGGTGAACTTAAATGAACATAAGACGTTTGTTAGACAACCTAGTATAGTGAAATTGTTTCATAACCTTAAGAATAATATTATGAATACAATCATGAGATTCTTGTGTTTATGAAACACGTAATTGAATATGAATTTTCGATATGAGAGAAAGGATGATTCTGTCAACAACAGATTTCTATCTGTAAGAAAGGGTTATTAAGTGACGCCTCTTGACAATGCTCCACCCGATCTGGGAATCATCTGATTATTGATTATTGATTTGAAATATTTAATTTAAAAGGAAGAATCTCTTTGTAATATGATTATGATTGTAACGTAATATAATCCCTCTAAAATTAAATAATATCAAGTAGTAATTGGCCAATGACACAACGGGCTTCTGTCGGTCAAAGCCTTCCAACATGATAGGAAAGTAGTTCTTATTTTTGAATCATTGTCGATTCGTGCTACAGCCGAGGGCTTTGATTTCAAAATAAGAAATACTTGTCTATTACATAGAGATGTGTACATTGAATAAGAATCTAAAGGTCGGTACGTGCCACAGCCGTGGGCCTTTGGGGACTGATTCAACTGTACGGAATGTTGGGTTAGACTTGACTTAGAATATTGAGTTTGTCATGCCACAGCTGAGACTCAATTATTCAAGAGGCTAAAGTTTGATTAGGGAATAACATAAGATGTAATTGACAAGAGTTGTCTGCCTATTGAACATTACATGGCGGTTCGTGCTACAGCCGGGGTTGTGTAATGGAATGTAGGATCCCTATTCCCACTAGCATTATGAATGCTTAATTTTTCACGTAGGGGGTTGAATAAATTAGATAAACTAGTGGGAGCCACTTATGAATAAAGACCCGATTCATATAGTGTTTTGAAATGAAATCGAATATTTGCTAAGTGTTGTTATGTGTTTATCATTTACAGATTTACTTTGTACGTTATGTCTTCTACACTATCACTCAGGAGCATACTAGATGCTCACAAGTTGACTGGTCCTAATTATGCTGACTGGCTTCGAAACTTGAGAATTGTTCTCAGGATTGAGAAGCTGGAATACGTGATTGACTCACCTAAGCCTACTGAACCTGCTAGCGATGCGCATAATGATGAACATGTTGTGTATCGTAAGTGGATAGATGATGCAAATGTTGCTCAATGCATCATGCTAGCTTCCATGAACATTGAGCTACAGAAGCAACATGAGCATATGGATGTTCACACTATCCTCATGCATCTACAAGAGTTGTATGATGTGGCGGGGAGGACAGCTCGATATGAGATATCGAAGGAGTTGTTCGGTTGTAGGATGTCTGAGGGATCATCTGTGAATGACCATGTACTTAAGATGATCAATTTGATTGAATGTCTTGGACAACTTGGTTTTGCCATGGATGGGGAGCTGAGCCAAGACTTGATCTTGCAATCGCTTCCGAGTTCGTTCTCGCAGTTTGTTGTAAACTTTCATATGAATGAGTTGGATGTCAGCCTGCCTGAACTCCACAACATGTTGAAGACTGCGGAATCGAATTTTCCCCCTAAGAAGAGTTCTGTTCTTCTAATTGGTGAAGGTTCCAATCCTAAGAAAAGGAAGAGGAACCCTTCCAAGAAGAAGAAAGTAGGTGAAGAAAAGCCGGTTCCACCAAAAGCTGAAGACCCCAAGAGCAAAGTTGTTTGCTTTCACTGTAACAAGGTGGGGCACTGGAAGAGAAACTACAAGGTTTACCTTGCAGAATTGGAGAAGAAGAAGGGTAGTGAGACTACCGCTTCTGATTCAGGTATGTTCATGATAGAAGTGAATATGTCATTAAATCAAATTTCTACTTGGGTATTAGATACCGCCTGTGGTTCTCATATCTGCAATTTGTTGCAGGGACTAAGGAGAAGTAGGACTCTTGAGGAAGAGGAGGTGATTCTACTGATGGGAAATGGAGCAAGAGTTGCTGCTGAAGATGTAGAATCATTTCATTTACATATGCCTACGGGCAAGACTATTGTTTTTAAATAATTGTTATTTTGTTCCCTCGATTGTGAGGAATATTATTCCCATGTTAGACTTGGCTGGATTTTCATTTATTATTGAGAATAATGAATGTTCTATTCTTAGAGATAATATTCTTTATGGACGTGGTGCTTTAAATAATGGTCTGTATATATGTGACATAATTTACTTCAGATTGAACAAACTAATAAAAGAAAAGGGATGATGAAAATCTCACTTCATTGTGGCACTGCAGTCTCCATTTAGTAGACATGGAGAGAGGACTGCAAATTTGCTAGGAATGGTACACACAGATGTATGTGGACCAATGTCTAAGCAAGCCATGGGTGGATTTTCATACTTCATTACTTTCATAGATGATAGATCTAGATTCGGATATGTGTTCGATGAAACACAAGTCTGAAGCCTTTGAAAAGTTCAAAGAGTATAAGTATGAAGTGGAGAAACAACCAAACATAGTATTATAACTCTTCGATCAGATCGAGGTGGTGAATACTTTAATGGAGTGTTTCTAAATTATCTCAAAGTAAATGGTATAGTCTCCCAGTGGACTCCTCCAGATTGGTATCTGAAAGGAGAAATCGAACTTTGTTAGACATAGTTCGGTCCATGATGAGCTATGAGAATCTTCCAGTATTCCTATAGGGTTATGCATTGGAAACCTCAGCATATTTACTGAATAAGGTGCCCTCCAAATCTGTTCCTCAAACTCCGTATGAGATATGGAAAGTAAGGAAACCGGGTCTTAAACACGTTAAGATTTGGGGATGTGCAGCTTATGTTAAGAAAGTTGACCCAGATAAGCTGGAATATCGATCCGTAAAATGTAGTTTTGTGGGATATCCTAAAGAGACTTTAGGGTATTACTTTTACACCGATCATCGGGTGTTTGTCTCCAGACATGCTACCTTCTTGGAAAAGGAGTTTACCCTTGAAGGAAACAGTGGGAGCAAAATTGAACTTGATGAAGTTCAAGAAGCACAAACTACTACGGATCAAGTGGAAACACCTGTTCTGACTGAACAACCTTTTGTGGAACAGCCCATTCATAGAACAGGGAGAGTGTTTCGCCAACCTGAGAGGTAATATGGCCTTATCATTAAGAATGACAATGAGTTGTCGATCATTGATGATGACGACCCTGTGACCTATAATGAGGCTATGAGTAGTGTTGACTCAGAGAAATGGCAAAGTGCCATGAAATCCGGAATGGAATCTATGTATACGGTATACGAAAGAATGATTAGAGCAGATGGGCAGGTGGAGACCTATAAGGCCAGGCTTTTGGCAAAAGGATTCAAACAAAGGCAATGGATTGACTTTGATAAAACCTTTTACCTGTAGCCCTGTTAAAATCAGTTCAGATTTTGCTTGCGATTGCTGCTTACTACGACTATGAAATCTGGCAAATGGCCAGATGGTTTTCTTTCCAAGGGAAATGAAAACCTAGTGTGTAAGCTACTGCGAACCATATGTGGTTTAAAGCAAACTTCTCGAAAGATGGAACATTCGTTTTGATGAGACAATCAAAGAGTTTGATTTTATCAAAAACGTATATGAACCTTGCGTCTACAAAAGGGTTAGTGGGAGCACGGTAACATTTCTTGTATTGTATTGAAATAGAGTTGACACACATAACAACATAGCAGACCCACTCACAAAGCTACTTTCTGAAAGTCACTTTGATCGTCATATAGACCAGATGGGTATTAGATACCAGAGTGATTGGCTTTAGTACAAGTGGGAGATTGAAAGGAATATGTCCTAAGTCCAATCATGTATTAGGATTTAGGAATAACTTTCTATGTAATCTGTTTTGATTTCATTGATATTAATAAAAGACTTGTTTTGTTTTTATTACGGGCTTTATCTATTTAAGTGTTTAAATAAGATATACCATAGTTTAGAGTAAAGCTTTTTATGGATTATGATGAGATCATAATAGTGAGACCTAAAAGATGATAACTCTAAACTTAAATAGTTCCTGGTCGTAGGATTACTAACTGGTAATTAATAATCCACAGAGATCGGTACATACTATGCTTGCTTCATTATGAAGGATGTCTGTTCTCATAGACATTTGTGTGGTGACACTATAGCTAGTATGTAGGTGCTTATTATAGAATAAGTTCACTGAACATGACTCGCCCAGCTGAACAACTGATGGAGTTCACTCACGTGTCAGCAGTTGTTCACATAGTGATAGTTGTACAAGTATCCTTAGACTTGAGGTCATCATAGTCATCTTGTGTATACTGAACTATGCTTTGGTTTAGTTCTTAGTCTCCAGGGACAATTATTAGGGCTCTACTGGGTATAGGAATTTGTACACGAAGATAGTGTATGATCAATAAAGGATCTACCCCTTCCAGTGAAGGAAGCGAATGTTCAAGGCTGATCCACTTCTGCTAGTTCAGGAATCTCTGGCCAGAGTGAATGAAATTAGAAAGGAGTTTCTAATTTGCATAGAACTAAGCATAGTAAATGGTAAGCAAGTGATTAAATTAGATAGGCTTGACACGAGATCCATACCTTGTATTTAATCGTGACATTGTAGGGTAGAAGGAGTTTATTGTACGGTAACTATTCACTGAATAGGTTCTTGGTATTCTAAGCAGTGAATTCATATTATCCGGATAGTCGCGATATGCTGAGAAGTATCCCTCACGATGTAGAATAAATATGATTAATTAATTAATCATATTTAATAAATTAGAGAATTTATATAAATAATGATAAAATAGTTTTATTATTATTTATTTCTACTACCGGCTTAATATTGAACCTACAGGGTCACACCATAAAAAGAGAATGATTTAAAGGTGGAGGAATTAATTAATAATGGCTAATAATTATTTATTTATGAAATAAATAATTAATTGGCAAATTTAATAATTGATTAAATGAGATTTAATTGATTAAAAATTAATTAAGAAAAGTTCTTAATATTATTAATTAAGGATTTAATTTTTTGGAAATTAAATCAAGAGAGAGAATTATTTCTAAAGTGTTTAGAAAAAGGATTAATAATTAAAAGGTGTTTTAATTACTAATGAGAATAATAAATGGGATAATAATAATAATATTTATGGGAAAATTTCAGCTGAAAATTTTGCCTATAAATATACTATTATAAATCCTATTTTTATTCTAACCCCAAAATTTTATAAAACCTAATTCTCTCTTCCTCCTCCTTAACGTCATTTTCTTGGTGGATACCGGTGGAGTGCTTCACGTTTGAGGAGCAGCTGCTAAGGATCTCCGATCGTTGCTCTTGGATCGCTTATTAAAGGTTAGTAATCGATCCCTATGTTTTTACCACGATTTATATGCTTTTATTTGGATTCTGTATGTGTAAAAGTGTTTTACCATGCCTCCGCTGCGATTAAAATCCAACAGTATGGTTATAAGGTTAAATTGTGGAATTGAAAAACAGGTGGATAGTCCTAATTATGAATACTTCATGCCAAAATTTTCTAAAATTCCCCTATATCTAAATCTATTTGACTTATTTGATTTCAATGATTTGAAAGCATGTTATGATTGTTAGTTGTAACACGTATAGGATATGTCTGGGTAAGAACATTGAAATGACTTGTGGGTTGTATTTGTGGCATGGTTATTCAGGGTATTGTCCATATTACGAATAGGTCATGCCAAATTTTCCGTAGAAATATTATCATAAGTTACGCATTCTCGTGTTAAATAATATTTTGAGTTGGTAGTAAGTTTTAAACTATAATGTGTGCTACTTGTTATGTGCTATATAATGTGCCATATGTATGTGTGTATATATATATAGCGAAAGGTTAGAAATAAGATAGTCATTTCAGAAGGATATTAAAGTAGTATCTTTTTGCCTATGATAGGATCGGGCATTAAGGGCGTGAGACCAATCAATAGAAAAGAAAAAGGGAGAGTTGCATAGTGGTTCAGTAGTTATGGATGGTTCAAGATGAACAGAACCAGACGTTGGGGATCAAGGCTGAAGTTGGATAAGATTTCATATCAGACCGCAGTAACCGCATTAGCGACATATCAAAGAATTAAGAATAGAAAATGGTGAAGTCTTGAGAAAACATCATGAGATATTTGTGTTATTATGAGTGTGTATGATTGCAAAGGACCAAAGGCAAGTATCCCTATCATCACTTATTGTTCAAGTGATATTTATTTTAAATCTTCTTATGCAAATATTGATTTCCCTATTCTTAGTTCAGAATAGATAAATGTTTTACATATCGCTGAATTAAAATGCTTTTCATGCAAGTACCCTCTGATATTTTATGTTCAGAATAGTTAAATATTTTACTTATCAAATTAGTGGATTTATAAATGTTTTGGATTTTGAGAAAAATGAGTTGGTTTTGCGAGTATTTCTGCCCAAGTGAATGGGGGAATAAAAGTTTATAAGGGTGTCGAGTATCATGACCCCTTTCAATAAAATGTTTTAAGATTGGATGGTTGCGTAAGAGGCCGTGGCGGCAGTCCAGCGGAGATTTAGGTATTATACAGGATATAATACAATTAGGCCGATATGTGCCTTGGGTGCCCCATTGGTTTAGTTGGATATGCTTCGGCATACCGGTGTTGCTCTGCGGTTGATCACCGGCGGCAACACACCGTCGTTCGAGGATTCCAATCTAAATTATTATATTGTTTTTGATAATCTTATAAGAAATGTTTTATCAACTGTTTTGGTTTTGAATAAAGGTGGAATACAGTTTTGATTCGGTTGCTGATTGATGTTGTTATTTAAGTTGTTGTTAAATATCAAAGGTGGTATTAATGCAGATGATTGATGTTGACTTCCATATTTTAGCGCCGGTAGGTTGTGAGCATCAAAGTTCGTATTGATATCTAATTTGATATGACATCAAAATGAATATTAATATCAAGAGTTGAGTTTTGAATAAAGTTTATGATTCAATCCATAATCATTGTTTCTTGTTATTGTTGTTTACGATATTTCCATAAACATTGCTTTACGAGTGTTGTTCTCGTCAAGATTCAAAGTATTGTTGAAGCATTTCGCTCATAAATATCAAAAAGAGTTTTGAATACAGTGAGAAACAATTATCCGATTCTTTAATAAATTTTCTGTTTCTGCAATTATGATTTTAAAATGATATGCGCTATTGCAGATGTCAGTTTTATATCAAAACAACCCTATATATATTCCAATGATCTTGCTGAGCATTTCTTTCGCTTATACTTGCCTGTTTTCAAATTTAACCTCTAGTGAGGATTAACTTGCGCTGTTTAGCTGCATAATTCGAGGAAGCAAAGAAGAAGCTTTTGGAAGGTGATTGGTCCAGGGTTTGCGGACTAGTGTAAGTTTTATTGTGTAAAGTTGTTTATATTATATTATATTATAGTTGTGTTATTTTTATAGTTGGACCTAGTATACTTCTTTTCGAAGTTATACTAGCGGGTTAAGTTTTGAGATTGAGAATTGTTGAAAAGAGTTTTAAAAGAAATTGAATTTTTTTTATGGAATTTGGATATCTTGTTTCTAGAACTGTAACCTTAAAAGATCTTGGATTAGTTTGGGGTCATAGATGATAAATATCTTCTGCTGGCATTTGTATTTTGATTTAACAGGTTTATTTGGATTGAGGTTTTATAGTGACGACCAAATCCTCTGACCCCGGATTTGGGGGCGTTACAAAGGGAATTTACTTAAATCTTTAAATTAAATATAATAAATATGTATATATAGATATATATAATATAAGCCTTAAGTTTTTCCCACGGAACACTAAAGGTGTTAGTAAGGGTAGTCGCTTAAGTCTTGTTAAACAATTATAACAAATATATCTATATATGGCCAAAATAAGTGCGTTTAAGTTTAAAGAATAAAGTGTTAGCTTTGTAATTTAATTCCCATTAAACACTAAATGTGCTAGTTAGGAATATAAACCAAGCGTTGTATGAAATTATCACTTCGTGCTTAGAAGTGTATAATTTGTAGAAAACAATCCTTGTTTGGATTTGTTTACTCTAAGTTATTCTATATAAGAGCTTGTAGAGATGAAGAGAAGGTAGTACTAATCTTCTTATATGAATATTAAGAGTTGTCAGTTAAGACTCGGACAAAAGCTAAGAGGTTTACCACTTTTGAGAGATGAACGAAAAAGTTCACCGGAAAAGTTCGCCGAAAAAATTAGCCGAAGGTTCGGCCGGATTTTGGCTTGTTGGTCGAACTTGGGCAGCCCTTCGGGAGGCAAGTAAGTGGTGTGGATGAGCTTTTCTTGAGTTGATGGAGCTTGGTTGGTGGAACTCAGCTTGAAGATCAAAAACCTTGAATATATTATATATATAGGTAAGAGAGAAGGTTTTTGAGATGAAGTATTTGGGTTTGGATTTTAGAGATTGTGTAGAGAGAATACTTCTTGAAAATAACCAGCAATTAATTAGCTCTTAGCTTATGTTCAAAAATGGTGGGGGTGGGTGTTTATTTATAGAAGAGATTAGGTAAAGGGAGTGGTTGAGATTGAGTTAAAATGAATGGTGGACGAAGAAAGTGGTGTGGATTGATGACATGGAGGATAAGGTGTGTTTGTTTGCAAATTGCATATAGGACAAATAAGAAAAATCCCAGAAACTATTAATTATATAATAATAGTTTTAGCTTTTTCAATTAATCATTAATTACTTAATTAATTAAGTAATTAGCACCATTAAATATAACGACTTTGAAAATTCTTTATTAAATACAACCAAAAATATGATAATTACCTAAATATCATAAAATAATGATCTGCAAGTTTTGGTCAATTTTGGTCAAAGGTAGCTTGGTCAAACGCTCGGTCAAAGTCTTGGTCAACACCCCGAAAAATCACACCCGGACAAAATTTATCAAAAATTACGAAACTTTAACCATGCATATAAAATACCATTTAAGTGATAAATCTTAAGTTTCAAAATTTTCTAGCAAGTGGAAGTATTTTATTTGGATTGAAAATGATTAAATTAGGGTTTGGTTTCAAATAAAATATGAACGATCTTTTATGAAAGCAGATAGATTTTGTTGGCTCGGTTTGGGCTAAAATAATTACTTAGAATATATTTCCTTAAATATAAAATATTTTGAGAGTGTTGGAAATATTTTTAAGTATTTAAAAGTATTTTCTCCGATAAATAATATATTTGAGATATGAGAGAAAATTACTTTGAAAAATATGAGGAGGGGGATAAAATTAGATATTAATATTCCTATATATAATATTAATTTGTAAGAGTGTAAAAATATATCTTTGGATTTATAAATATTTATGGAGTGAAAGATATATATTTTATCCCTTTAAAAATATATGTTTTTGAAATAAATTTAGCACGAGCCTTCTAAAGAATATCCAAGTTCTAATATTCCTTTTTCAAACTTTTTGCATTAATAATATTGCAAGAGAGCCTAAGAAAGATCATATTCCAGTAATTTTTTTACGATCTCATTTCTTTAGAGTATATCCCTGTTAGATATATTTGATAATGTCATGACTAATATGATTTATGTTTAGTTTTCAGATCTTACTTAAACAGGACAAATCAGTACTTAACTGAAATCAGCATTTATACTGAAGTCAGAACTTAAGTCATCAGTACCTAAGGTTCAGGAGATATTTATCAGGAGATAATATCAGGACTTAAAGAAAAGATATCTGATTGATATATTTTAGGAAGCAGAATTATATTCCATATCAATTAGCGATTATCTTGTAACTGTGTAGTATATAAACACAGACATAGGGTTTATACTATAAGTGTTATCATTATCGAGTATATTATTCATTGTAACCCTAGCAGCTCTTGTGATATTTGTTCATCACTGAGAGAGGACAGTTCTATATTATAACAGAGTTTATTGCTTTGAATAAAGTCTGTTTTCTGTTACTTGTGTTATTTGAATTCGATTTGATTGTGCTATACACTGTATTCAACCCCCTTCTACAGTGTGTGTGACCTAACAAGTGGTATCAGAGCCTATCTGTTAACACACAAACAGTTTAAGATCCAAAAATAATCATGTCTGAAGTAGAAACTCCAAATAAGCCCACCAAAACTGAAGAACCTCCAAAGATACAAATCCATAGTCGATATGAGGCTATTAGAGTTCCCATATTGAGACCATCTGAATATCCCATATGTAAGGTGAGGATGACTATGTTTCTGGAAGCTATAGATCCAGAATATCTTGATAGAATCAAGGAAGGACTTCACAATCCAACAATACTCGCTGTTGCAGTTGCATGTGAAGCAACAAAGTCTGTACCAAAGGAGAAGAGTGATTACACTGCTGAAGATATCGCTTCAATTGCTAAGGATGCTAGGGTACGACACTTGCTGCATAGTGCCATTGATAATGTAATGTCAAACAGGGTAATAAACTGCAAGACTGCAAAGGAGATATGGGATGCCTTGGAAATAAGGTGCCAGGGAACTGATTCAATTAAGAAGAACATGAAGACAATACTCACTCAAGAGTATGAACACTTTGACTCAAAGCCCAATGAGTCATTGACTGATTTATATGACAGATTTGTCAAACTCCTGAATGATTTGTCACTGGTTGATAAGGAGTATGATCTTGAAGATTCAAACCTTAAATTCCTGTTAGCTCTTCCTGAAAGCTGGGATTTGAAGGCAACAACTGTAAGAGACAACTATAATCTTGAAGAAACAACTCTTGATGAAATTTATGGGATGCTCAAGACTCATGAACTTGAGATGGAACAAAGAAGCAAGATGAAAGGAGGAAATACAAGGACAGTTGCTCTTAAGGCTAAAGAAGAATCTCCCAAGGCAGCTACCTCAAGGAAAGGCAAGGGTAAAGCGCTCTTCACAAAGTCTGATACTGAGTCATCAAGTTCTGATAGTGATGGTAATTCTGAAACTGAAAGCTCTCCTGAGATGGATGCTGATGAAGAGATGATGAAGTTGTGTGCTCTTATGGTGAAAGGAATCACAAGGATTGCATACAGGAAGTTCAGGAAGGGAAAGAAGTTTTCCAGGAAAGGTGCAAGTTCTGATAAGAAGAATTTCAGAAAATCTGAAGGTAAAGGAGGGAAGTCTGACAGAGGAGATTACACCAATGTCAAATACTATAACTGTGGTGAGAAAGGTCACATATCTCTTGATTGCAAGAAAGTGAAGAGTGACAAAGGCAAGGCTCTTGTCACAAAGAAGAAAAGCTGGACAGACACTTCAGATTCTGAAAGTGAGGAAAACTATGCCTTGATGGCAAATGCTGATATGGCAAATATTGATAGCAGTCCTGAAGCTGCTGAGTTAAAGGTACCTCAAACTACTTATGCCTTTCATACTGATGATATTAATGAGTTGAGAAGATATCTTAAAACCATGTTCATTAGCTATAGAGATCAAACTTTAATATGTGAAAGATTAACTTCTGAAAATCTTGCTTGTAAGAAGAGGAATGATTATTTAGAAAAAGAGTTAGTCATGTTTCATCAAACTCAGAAAGATAAAGATGATGCTTTCTATGTTAGGGATGAAGTACTTAAAATGAATGAATCTCTAAAAACTGAGTTAGAAAAGGAAAGAGAGATTATCAGGACTTGGACTAACTCTGGCAGAACAACTCAGAATTTGTTAAGTAGTGGAAACTGGAAAGAGGGCTTAGGTTATGGAGATGATGAGAATGATAAAGGAACTGTAGATATTAAGCCTATAGTTGTTAAACAAAAGCCAAAGTTAAAACCTGTTAAGTTTGTAGCTGTAAAGTCTGATACTGAGAAATCAGAAGTTAAAAAGGAATTAACTTCTGACAAACTAAAACAGGAAAAGACAACTAAAGTAAATGTAGGCTTAATGACTAAGAAGCAGCTTAAGCATAAGCTGAAAGATGTTAAGAATGTAAACAAGGTAAAATCACCTAGGAAAAATAGGAATGGAAAGGAAGGTGTGAATAAAACATGTCATAACTGTGGAAGTTCTAACCATATGGCTTCGTTTTGCAGGAAAAATAAGAACATAAACTCCTTACCTTCAAAGTCAGGAGTTAAGAGTCAGTCTGTCAGATATAAGCCACAAAATCCTTGTTTTCATTGTGGTAGTTTATGGCATTCCATTTATACTTGTAAGGAATATCATAGTTTATACTATGATTACTATCAAATAAAACCTTCTTTAAAGAAAGTTAGCATTGTTCCTTCTAGTGTAAGTTCTGATTCAAAGTTTGATAGTGTAAATTCTGATAAGAAAAATGTTAACATAAACTCTGATGCTAAATCCGCTGCAAATGTTAACAAACTTAATAAGGCCAAAGGATCCAAGCAAGTATGGGTTCTTAAAACTAATCATTAGTGGTCTTTGTGATTGCAGGGCAACAGGAAAAACATTCTAGTTCTGGACAATGGATGTTCAGGACATATGACTGGAAATAAAGCCCTGCTATCAGACTTTGTGGAGAAGGCTGGCCCAAGTGTTTCTTATGGAGATGGCAACATTAGAAAAACATTGGGATATGGCAATATCAATCTTGGGAATGTCATCATTAAAGAAGTAGCTCTGGTCTCAGGAATTAAACATAATCTGCTGAGTGTTAGTCAAATTTGTGACAGAGGTTATCATGTGGATTTCTTTGAAGAGCACTGTGAAGTTGTAAGTAAATCTACAGGCAAAGTTGTTCTGAAAGGATACAGGCATGGTAACATTTATGAAGCCAAGCTTTCAACAAGTACTGATAGTTCTGAAAACATAAATTCTGAAGGATCCAACTCAGAGAGCATAGTTTCAGGGGGAGCATCAGAAAATGTTGATGAAGATCGCATGGATAATGGGGGAACATCCAGTTCTAGAGAAAACCTTCCATCTGCAAGGAAGTGGACTAAATCACATACACCTGACTTAATAATTGGAAATCCTGATACAGGTTTTAGAACTAGAACAGCTACTTCAAGTGAAGGTCTTTACAATTCTTTTCTTTCTCAGACTAAACCAAAGAAAGTGGAAGAAGCTCTTCAAGATGCTGATTGGGTGCAAGCAATGTAGGAAGAGTTAAATGAATTTAAAAGAAATAAAGTCTACACCCTAGTGCCAAGACCAAAGAACGGATCTGTTGTTGGTACAAAGTGGGTGTTCAGAAACAAAACTGATAGTGATGGCATAATTACAAGGAATAAAGTAAGGGTGGTTGCAAAAGGATATTCTCAACAGGAGGGAATTGATTATGATGAAACTTTTGCACAAGTTGCAAGATTATAAGCCATAAGTATATTTTTGGCTTATGCTACTCAGAAAAAGTTTACTTTCTTTCAAATGGATGTGAAAAGTGCTTTTCTCAATGGAGAATTGGAGGAGGAAGTGTATGTTGAACAACCTCCAGGCTTTGTAGATCCTAAATATCCAAATCATGTCTACAGACTTGATAAAGTACTTTATGGCCTTAAGCAAGCTCTTAGAGCATGGTATGAGACTTTAGCTCAGTTTCTTCTGGAAAGTGGATTTAACAGAGGAACTATAGACAAAACACTGTTCTACCTCAACCATGGAAAGGACTTACTTCTGGTTCAGATATATGTTGATGATATCATCTTTGGTTCTACAAATGACAGACTTTGTAAGAAGTTTGCCAAACTGATACAGTCAAGATATCAAATGAGTATTGTTAGGTGTAATATCCGGGATATAACGTGTAATTATTTTTACTATTAAATAATTAATATGTGTGTTCAGTATCTATTCTGTGAGTTAATTGTTAAGTGATATATGTACTTGAATACTCAAAAATAATATTAATTGAGTATTTTAATTTTTATATGTCCAAAATAAAATATAGATAATTGTTATATCTTCCTAATTATTTTTATGTTGATTTATAGATTTATAAGAATCATATGAAATTTTTTTAAAATCTTTTTCCGGGTAATTAAAATCTATTTTATAAAAACGGGAACCAACCGACGTCAACCGTTGTTACGTTTTTGGAACCCGAAACTCTTCCGAGAACTCCTTCCTAACCTAATTGTAATATTCCAAGCATTTTCCATGTTTCGACTTTTTCGATCCGGCGTACGGTTTGTTCTGCGCGGGTCCCGTCACAACATTTTCGATACAATATTCGTTTCGGTAAATTAATAAAACCCGTATTTTCGATAAACGGGAGCTTTTTATTAAACTATCCCAATTATCACTTCGTAGTACGTGTAACTGGGTGCTGAGACCAAGACCGCAGTACAAATTGTACTGATTTGGATAACTATCCCGAAAACCGATACCGTTTGGATCAGTTTTTATAAATAAACGTACCATTTTATATCCGGAATGATCCAATGGGATACTAATTTTCCGTAATTATAAATAGCCTTTTACCGTATTTTATTTCGTATCAAAATCAATTGCAGACAGATAAATATA
The DNA here is from genome assembly GCF_009905375.1 of Apium graveolens. Lineage (NCBI taxonomy): Eukaryota > Viridiplantae > Streptophyta > Magnoliopsida > Apiales > Apiaceae > Apium > Apium graveolens. The sequence continues at coordinate 70,512,372 of NC_133657.1, read as the reverse complement.
TAATTTTACAGAGAAAAATCATATATTCATAAACCTTTCCGAGAATCAAACCAACTTTTGAAGGTGTTAGTGATCTTTGTTTGAAAAGCTCGAGTACTGGATTTGAAGGTCTTGAGAAGCTCTATCAGAATCTGTAATCCATACACCTGCAGAATCAAAGGTTGAATTTCTAAAAATTTAATTATTTTCGAATTTATTTTATTAAAAATATGAATTTTTGTTCGGATGATTGTTTGTATGATTTGATGATTGTATGTTGTAGAGCTTGTTTTCCTGATGATTTTCATATGTCATACGTCTGATTTGGAGTTCAATAACATGTTCAAATTTGAGTTTGATTTTCGAATTTTAAAATTAGGGTTTATAACCCGTATGAATGTTCTTAATTGAAATTTGGGGGTTTCTTGTTCTGTGATAGATTGATGTTGTATTATAGTGGGTTGTGTTCTCTGTGAAATTTGTAATCCAGTCGTATAAGTTTCATGAACCAACGAGGTCTGTAGAGAAGGGAGTTGTGTTTTGAAATTTTCCGATGTTCGCCAGAAACTGGGAAATTTTACGACCAAATTCCGGCCAACTCAGGGATTGTTAGGTTGTTTTGATTGCATGGTTGTGTTCCTGGTGTTGTGTAGAAGTGATCTGGAGCTTGTGGCAAGATGAGGAAGCCGGAATCGTGTTCTCCGGCCACCCCTGTATTTTCCGGCGACCGACTGTAATATTTACAGTTTGGTCCCTGAACTTTTGAAAACGATGCAGTTTGGTCCCTGTAGTTTCCAGACTTTGCAAAAATAGGATTCCTGTTTTAAAAATGTTTAAAAATCATATTTCCCATTTATTTTTATTATAAAAATTCGTTTTTAATTTCTGAAAATTCTAAGAATTATTATTTTAATTCCGAAAATTATTTTTAATTCACAAATAAATCTGAATTAATTATTTAATTAATTTCAGTTAATTTTTAATTGATTAATTAGTCAATTAATTCGAAAATTAATTGATTAATTGATTTAATTAATTATTAATTGATTTTTAATTAATTATTTAATTAGATTTAATTATTAAAAATGATTTAAAAATTCTGAAAAATAGTTTCGAGCTTTAAAATATTATTCTAAATTATTTTCAAGGCTCGATAATTATTCTAAAATTGTTTCGGAGCCAGAATTGGCCAACCGAACCCTATTTATTAACCCGAAATTGATCCAACGACCCGTTTTAATTCCGAAAAATGTTTTAAAAATTATTTTAAATACCAGAAAGCCTATTTATGACCCGAGACCTCTTTATAAATGATATGTCTTTGATTACGTGATGTATTATGTGTTATACGTGACTGGTTGTTTAACTATCGGTCTATATACTCGACATTTACTTGGTTATTGCATAGATTTTAATCCGTTAATCGGATTTGGGTAAAACGAAGGGTAGATAGAAGTGTGAGTTGAATAGAATCTTGTGAGTTGATAATTGATAGATGCTTATGATATGTGAGCAGAAGAGGCAAGGCGTAGGAAAGGGAAACAGATAGTTGAGGAGTAAGACGATTGTGATTGGAAGCGAGTACAGAGTAGTAAGCTAATTCCAGGCAAGTGTTCTGAACTTTCTCGAAATATTGTAATTCTTGATAGTCTTGTTGACATTGCAAGTACTTTGAAGCACGGAAACCGAAACCCTGATTTCAGTTATTGTTCTTGAGCCATGAACCATATTCTTTTTAAACCATTGATTATTGTAAACCCAAACTTGAACCTCAAGTTTACGATACTATTCCATAAATACATGCAAACAAAATCCCAAACACTGAACTGAATTACTTGTACATTCAACCATTGTATCCTATGCTTTGAGAGCCCAAATCTTTGAAACCCTGAAATATTGATTCTTTTGTTATCCAATTCTTTCATTACCCAGCATTAAGCTTTTAAACTACTTTATTGATCCTTACAAAGATTGAAACCCTTTCATTGTTAAACACTCATTGTTGTTAATGATTCTGGTTATTGTTAATTATTGCATATTCTGTTATTATGTTAGAATTGGATTGTTTTTTTTATAAAATTGTAGACCAGATTCGTGGTCAGACCATATAATGGTCAAGTTAGGCCAATGTGTGCCTTGGATCCAGTAGTTAGAGTAATGCTGTGTGCCTTGCTCGGGGTTAGTGCGTGACTGATCAGCAGCCTAACCTTGGTTTTTAAATTAAAAGTATATTATCCAATTCTAAATCATAATCCAATGTTCACTTGATATCATAATCATAATCACCTGATGATCATTATTCTCAGTTTTGTTATTATGACTTGCTGAGCTAGTTAGCTCATTTGTGCGATGTTGTTTATATTCTTTCCAGTTAAAAAGGAACCGGTTGGTAACGAGGATCCCCAGTCCAGCGCGAGAGCTAGGGGTTCAGGTTGAGGAAGTTGAGCTAGTAGACTTCTTTTGGGATAATTTAAGTTTGTAAAAGTTTGTAATAATGTTTAATACTCAGTGTGAGTTTGAAATAGTTGGGATTTGAACGGTTTGTAATATATTAGTGTGTTGGCTTGTGTGCATACTTTAACCTGTCGCGGTCCGTGGTGGTTGATAAGTAGGGTCACTGCATATATTATTATTATCTTTATTATTGTTATAAGCAGGTTATAATTAAGGTGTGTGTGTGGATCCCAAACTTCTGACCCGGGTTTGGAGGGCGCCACAGGTTGGTATCAGAGCTACTGGTTATAAGTCACTGACACAAGCCTAGGTTAACGGGAATGGGTAGAGGGTTAAGATTAGAATTAAGGCATAGGATGAGAGAACGATGAGAGGGTGAGTGCTTCTGTATATCAGGTATTAGTATAGTTTGCGAGATTCTTATATTACGATATGATTTCAGATAGCAGAAATGGCCGACTCTTTTATTCCTGTATCAGCTGATCATTCAGAGCCTTCAGTTGGAGTGCCATTTTCGGATCCACGTCCTGTTGTTCCACTAGCATTGGCTATTCTACCTCCACCGGTGTTGCAGCCCGTACCACTGCAGGCTATTCCACCTCCAGGCATGAGGCCACCTGTTAGAGGACCCCCACCTGCGGATTCAGGCTTTACTAGTCATTCAGTCACGGGAGTACCTTTCCAGTTCTCTTCCTATCCTGTCCCATATCATCAGTTTGAGGCTTGCCTTATGGAGCAGCGATTCCTACAGGGTCAGATCCAGGAGTTATTGCATATCATGCGTACCAGAGAGATGGGGAGTGGTGAGAGGCGACTTAGAGAGAGGCTCCAGGTGTTTCGTAGAACAGCTGCTGTGAGGATTGCTGAGGCTACACATGAGGACATCACCCCTGATTTCCTAGTCGAGTGGGCTAAGTGGGTTCTAGAGGAGCTTGAGGAGATAGGAGGTCCAGATTTATCATGAGCCAGAGATTCAGAGATGGAGATGCTGAGAAGTGTTGTTATGGTTATGTAGTATGTACAATAGTGTGTAGTGTGTATCAGTAGACTTTTGAGTTGTATTTATAGACTAGCGATGCTGAATAGTGAGTAGGTTGTTGTACCCTTTTTGCTTTTACTTTCGAAGCGTCCTTACGCTTGTACTACCCTAAAACTTTTGATCTATATATATCAGTACCTTTTTCCTTTCCAGCACTGTCATTTATTTTATTGCACCAGTTATACCCTGTGATGCCATGTACCCTTTTTTCCATAACTGTTTATATTCTGTAAAGAAGAATGCAATTTACTTAGTTACAACTGTTTTCAAAAAGAGATATTCCTGTTTTACAAAACTTTTCTTTTATGCAAATATTTGATTTAAAAGCTAAATAAATTGATTGATTCTTTACAGAAAATGCCTCCCAAAAGAAATACCCGCACCAACACCCGAAATGAAGAAACCAACAACAACAATAATCAAGATGATACAAACCCGAATGTGAACCCAGGACCTATGGACCCAGCAATAGCCCAGATTCTTCAAATCTTGGCTCAACAAACAGTTCACCTAGCACAACAACAACAAAGACAGACCAATCCCCAGGTAACCTTCAAAACTTTTCAGGCAATAAACCCACCAGAATTCAAGGGTTCCTTAGAACCAATTGAAGCAAATGTTTGGTTAAAGGAAATAGAGAAGGCATTTGCCTTAGTGAAAGTGAAGGAGGAACAGAAGGTTGAGTTTGCAAGTTACTATCTGAAGAATGAAGCCACCTATTGGTGGGAGATGGTGAAGACATTGGAAGGTACGGATGTTATTACTTGGGAAAGGTTCAAGGAATTGTTTCTAGAAAAGTATTTTCCTCAGTTTGTTCAGGATCAAATGGAGTTGAAGTTTTTAGAGTTAAAGCAAGGGAATATGTCGGTAACAGATTATGAGGGGAAGTTTGAGGAATTGTCAAGGTATGTGTCGTCGTATGTTGATACTGATAGAAAGAAAGCTAAGAGATTCCAGCAAGGCTTGAAGCCATGGATCAGAGGGAAGGTAGCTATTTTTGAATTGGATACCTATGCCGGGGTTGTACAGAAAGCTATGATCGCAGAGACAGAGAGTGAGATGTTCCAGAAAGATAAGGAAAGCAAGAAAAGGAAAGTTGAGGGAAGTGAGGGTCAGTCACAAACAGGGAAGTTTCCAAACTTCAAGAAGGGCAAGTTTCAGCCAGGGAGAAATTTTAATTTTAGGAGACAAAATGCAGGAGACGGAGGCCAGAGCAATCGTCCAGCTAATGTAAATCAGCCGAATCAGTTGAGGTTAACTTTTCCAGATTGTCAAATTTGTGGAAAGAAGCATGGAGGAGTTTGTAACAAGTTGAATGTGGTATGTTTTAAATGCAACCAGAAAGGGCACTATTCAAGGGAGTGCCGAAATCAGCCAGCAAATAAGGATCAGCCTATCCGGAATCCAGCAGTAAAGGTTCCAGCCATTGGATTTACATGTTTTAAATGTGGGAAGCCAGGACATATGGCCAGGGATTGCAAGACACCAGCCCCAGTCAGTAATGCATTGAGGATTATGGGATCTACCCCAACAGTGAATGAGACTCCAAGGGCTAGAGTTTTTGACATGTCGGTGAAGGATGCGATCCAGGATACGGATGTCGTGGCAGGTACGCTTAATGTGAATTCTTTATGTGCCAAAGTGTTAATAGATTCGGGAGCAACTCGATCGTTTGTTTCACAAGACTTTGTTAGTAAATTAAATTGTTCAGTTGAATGCTTAAATGAAATAATGACTGTGGAATTAGCAAATCAAGAACGTGTAACTGTGAACCAAGTTTGTGGAAATTGTGAGGTTGAGATTTCTGGTAGTAAGTTTTGTGTAAATTTGATACCATTTAAGTTAGGAGAATTTGATGTAATATTAGGGATGGATTGGTTATCTAAACATGATGCTCAGATAGATTGTCGGAATAAGAAAGTAATGGTGAAAACGCCAGATGAAAGAATAGTAACGTTCAAAGGTCAGAAACAAGTAAAGAAGTTCTTAACAATGATTCAAGCCAAGAAGTTATTACGGCAAGGATGTGAGCATTTCGTAGCATATGTAATCGACAGGAGTCAGGAGCCAGCAAAACTTGAAGATATTCCAGTAGTGAATGAATTTCCAGACGTATTTCCCGACGAATTACCAGGACTTCCTCCAGATAGAGAAATTGAATTTGCGATCGACTTAGAACCTGGAACAGAACCGGTGTCCAAAGCCCCGTACAGAATGGCGCATGTTGAGATGAAGGAGCTAGCAAGGCAATTACAAGAATTGTTAGAGAAAGGAGTAATTAGACCTAGCGTATCCCCGTGGGGAGCCCCGGTATTATTTGTCAAGAAGAAAGATGGAAGCATGAGACTGTGCATTGACTATAGGGAGCTCAATAAGCTGACAATCAAAAACAAGTATCCGTTACCCAGAATCGATGATTTGTTTGACCAATTGAAGGGAGCCAAGTATTTCTCCAAAATTGATTTAAGATCGGGATATCATCAACTAAAGATCAAGCCAGAAGATATACCAAAGACAGCTTTCAGAACAAGGTATGGACATTATGAATTTCTAGTGATGTCTTTTGGATTGACCAACGCCCCAGCAGCGTTTATGGACCTGATGAATAGAATTTTCAAAGAGTATTTGGATAAGTTTGTTATTGTGTTTATAGACGATATTTTAATCTATTCCAAGACAAAAGAGGATCATGCGGAACATGTGAGAACGGCTTTGGAGATTTTAAGGAAGAAGAAGTTATATGCTAAACTGCCGAAGTGTGAGTTTTGGCTACAGGAAGTTCAGTTCTTAGGACACATAGTCAGTAATGAAGGGATCAAAGTGGACCCGGCAAAGATCGAAGCAATTACGAATTGGGAGAGACCGAGAACACCCACTGAGGTAAGAAGTTTCCTAGGATTGGCGGGATATTATCGTCGATTTGTTCAGAATTTCTCAAGGATTGCCACATCATTAACAAAGCTTACACGAAAGAATGAAAAGTTTATATGGAACGACAAGTGCGAAGAAAGTTTTCAAGAATTGAAGCAGAGATTAATCACGGCACCTGTTTTGTCACTTCCAGACGATCAAGGGAATTTCGTAATTTATAGCGATGCTTCTCATAAAGGACTAGGATGTGTTCTTATGCAGCACGACAAGGTGATTGCTTATGCGTCAAGGCCATTGAAACCACACGAACAGAAATATCCTACTCATGACTTGGAGCTAGCAGCTATAGTTTTTGCTTTGAAGATTTGGAGACATTATTTGTATGGAGAAAAGTGTGAGATTTTCACGGATCACAAAAGTTTGAAATATATATTTACCCAGAAGGAACTTAATATGAGGCAAAGGAGATGGTTAGAGTTGATCAAGGATTATGATTGCTCGATTAATTATCATCCCGGTAAGGCGAACGTTGTAGCAGATGCGTTAAGTCGGAAGGAAAGGTTAAATGTGTTATCTGTACCTGAAGAAATATATAAAGAATTTCAGAAATTAGAATTGGAGGTTAGAATTTGCAAACCTGAGGAAGCAAAAGTATACAGTATGATTTTCCAACCGGAGTTATTGGAGAAAATAAAGAAATGCCAGAAAGAGGTAATGGATCAAGATATAAATAGTTTGGTAGGTGAGGAATTATGCACGCAACAAGATGAACAAGGTATTCTTAGGTTTTCTTCAAGAGTTTGGATTCCACCAGTGACGGAGTTAAAGAATGAAATTTTACAAGAGGCACATAGTGCAAGATATTCCATCCATCCAGGGAGTACCAAGATGTACAGAGATTTACAGAAGAATTATTGGTAACCAAATATGAAGAGGGAAATTGCGGAATGGGTTTGCAAATGTTATACTTGTCAGAGAGTTAAAGCGGAGCATCAGAGACCAAGCGGATTGCTACAGCCATTGGAGATTCCAGAATGGAAGTGGGAACATATTACCATGGATTTCATAGTTGGATTACCAAGGACAAGGGCTAATCATGATGCCATTTGGGTTATAGTGGATAGACTTACCAAGTCAGCTCATTTTCTGCCTATAAATGAAAGATTTTCGCTCGACAAGTTAGTCCATATGTACCTAAAAGAAATTGTAGTTCGTCATGGAGTTCCAGTGTCTATCGTATCTGATCGAGATCCAAGGTTTAATTCAAGATTTTGGAAGAGTTTTCAAGAATGTTTGGGAACAAAATTGAAAATGAGTACAGCCTATCACCCGCAGACGGACGGCCAAAGTGAAAGAACAATCCAGACAATCGAGGACATGCTACGTGTTTGTGCTATTGATTTCAAAGGAAGTTGGGACGAGCATTTACCCCTGATAGAATTTGCTTATAACAACAGTTATCACGCCAGCATTGGGATGCCACCTTATGAAGCCCTTTATGGACGCAAATGTAGATCTCCATTGTATTGGGACGAAGTAGGAGAACGCAAAATACTCGGACCTGAATTGGTACAGCAGACAAAGGAAGTTGTTGAACTTATCCAGAAAAGATTAATAGCCGCACAAAATCGTCAGAGGAGGTATGCAGACCAGTCAAGGAAAGACATGGAATTTCAAGAAGGGAGCTTGGTATTATTGAAAGTATCACCATGGAAAGGACTAACGAGGTTTGGGAAGAAAGGAAAGCTAAGCCCAAGATATGTCGGACCTTTTGAAATCCTAAAGAGCGTTGGCAAAGTCGCTTACGAATTGGCGTTACCTCCGCACATGGAGCACATTCACAATGTTTTTCATGTATCGATGCTCAAGAAATATAATCCAGACTCCAGGCATGTAATAGAATATGAGCCAATAGAGCTTCAGGCAGATTTATCATATGTAGAGAATCCAATAGAGATTTTAGAGGAAAGAGAGAAAGTATTGAGGAATAAAGTGATAAAGTTAGTAAGAGTATTGTGGAGAAACCCAAAGGTTGAAGAGTCAACCTGGGAGTTAGAAAGTGATATGAGAGAAAAGTACCCTCATTTGTTTTCTTAGGAGATTCTGAGGACAGAATCCTTTTAAGGGGGGAAGGATGTAATATCCGGGATATAACGTGTAATTATTTTTACTATTAAATAATTAATATGTGTGTTCAGTATCTATTATGTGAGTTAATTGTTAAGTGATATATGTACTTGAATACTCAAAAATAATATTAATTGAGTATTTTAATTTTTATATGTCCAAAATAAAATATAGATAATTGTTATATCTTCCTAATTATTTTTATGTTGATTTATAGATTTATAAGAATCATATGAAATTTTTTTAAAATCTTTTTCCGGGTAATTAAAATCTATTTTATAAAAACGGGAACCAACCGACGTCAACCGTTGTTACGTTTTTGGAACCCGAAACTCTTCCGAGAACTCCTTCCTAACCTAATTGTAATATTCCAAGCATTTTCCATGTTTCGACTTTTTCGATCCGGCGTACGGTTTGTTCTGCGCGGGTCCCGGCACAACATTTTCGATACAATATTCGTTTCGGTAAATTAATAAAACCCGTATTTTCGATAAACGGGAGCTTTTTATTAAACTATCCCAATTATCACTTCGTAGTACGTGTAACTGGGTGCTAAGACCAAGACCGCAGTACAAATTGTACTGATTTGGATAACTATCCCGAAAACCGATACCGTTTGGATCAGTTTTTATAAATAAACGTACCATTTTATATCCGGAATGATCCAACGGGATACTAATTTTCCGTAATTATAAATAGCCTTTTACCGTATTTTATTTCGTATCAAAATCAATTGCAGACAGATAAATATATAATTTTACAGAGAAAAATCATATATTCATAAACCTTTCTGAGAATCAAACCAACTTTTGAAGGTGTTAGTGATCTTTGTTTGAAAAGCTCGAGTACTGGATTTGAAGGTCTTGAGAAGCTCTATCAGAATCTGTAATCCATACACCTGCAGAATCAAAGGTTGAATTTCTAAAAATTTAATTATTTTCGAATTTATTTTATTAAAAATATGAATTTTTGTTCGGATGATTGTTTGTATGATTTGATGATTGTATGTTGTAGAGCTTGTTTTCCTGATGATTTTCATATGTCATACGTCTGATTTGGAGTTCAATAACATGTTCAAATTTGAGTTTGATTTTCGAATTTTTAAAATTAGGGTTTATAACCCGTATGAATGTTCTTAATTGAAATTTGGGGGTTTCTTGTTCTGTGATAGATTGATGTTGTATTATAGTGGGTTGTGTTCTCTGTGAAATTTGCAATCCAGTCGTATAAGTTTCATGAACCAACGAGGTCTGTAGAGAAGGGAGTTGTGTTTTGAAATTTTCCGATGTTCGCCGGAAACTGGGAAATTTTACGGCCAAATTCCGGCCAACTCAGGGATTGTTAGGTTGTTTTGATTGCATGGTTGTGTTCCTGGTGTTGTGTAGAAGTGATCTGGAGCTTGTGGCAAGATGAGGAAGCCGGAATCGTGTTCTCCGGCCACCCCTGTATTTTCCGGCGACCGACTGTAATATTTGCAGTTTGGTCCCTGAACTTTTGAAAACGATGCAGTTTGGTCCCTGTAGTTTCCAGACTTTGCAAAAATAGGATTCCTGTTTTAAAAATGTTTAAAAATCATATTTCCCATTTATTTTTATTATAAAAATTCGTTTTTAATTTCTGAAAATTCTAAAAATTATTATTTTAATTCCGAAAATTATTTTTAATTCACAAATAAATCTGGATTAATTATTTAATTAATTTCAGTTAATTTTTAATTGATTAATTAGTCAATTAATTCGAAAATTAATTGATTAATTGATTTAATTAATTATTAATTGATTTTTAATTAATTATTTAATTAGATTTAATTATTAAAAATGATTTAAAAATTCTGAAAAATAGTTTCGAGCTTTAAAATATTATTCTAAATTATTTTCAAGGCTCGATAATTATTCTAAAATTGTTTCGGAGCCAGAATTGGCCAACCGAACCCTGTTTATTAACCCGAAATTGATCCAACGACCCGTTTTAATTCCGAAAAATGTTTTAAAAATTATTTTAAATACCAGAAAGCCTATTTATGATCCGAGACCTCTTTATAAATGATATGTCTTTGATTACGTGATGTATTATGTGTTATACGTGACTGGTTGTTTAACTATCGGTCTATATACTCGACATTTACTTGGTTATTGCATAGATTTCAATCCGTTAATCGGATTTGGGTAAAACGAAGGGTAGATAGAAGTGTGCGTTGAATAGAATCTTGTGAGTTGATAATTGATAGATGCTTATGATATGTGAGCAGAAGAGGCAAGGCGTAGGAAAGGGAAACAGATAGTTGAGGAGTAAGACGATTGTGATTGGAAGCGAGTACAGAGTAGTAAGCTAATTCCAGGCAAGTGTTCTGAACTTTCTCGAAATATTGTAATTCTTGATAGTCTTGTTGACATTGCAAGTGCTTTGAAGCACGGAAACCGAAACCCTGATTTCAGTTATTGTTCTTGAGCCATGAACCATATTCTTTTTAAACCACTGATTATTGTAAACCCAAACTTGAACCTCAAGTTTACGATACTATTCCATAAATACATGCAAACAAAATCCCAAACACTGAACTGAATTACTTGTACATTCAACCATTGTATCCTATGCTTTGAGAGCCCAAATCTTTGAAAGCCTGAAATATTGATTCTTTTGTTATCCAATTCTTTCATTACCTAGCATTAAGCTTTTAAACTACTTTATTGATCCTTACAAAGATTGAAACCCTTTCATTGTTAAACACTCATTGTTGTTAATGATTCTGGTTATTGTTAATTATTGCATATTCTGTTATTATGTTAGAATTGGATTGTTTTTTTTATAAAATTGTAGACCAGATTCGTGGTCAGACCATATAATGGTCAAGTTAGGCCAATGTGTGCCTTGGATCCAGTAGTTAGAGCAATGCTGTGTGCCTTGCTCGGGGTTAGTGCGTGACTGATCAGCAGCCTAACCTTGGTTTTTAAATTAAAAGTATATTATCCAATTCTAAATCATAATCCAATGTTCACTTGATATCATAATCATAATCACCTGATGATCATTATTCTCAGTTTTGTTATTATGACTTGCTGAGCTAGTTAGCTCATTTGTGCGATGTTGTTTATATTCTTTCCAGTTAAAAAGGAACCGGTTGGTAACGAGGATCCCCAGTCCAGCGCGAGAGCTAGGGGTTCAGGTTGAAGAAGTTGAGCTAGTAGACTTCTTTTGGGATAATTTAAGTTTGTAAAAGTTTGTAATAATGTTTAATACTCAGTGTGAGTTTGAAATAGTTGGGATTTGAACGGTTTGTAATATATTAGTGTGTTGGCTTGTGTGCATACTTTAACCTGTCGCGGTCCGTGGTGGTTGATAAGTAGGGTCACTGCATATATTATTATTATCTTTATTATTGTTATAAGCAGGTTATAATTAAGGTGTGTGTGTGTGGACCCCAAACTTCTGACCCGGGTTTGGAGGGCGCCACATTAGGAATATGTGTATTAGTTTGATGATAAGTTAAACAAAACACTTAAGTAGAAATCTAGTATTTGTAGCCTCAACGGATAAGACCATCTTGGCTATCCGTTGAAGGAGTAGCTTTACTTAGAAATAAGTTTAGTATTGTAGCACATTTCATTCTCTGGATTCAAGTTGTAATTCTTAGATGTTGTGGGAAATTATCAGTCATGTTGACTACTAGTGGATATGCAAATAGGAGGGCTAATTGTAAATATTTCATGCCTTGTAATTTTGTATAAGTGAAGAAGTATCAACTGATATTGAAGACCTTCAACGGATAAGAAACAAAGCTTCAACGGATGTCTCTAAAGCTTCAACGGATAATATCCATCAACGGATAAGTGCTTCAACGGATAAAGACTTCAACTGCTTATGCATCAACGGATAAAGCTTCAACGGATAAAGCTGCAACGGATAAGGCATCAACGGATGAAAGCTTCAACGGATGCTTAGTTCAATAGCAGTTGATAGTGACAATTCATAAGCTGACAGAGGCACATGGGTTGACAGAGACAAACTGGAATGTGGCAGCCTCCAGGAGGAATCAAGAAAATGCAGCATTTCCATTCTGGTACAAACAAGGGAGTATTAAAAGATTAACAGCTAAACCTAAATTGCATTGGATAGAGAAATGAAGAAGAAACATGTGAAGAGCCTTTTAATTGTATTTTACAGTTTTGTCTTCACTTGTAAACTTGGTGATATATAAACCAAGTAGCAGCTAGTAATTAGATGTGAATTTTCCAGAGCTGTTTAGAAAAATCCAGAGAGAAAATCATCTAGTTTGTACTAGGAAGCAGCTGTGATTTAATTCTTTCAATCACAGATTTTCTGAAATAACACATCTCTGGTGGAACAACAAATCCACCAGAAAAGTTTTCAAGTTCTTTGTGTTCTTTACATTTGTGTTTGAATATATATCTGTCCGTATTAGCTTCGAGCAATTCACACACATTTGCTCACTAAAACACTTAGCCTTAGAAACTGCTCAAAACTTGAAAAAGTTTTGAGATTTACATTCAACCCCCTTCTGTAAATCTCATTGTCACTCCACTGGGAATAACAATTGGTATCAGAGCAAGCTCTTAACATACAAAGAGTTTAAAGATCTATTCTGCTAACATCATGAGTGCACAGAAGAACCCTCCTGCTAGGAAGGATATTGGTATAAAGATTCCAGTCCTGGAAAAAGATAACTATCATCACAGGAAAGTGAAGATGCATTTACATCTTCTTTCTCAAGATGAAAGCTACATCAACTGTATTGAAAATGGTCCTCACATCCCTCACAAAGTGGCCACAGCTGCTACTGCAACAGTTGCTGTTGGACAGTCCATTCCCAAGCCAAAAGCAGAATGGACTATTGAAGACATGGAGGAAATCCGCAAGGACAAGAAAGCCATGAACATTTTGTTTAATGGCTTAGATCAAGATATGTTTGACAATGTCATCAATAGTCAAACTGCAAAGGAAGTTTGGGATACTGTACAAATCATCTGTGAATGTACTGAGCAGGTTAGAGATAATAAGATGCAGCTTCTTATTCAACAGTATGAATATTTTCACTTTGAAGAAGGAGAATCATTAAATGATACCTTCAACAGATTTCAGAAACTGTTAAATGGATTGAAGCTGTATGGTAGAGTGTACCAAGTCAAGGATTCCAACTTAAAATTTCTGAGGTATCTACCAAAGGAATGGAAGCCTATGACTGTCTCTCTAAAAAATTCTCAAGATTATAAGAACTTCACACTTGAAAGATTATATGGAATTTTGAAGACTTATGAACTTGAAATGGAGCAGGATGAGCTGCTGGAAAAGGGAAAGAGAAAAGGAGGAACAGTTGCACTTGTAGCTGACAGTGAGAAGATTGAAGCCAGGAATGAGGAGAAGACAATGCCAAGTCTCAAAATTGGCACAAGCAAATCAGAATCAAGCAAGGGTAAAGAGCAAGTAGCTGAGGATGAAGACAATTCCAGTCAGGATGACTCTGATGATGTTGATGAACATCTGGCTTTTCTGTCCAGGAGGTTTGCAAAGATGAAGTTTAGGAAAAATACAAAATTCACTAAGCCAAACAAAAACATGGTGGACAAATCCAAGTTCAAATGTTATAACTGTGGTATTAGTGGACACTTTGCAAGTGAGTGTAGGAAGCCAACCTCTGATAAGAATAAATTTGAGCAAGTTGATTACAAAAAGAAGTATTTTGATTTGCTCAAACAAAAGGAAAGAGCTTTTCTCACTCAAGATGATTGGGCAGCAGATGGAGTCAATGAAGATGATGATATGGAATATGTCAACCTAGCCCTGATGGCTAATTCTGATGAAAATGAAACTAGTTCATCAAGCAACCAGGTAATTACTACTGATCTCTCTCAACTTTCTAAAAATGAATGCAATGAAGCCATAAATGATATGTCCAATGAATTATATCATTTGCGTGTTTCCCTTAAATCACTAGCCAAAGAAAACACTAGGATCAAAGAGAATAATGTGTTTTTAAGTGATAGGAATGCTGTGTTAGAGGATCAGGTAATTGAGATTGAAAAGATTAAACTTAAATGCTTGAGTGTTGAGAGTGAACTAGAAGAAGCTGTTAAGAAAGTAGAAATTCTTTCTAAACAGTTAGAGAGTGAGCAAGAGGTAATCAAGGCCTGGAAAACATCTAGGGATGTTAGTGTTCAGATTGCCAAGGTTCAGGGAATTGAATCATTCTGTGATGATGCCTGGAAGAAAAACAAAAAGGAGTTAGAATTAATTGATGGATTGTCAACGGATGTGGAATCAACGGATGATGAAAGTTATCCGTTGAAGGAAGAAAAGGAGCATCCATTGAAGGCTCATCAATTAAAACAGGCAAGTAATTTTAAAAATAAAAATCTCAATAAGAAGGATGGTTCAACTTTCAAGAACTTTGTCAAAGAAGGAGCTAGCACATCCAAAGATGCCAGTAAGGTGAATATAGGACACATGACTTTAGATTAGCTGAAAAATAGGCTCAAGTTGGTTGAGGATAAAAAAAAAACTAATAGAAAATCTAAAAGAAATGGGAAGGTAGGGATTAATAAACATAACAATTACACACCTGATAGGTATGCTACTAGAAAAAGCTGTGTGCATTGTAAAAGTGTTAATCATTTATCTGATAACTGCAAATCTGTTAAAAATGCTCCCATGCCTTCAAATCCCTCCATGTCTAACATGTCTATGTCACCTCTGCATGATATGCCTGTTATGTCTCATCAGAATCCCCATGCACATTTTGCAAACATGCCATATATTAATAATCCTTATTTTACTACATTAGGTATGCCTCAAATGCCATACAATATGCCTATGTGGAATAACATGTTTGCACAATCTATGCCTTATCAAATTCAATCAAATGTGCTAAATGATTCTGTGACTAACCCTACACTTCAACCAACTACATCTGAAACCAAGGTTGACCCATAGTTACCTAAGTCAAAAGATGCAGGAGGAATGAAGTCTAGGAAAAAGACTAACAAGGCTGGACCCAAGGAAACTTGGGTACCAAAATCAACTTGATTGATTTTGTTGTGTTCAGGGAAAAGGAAGGAATCTATGGTACTTGGACAGTGGCTATTCAAGACACATGACAGGAGATTTCACCCTACTCACAGAGTTTAAGGAGAGAGCTGGCCCTAGCATAACCTTTGGAGATGACAGCAAAAGATTCATTATGGGATATGGATTGATTTCAAAAGAAAATGTCATCTTTGATGAAATTGCATTGGTTGATGGTCTCAAACACAACTTATTGAGCATCAGTCAACTATGTGACAGAGGGAATAATGTTTCCTTCAATTCTGAAGCCTGTATTGTCACAAGTAAGAAGGACAATAAAGTGGTTCTAACTGGAGTTAGAAAAGGGAATGTGTATTTAGCTAACTTCAACTCTACAGATGCAGAATCTATTACTTGTCTTTTCAGCAAAGCAAGTCCAGTTGAAAGTTGGCTATGGCACAAGAAGCCGTCCCACTTGAATTTCAAGACAATGAATGATCTAGTCAAAAAGGACTTAGTTAGAGGAATGCCTCTAGTAGAATTCACAAGGGATGGACTGTATGATGCTTGTCAGAAAGGAAAGCAAAAGAAAGTATCATTCAGTAAGAAGCTTGAATCTGCAATTGATGAACCATTACAACTGCTACACATGGATCTTTTTGGACCAGTCAATGTATTGTCAATTTCAAGGAAAAGATATTGCCTAGTGATTGTAGATGATTTCTCAAAGTTCTCATGGGTTTATTTTCTTGGATTAAAGGATGAAGCTAGTGAAATCATTATCAATCATTTCAAGCAAGTCAACAACCATCCTGATTTCAAAGTAAGGAATATTAGGAGTGACAATGGAACTGAGTTCAAGAATTCAACCATGAAGTTGTTCTGTGAAGAAAATGGGATCATGCATGAGTTCTCAGCTCCAATGACCCCACAACAAAATGGTGCGGTGGAAAGGAAGAACAAGCTTGTGTCATGGTTCAGCAAGATGCAAAATTATGTTTCTATATCAACAGCTGAAGCTGAGTACATTGCAGCTGGTAGTTGCTGTGCACAGATACTATGGATGAGGAATCAACTATTTGACTATGGACTAACTGTTGACAAAATTCCTATATTCTGTGACAACACAAGTGCCATTGCCATTACTGAAAATCCAGTGCAGCACTCAAGAACCAAGCACATTGACATCAAGTACCACTTCATTAGGGAACATGTGATGAAAGGTACAGTGGAACTTCATTTTGTTCCAAGTGAAAAGCAGATTGCAGACATATTTACCAAGCCACTTGATGAATCAACATTCACAAGATTAGTAACTGAGCTAGGTATGCTTAATTATTCATAAATTTATGTCCTCTTTATAATCTGCATTGAAGCCTGAAATGAATTTGCTGCAAGAACAAAGTTGGCTTTAAGTAAAAATTATTCTATCAATGGATATTCCCTATCCTTTGAAAGCAAAAATTGTTCTATCAACGGATGTTCATTATCCGTTGAAAGACAAATACATTTCTGGTAATTTTATCCCTCAACGGATAAAATAGTGTCGATCATCAACGGATAACTATTTACCTTATCCGTTGAAGTGTCACATCAGTTACTTTAAGTAAGTCACAGCCGTTGATTCTTTTACTTAACCGATTGATACAGATATACATTGTTGTATGTATTTGTATTAAAGGCGGTTTTCAGTATTTCTACAGTTTTCTTTACTCTTAAACGGCTGTAATTTATTTAAAAGTATCATTTAATCATTCTATTTACGTTTTAATTCAAGAAAGTATAAAAGCCCATTGAATTCTTATTTTCACTTTACGCTTTCTTGCAATTTTTATTCTCTTTCTCTCCTAAAACTCTCAAGTTTTTCTCTGCAACCTCTACTCACAACAATGGCACCAGTAGTCAAAATTATGTCTCAGTCTGGATTTGTTTATGAAAAGAACAATTTTGTAGCCTTGGTTGAAAAGAATGAAGCCCATTCTGATTATCACAAGATGATGGACTTCATCAAAAACTGTAAACTAAGCTATACAATGCTGGAAGCCCCAACCGTTTACTGTGAGGTAATTGAGGAGATTTGGACAACTGCAGAGTTCAACTCCACAGATATGACTATTGCATTCTCTCTCAAAGGTAAGGATTATTGCATTAACTGTGATGATATACAGTCTTGCTTTAAGTTGCCTGAGAATAATGCCATGACACCATACACTGATAAAGATGTATCTGCTATGTTAGATTCCATAGGCTATGCTTTTAATTCTGCTAGTTTAGGTAGTATTAGAAGGAAGGGCCTTAGGAAAGAATGGAGTTTTCTTGGAGATGCCTTTATCAAGGTTTTCTCTGGGAAGATTAGCAATTTTGATGCCATAACTTCATCTCTTGTTAATATGCTCTATATGCTAGTTTCTGATAGGTACTTTAATTTTAGCAACTATGTCATGCTAGAATTAGGTTCCAGGTTAGGAAATAAAGCTAATAGACCCCATAACATCTACTATGCTAGATTCTTTATGTTATTGGCTAACCATGTTGCTGAAGGGTTGATTATATCTAATGAGAGCAATAAACTCAAATGCTGGGCTCAAGAGAAAAGGGTCCTTGCAGACCTTGTGAGAATCAACCTCAATAGCCAGGTGCCATTGGTATATTTGCCAATAATGAATGCACCACAGGTAAGTGAGGTAAACACTTTTATAACTCCTACTGTTTCCAACCCCATTGTTTCTTTGCCTTCTAGTGTGGCAATGGAATCCATGTCTTTGTCCCAACAGGTTCCTACCAAAGCCACCAGAACTAAAATTTCAAAGCACAAGTCAAAGAAAACCACCTCTGTTGTTTCTTAAAAGACAACAGTTGTAATAACTACCATAAACCCTGAAGGGAGTGAACAGGGTGTGAGTGGTGAGGGGAGGGGTGAACATCAAGAAACCCCCCAGGATAAGGTGGGAGAGGTGAGTGGTACCCCAGCCAGCCAAGCCACAGTCTCTCAAAAGACTGTGGTTGTTCAAAAGGAGTCAAACACATCCCTAGTTGCATCCTCCCAAAAGGATGCAGCTATTGAAAATAGTCCCCAACCAGGGACACAGAACAAAAGAGGGAGGGACACTGAAGCCACACATTCACTAATTAAAGCCTTTTCAAGGAAGAAGAAGGCTAAAACCCCAGTTTCCACACAGGGGGCACACACATCACAGATACATCCACCTGTATCTTTGCCTTCTCAAATTCAGCTTGATGTGACTCCAGCAAATATGGGGTCACAGCCCCATTCTCTCATAATAGAAACAGATCCATCATCAAACTCTCAATCACCCTCTCTGGATGTGGATATGATATTCACATCAATTCCTGATTCTCTCCTTAAATACAGACATAGGGTTTACATTATAAGTGTTATCATTATCGAGTATATTATTCATTGTAACCCTAGCAGCTCTCGTGATATTTGTTCATCACTGAGAGAGGACAGTTCCATATTGTAACAGAGTTTATTGCTTTGAATAAAGTCTATTTTCTGTTACTTGTGTTATTTGAATTCGATTTAATTATGCTATACACTGTATTCAACCGCCTTCTACAGTGTGTGTGACCTAACAATCCCTTTAAAACTATATTTTGATTTTCAGCAAATTGAAATATCTCTTATATTTATAAAAAAATATAAATACACTTTGAAAAACATTTTTGAAATATTTTGCTAGATATGGCTGTTCAATTTTGATTATGTCAATTAAATTCATGCCTATTTGGAGAGGATATATGTGTTTTAAATTTTAAGTTAAATTATGCAAATACCAAAATAAATAATTAATCGAAAATGTCCTTTCATGACCATTTAAAGAGAATTGCAGTAGGAGTCATAACTGGTTTCCTGCCATTCAGTGCAGGCAATTTCAAAGCTTCCTCAACTATAGTTGCATTGATTAGAATGACCCCTTTCTCAGCATCGACAGTTGAATTCTCCCAAATATGCATAATCTATTTAAACCAAATTCTAGATGAAGCAGTGAGAGTATACCCAATATCATTTTGGGCTAAAAAATCTTAAATTACTCCGAACACATCAGGAATTTAAGTTTCATGAAAAGGGGCTTTAAAGTTTGTAGCCGAAAAAGTCTTATGATTAAACACATACTTAATAGTAGATAAAGAGGAGACAGACTCATTAGTAGCCATTCAAAAATTAGGGTTTTGTGTGGAAAGATGTGAATGTGAAAAACAATGATGAGTAGTTCGTGTATATCATGTGTCTAATAGGATTGAGAATAGTTAACCATGTACTGATGATATTAGTAATAGACAATAATACAATAATACACATGGCTTGTTTTGATTGAATGAAATTATTAGTGGCACAATTAATATGTATTTCTAGTTAGACATGCACGACTTTTAAGGAGCATAAGTGTATTGTGCCAAAAAAACTAGCAATTAAACTGCCACAAATATCCAAATTACAAACGGCTCTATAATAATGTACAAGAATAATTCTTAAATATACTAAACTGAAATCAAGTATGTATTATGAAAAATAATTGAACAAAATCATAACTTACTCACGGCCAGTATCAGAATTTGATTACAACATCAGGATTGAATGTGTCAAGATCCGACTTAAGGAGTCAGTATCTGTCAAATCAATTCTTCTTATAGCGAACCATCCTAAGTTCATGGAGTAACTTTCTTTCCAAACATTACTTCTGGTAAGGGCTTGGTGAAGATATCATCTACTTGTTGATCAGTTGGAACAAAATGAAGCTCAATTGTTCCTTCCATTACATGCTCCCTGATAAAATGATATCTAATAATGATATGTTTTGTGAGTGAGTGTTGCACTAGATTACCTCTCATTGCTATGGCACTTTCATTGTCACAGACGATATGAATTTTTGAATAAGACAATCCATAGTCCAATAGATGATTTTTCATCCAAAGAATCTGAGCACGGCAACTTGCAGCTGCAATGTATTCAGCTTCAGTTGTGGATATTGTAACACCCCCAGATCCGGGGTCGGGGATCCGGGTCGTCACGGTCTTTCTTTCCACAATATCACTTCACTTAATTAATAATAACCAACCTTATGCTGTGACCCCACACTAACATACACCACAACCCGTTATAGTCTCAGAGATGAAATTCAAATAAGTACAAGTCTTTGAATCCACAATTTAAAAGTTATTACAACCCAAAACGATTACTTGATAAATTTACAGTTAATTGCCATTATCTGCCACAAGTTATAATTATACATAATTGATTTTCCAAAAGCAGATGGTCTAATCTACAATAGATCTACCTCTGCAGCTATAGCAGCTACGACATCAACGGGAAGACGCGGAACGCTTTCCACGCGCTTGCGCTGGGTCTGCTGGAGTCTGGTCATCTTTCCTAACTGTTGTTGTGTGATGAAAGAAGAAAGCAAGGGTG
This sequence comes from Apium graveolens, assembly GCF_009905375.1. NCBI lineage: Eukaryota > Viridiplantae > Streptophyta > Magnoliopsida > Apiales > Apiaceae > Apium > Apium graveolens. The sequence goes on along the minus strand of NC_133657.1, from coordinate 70,491,454 downwards.
AGCAGCAAGCCCACCAAAATAATATGTATAATGATTTACAATATATGAGCCTACTCATAATACTCATGAAAGTCTTGGTCAAAAGAAATGAACCAAGTTTGATATCTTAATGCGATGAAGTCGCAAAATATTCAGTATATATACATATATACTTTTCAAAATATTGGAAGTCCTCTTCCATGCATAATATACACAAAGTTCCAGTGTATAACTGTATAAAAAAATATCGTTGCAAGGTGATCTCATATATCTAACCTTGTCTCAACGTTTTTCTAAAAATCTTTGTCATTCATAAGACAATTATTAACTAGATATAAGTTTAAAAGATGAAGTTATAAGGTACTCCAATATACTTATATCTTTTCCAAATACTACTTGAACTACCACCGTTCAAGTTATAATCAGTTTCAAAAGTTCATCACATAGATGAGACTACAAGACAAGATTTAAATAGATTCAATCTTTGAAATATTATTGAATGAAATAAAGTTACGAGATACTTTATTTAGTCCCGATATATATATATCCACATATATATATCTCTTAAACATTTCCTGGAACCTCTGTTATGTGAAGTATGAACAGAGTTCGAAACATCCAATGAATTTTTGGAAAGGAAAAGAAAACATTTGGCATAAACCCGATATCTTGCTGATCAGGCACAGATACCAATAAGTAACCTTTTCTACTGTAGATGGATGAATTCCTCACCGGTCATCACCCTGGTCATAATTAAGACCTCGCGCTCGACCGTACCCCGGCCCCTCACGCGTTGATGGACTGCCACCCAGCCACTTACACAATATTAGACCGTACCCCGGCCTGTCGCTTATGCCGACTCAATTAGATGGGCTTACTTCCCGAACATTGGGCAAGTAATCAATTCATTTACCAAATCTGCAACCTCGTTGCGAATATAAAATACACCACAGAGCCGGATTCCCCAGGTTTTGAGCGAGTATTTAAATCCCCTTTAAAAGGAAGATCTTAAATATAAAAATGAGTTTTGGGATCCGCTCTGACTTTTTAAAAATCATTTTGAAGACTCGAAAACACTTTAAAGAGTGTTTGGAGTAAGGCTGATTTAATGAAGTAAATCAGTCCCCAGAATATTAGAAAATATCTGAATATTATTAATTAAATAATATTCCCATAAAGAATAATCTTTATCAAAATAATTGAAGTAGAAGTATTAAAATTTACACTTGAAACGAGTATTAAATAACCAAAGATATACTTATATGAAAGTATTATCTTTATTTGAATAATCGAAAATAAGTTTGATTATTTACACCTTATTCTTTAATAAAATAAAGAATATACCTCAGCAAATAATCGGAGTCATAGATCCTCAAATGAATATTCAAATAATATTCAATAAATAAAATAAGCTGAGTCATAATACCTTGAATGAATATTATAAATAATATTCATTAAATAAAATAAAGGAGTCATACATCCTCAAATGAATATTCAAATAATATTCAATAAATAATATAAAAGAGTCATAAGTCCTCGAATGAATATTCAAGATAATATTCAAATAATAAAATAAACTGAGTCATAAACCCTCGAATGAATACTCAAATTAATATTCAATTAAGTAAAATAAAGGTATCGAATAAACCTTATTCGATCCATAGCTTTAAAAACTATATCCATATATATAAATATATATATATATATATAATATACTCGGGAACATCGACTCCCGGTTTAGAAATATGTTCACCTTTTATCCCCTATACTAAGGGTATACGCAACTACTTGCTTATTTCTAGCATAGGTATTATGCAACTATAAGCATTGAAATCAACAGATAGATAACCAGATTACGAAACAGACATGCATATATACCATATCAGCATGCTCCAATATATCGCAAAATTTGCTAATAACAATCATGCACTATCACAAGATAATGCATATACATATATTTACATCACAACAACAGTATAACGGGTAGAAAACTTGCCTGAGCGACTTGGGGTGATAAAAGGCTCGGGACGAGTCTGGTAACCTATAAACAACAAGTAAGTTGGAATTAAACCAAAATCACTTGTAAATCTATACTTTAACTAACTTAGACTCTAACGCTTGTTTTGCGCTCACTGATTCGCTTAAGTCACTCGGGTACCCTCGGCTCCACCATTTTTAATAATTTAACTTTTACGAGTTTTAAAGCGATTCCTTCGCGAGTGACTTACCAACTGCCTAAAACACTTACCATAAATGTTTCATGCATTAATTAACCCTTTTTGGTCTTTAACCTACATTTCAAAGTAAGGTGAGGGAAAAAGTTTCGTTCGTGAAACGCCGTTACTTGAAACGGTCGTTTCTCCTAAACCGTAAATCGGAATCGAACGAACTACATATCAAAACGAAGCTCGTAACATGAGCTATCTAAACATGGCAGTGGTCACAATCTAGCAGGGGGTTCTCGGGTCCTAATGCTATGCACAAAAACAGTCCAAAGAAAATCGGACGTTACGACGGCTATGTTTACGCGATTTCCCATTTTTTAAACCATCCACAATCAACCCAAACCATCCTCAAATCCAACACACAACAAACATCCATCCTTATCACATCATAACAATCCCAACCAATTCACTTTTAATCATTCATACATATGCTTAAACCTAACTTTAATCATACTTAAGTTTCTTTAAATCAAAACCACAAAATTACCATTTCATTTCACTACCATTCCAAATCTCAAACTCTAATCATAACAACAAAACCAACTAATCTCTACAAACTCAACCAAACTTCAACCAATCAAGCATCATGCCTCACATATGCTATATCAAACACATTCAATCCTAATTACTCAAAACTAAAGCTAGGGTTTGTAGTTTATACCTTCCTTGGAGAGTGGAGAATCAAGAGGATGGCTTGGAATCACCTTTAAAGCCCTTAACCAAGCTTAATCTAAACAAAACTTCAAGAACACAAATTTTAGTTCTTGAAAACACTATTCACCATCTTCTTTGATGATTTATAGAAAAAGATTGGCTTGGAATTAGAAGCTTAAACTTATAGGAAGTATGTAACTTAACTAGGAGAAGCTAGGATAATTACCTTGCTAAATAGTAAGTGGAGGAGCTTGGATCTTCAAAAATTAAGAAAAGGACCCGTGAGCTTCCATGGAGAAAGAAGAATTTTGTGTTTTGTTTGATGAAAATGAAATGATTTGCTTGGTTGGTTGATTTGGTTTTGTTTTTGCTTTAGTGAATTACCTTCTTGCCCTTGGATTTGTGTGGTTACAAAGCCACCACACCTCCTCCTTCCCATGTCATGCTTATCTCATCCACATGATGTCATCCTTCCTTCCTTGTCTTCTTTCTATTGGTTGGATGACATCATTCCCATTAATCCCTTTGATTAACTTCCTAATCGTTTGCCTAATGACCGCTGATCTGCTATACGGTTCGCTTAACTTTCGTTCTCGTTTTATCGTTTGAAGGATCATACCCGGGATCTTATTACTTAGGTTCCCTTAACCTTTCTCAATACATTATATTCCTTTTTATGATCCTCCATTAATCCTTTAATTTAAATCCTTTTTATCCTGTTACCTCATACTCAATTCTCTCCGTATCTTGTGGATTTCCGGGAAAAACCAAAGTGTTCGGAATTGGATTCTGACGATCTTTACATACACTTATATACTTCATAGAGTACTAATAATATCCCATAAGATCAATAACAGAACCCCTACATAGCGTGGCATGAAAAGTTTTCTCGTTCAGCAAAAACACTATTCATAAGGGTTTCAAAATTTCTCAAAAATTGGGGTTATTACAGTCTCCCCTCCTTAAAAGGATTCCGTCCCGGAATCAGATAGAAAACAAATGGGGATACTTTCTTAGCATTACACTTTCTAACTCTCGAGTCAATTTTCCACATTGTGGTCCTACCACCAAACTCTGCCTAGTTTGATAATCCTTCTCCTAAGCACTTGTTCCTTTTCACTCTATAACCCTTCCTGGTTGCTCCACATAGGTTACGTCGGGTTGCATATCAATGCGCTCATATGCCCCTATTTGACTGGCATCCGAATTACACTTCCTTAACATTGATACGTGGAACACGTTATGAACTTGCTACATATTCGGGGTTAGGGCTAGCTTATATGCTAACTTCCCAAACGTCTTAATATATCCAAGGGTCCAACAAATTGTAGACTTAGCTTTCCTTTCTTTCCGAACCTCATCAATCCTTTCCAAGGGATACCTATAACATTACTAGGTCCCCTATTTCATACTCTTTATCCTTTCGTGTCAAATCAACATACTTATCATGTCCATCTTGGGCTACTACCAGCCGTCCTCTGATTAGATCTATCATATCCTTGGTCCTTTGGACTACTGCGGGTCCGAGCATCTTGCGCTCTACAACTTCATCCTAACATAAGGGAGATCGACATTGTCTTCCCTCAAGGATCTCATAAGGCGACATCTCGATAATGACATATGATCTATTGTCGTAAGATAACTCAATCCGAATTAAGTGATCATTCCAAATTCTTTCAAGTCTATTGCACAGACTCTCATCATAGCTTCCAATCATTAGAGCTCTTGCTTCTCAATACCCATTCTTTTCCAGTTCGTAATCGCTACTACCTTCCGTTCCTAATATTATACGGGTTATACTTTTGCTTGTTAGCGTTCTATAACCTTTTAATAACCACGTCAACCTTAGTATCACGAATGTGTTCCCATTCCGCATACTACCACCACTTTATTACTCCTTTTTCAGTTGTTTCTATTTTCCAAAATTTGATCAATCAAATAGAAGTAAAGGAATTTGTTGAGAGATCACTATGATCATGAACACTTGTTATATTGCATAGTTAGTACAGAAGGTGGCCAGCCTTTAGTACTTGACAAGCAATTAAACAACATGTGGTATCCTACTAGGCTTCTATCACAAAGATAGATAGTCATTCGGCAATACCTCCCCTTCTGGAAGGGTTGTTCTTCTCAGCTTACATGAAATGAAAAGAAGAGAAAAGAACGAACTGAAGAGAATTGTATATATGAAAAAATATACTGCCACAAAATATCTGGCTTGGAACCTACCTCTGAACTATAGAGGTTTGTCATAGAAGAACAAAACATATATGTATTTAATCATCATCAAGTATTATAGCATCGTATTTCACGTGCCTAAATATTTTCTATTCCGTCCATCATTCTATGGAACCATGCTCTTCCTCGAGTTTAAACACAATCACCTTTGAAACTCCCTCGACATCGAAAATCGAATCTGGGATCTCATTCTATACATCATCGCTACTAGAATTCTATGCTTGCACCGCAACCTTCCTCGTATAATAATACGACTCTCTATTGATAAGAAAGAATAATAATTCACTAGGTAGATACCCTACTTAATTAGTCTATCAATGATAACTTATACACTACCACTACCCGATTAGTGGTACTCAATCTCAACACCCATTCCAATACAACTCTCACGGTTGTAATCAGCTCATTAATCGCAGAATCATTACTGCCTTACTATGGTCCACCACTGACCTACTGTAGTCATTCATTTTCCATGAAGTCTTAATAACTAACCATACGGAGTCCATACAACTCGTATCTAATTCTCCTAAGGAGTTAACATAACCACCAATCACAATTCATGAAGAACACTCCAAACTCTGACGTACTTTCATGAAATGAAGCAGATAAAATTTGCAGAAGAGTTTCGCTCAAAGCAATGATAGCAGGTTAATACCATTCTTAATCATATGCCTTCAATAGAAGACTTAACTCAAAGGTTTGTTTAGTCCTTTTTGAACTATGGTCCCGGCTTATCTCAAGATAGTATCTTCTGAGATAGATAGCCCGCTCATGGCGATTACACGAATTAAACCTTTACTAACTACTATTACGGTTGGGTATTGCACAGTCATCAGAAGGAATGTCAATCTTCCAAACCATAATACAACCTTCACAGTTTTAACCATCATCACTGTATTCTTTTGGCACAAGCGCCTATAATTATCCTCTTACCTTTAAAGTGTCGGCCACCTCTTTGGCCTTTCCTGATAGTAAAATTTCCTTACAGTCAATGTCACTTTAACCATCTCCAAATAAATTTTTTACCTTATTTCAATCACAGCTTATGTGAAAATGCTTTCCTTAAAATCTGATGAGTAAAAAAAAAAATCACCATTTTTCCATAAGTTATTGCCTCAGTCTTTAGAGGTTAATCACTGTCATGACTGACTCTCAATCATAATTAGAACATCTTTTATCTTAAGTCCTAATTACCCTGAATAATTTCAACCTTTACTGGTTCGATCCATACTTTCTCGTGGTTTAACATGTGCCCCACTTGGCAACATCATAATTACGTCATATTTCCTTTATCAACATTTCTATTCTTGAGAATTTTGAATATTACCTTTCTCCTTGTAAAACCTCTAAGGTTATCCTTGGATCGTTCCTCCTGTATTCCCTAGATACAGGGCATATCAAAATACCATTTACTATTACTAGAACCATTGTCTATATACTTCTGAAAATTTCTTCACGAATTCTTAAAGGTTATTGTTACCTTAACCCTTTCCAAATCATACTGTCAAAACTCATACCGTCCCTATTAAGGGTGAAATGCAAACCTTTATGCATTCCCCTAGGATTCATTTTAAGTTACCGATGTTCTAGCCTTAATTCCACCTTTAAAAAGGTACAAGCATCCTTCCATGGATAAATAAAGTCATATATCCCTGATATGGGTATCTTATTCAATCATTCCCACCTCGATAGTAAATGCCTAATTTCACAATAACATCTGTATACAAAATGAGGTTAATCAAAATGGCCTCCAAAAGATAACAACGGTTATCCGCTTTTCTTGCCTAATCTGGTAACGATAACATGGATGTTCTGGAAGATATTGGTCGTGTTCAACGTGAACTTCTTCTTAATAATTCCTTATTTACTTTTGTTGTTTATCTCAACAGTCACCTCAATGTTGGGATATCTTTCATATCTGGCGTCTCCCTTTCTGGGTATTATGCCACCGGTCTTACACTTCACCTTCTTGAAGGTCACTTCCTTCATCCAATTTTCTTAATTTCTTACTTTCTTATCCCCTTAGTCTATCCGCGTCTCATTATTTATCCTTCGAATTATCTCAAGGTTTCCTCGAATCCTCCCAACTTACAGGGGATAAACTATATGCATCTCTTATGCCTTCAACCGTCAACTTTAACTCATGGTGAATCACCCTCATCCTGACGATCATATACTTTTCTATTTCTATTAATAGGAGTCTTTAGGGTTTCCTCATACCCAACTCCCTTATCATTCCTCAAACTCTGTTGCCTTTTTATTCCTTTCCACTTCAATTCCTTTTTATTTTCTTTTCTCTTATCATTATTTCATGAACCAACACAACATAAGCATTGATTTCAAATATCCCGTCATTCTGGATTCGCGTCTTCAGAACGAATCTTAACAACTTTTACAGCTTAGATTCATAATTCATCATACTCGTCTGCCTTTGTTCTGGCTCTAAAGCTTTTACACTATTCCATAACCTTGGGAATTACGATCCCGAAAACAATTGGCTGAACTTTAATCAGTTTATTATAATCTCTTGCTCCGTGCCTTCCTTGGCCTTTCACCAGCGGGTGGTCTCTCTCTTGGGAGGGTAAGTGACAAAACAGTCTTTTGTGGTTCGTCAATCATTTAGAATCTCAAATGATTCATCCATTTCCTTTAGCCAGGCTCTTGCCTCGACTGGGTCAGCTTGTTCCTTGGAACTCTGAGAGCTTAGCGACTTAAAGGTCATGTAAGAATTTCTCACCGCACTATCTCCTCAGGGTGGTGGTTGGGGATAATAGTCTAAGTTCTTTTTAGACAGGTCCATGAATTTCCGTATAGGAGTACCGTCTCGGGTCTCCTTATCTCGCTTCGACTTTTGTTTCCTCAGTCTAAATGTTTCTTCCTACTCCCCATAATTGGGGTCATCTTTTAATTTAAAATCCTCATTTTCCACTCCATTATGTTATGGGTTCCTTTTGTCTTGGTGGCAACCTCCCTGACTATCACGTTCAGGGTTTGCTCTAACTCTTATTCCTCAAACTAGCTTTCATCTAAGATTTCATCTTTAAGCTCTTAAACCTTTGGAACCCAAATTCTATAGGAATACCTCATTATTCCCTTATCATCTCTCTCGGTATTAATCTCATACCTATTTGTTGGCTCTCTGCCTTCATTCATCACTTTTACTGGCACAATATTTTCTTTTCCAATAATTCGGGCTGTATTGCAATCTCAAACAGCTTTTCGGTACCGGCTCCGGTTACCTTCACTTCTATTTCCATTTTCTCAAAATCTCTTATAAACTCCCCAAAAGACATTATCATCTTGAGTCTCTCCTTTTTACTAAGGGCATCAGCCACCACATTGGCTTTCCCCCGAATGATAAAGAATCTCATAATCGTAATCCTTGATTAGCTCTAACCGCCTCCTCTGGCGTATGTTGAGCTCTTTCTACGCAAAAATGTACTAGAGCTCCTATGGTTTGTGTAAATCTTGCACTTCTCTCCATACAAGTAGTGCCTCCAATCTTTAGGGAAAAACTATTGCCACGAGCCCAAGCTCATGGGTGGGGATATCGAATTTTATACTTCCTTAATTGTCTTGACGCAGACGCGATTATCTTGCTGTGCTATATAAGAAGCACCCTAATTCCTTATGCGAAGCGTCACTTACAAATCACAAAATCTCCTTTTCCATCCGGCAACGCCATCATAGGGGCCGTCACCAATCTTTGCTTCAGTTCTTAAAATCTTTTCTCGTATTTCTCTGTCCATTCGAACTTCTCAGTCTTACGAGTAAGCCGCGTTAAAGGGCTACTATCTTTACAACTTGAACGAACCTCCGGTAGTGACCGGCCAATCCTACCTCTGGTAGTTTCCCTAACCATGGTCATCAATTCCTCAGTGGTCCTTTATTCATTCTTGTCAGGATCCTCCATGGGATCCTCCTCAATAACTATCCCTTCTAGGACAACATCATCAACCGCTACATCCTCACTATCAACATCATCCGGTCCTGCATTAGGACACTCTATCGGATCCGCAATCCGATCTCCAATTAGTAATAAAATATCATCGCGATGTTGCTCCTCAACCTCAGGGTTCGGAGTCCCGCTACCATATACGATAACGAACTACGCTCCTATCACGATATTTATAAGGGTTCCCATAAGGGTTTTAACTGTCAGTACTACGTTAGGTAGTCCGACTATGAACTTGGCAAGAGTTCTTATTATCTTAGTGAACTTATTATCTTAACGTCCCATCATCTCTGAGGTTTATAACGCTTAGCTCTGATACCATTTCTGTAACACCCCCAGATCCGGGGTCGGGGATCCGGGTCGTCACGGTCTTTCTTTCCACAATATCACTTCACTTAATTAATAATAACCAACCTTATGCTGTGACCCCACACTAACATACACCACAATCCGTTATAGTCTCAGAGATGAAATTCAAATAAGTACAAGTCTTTGAATCCACAATTTAAAAGTTATTACAACCCAAAACGATTACTTGATAAATTTACAGTTAATTGCCATTATCTGCCACAAGTTATAATTATACATAATTGATTTTCCAAAAGCAGATGGTCTAATCTACAATAGATCTACCTCTGCAGCTATAGCAGCTACGACATCAACGGGAAGACGCGGAACGCTTTCCACGCGCTTGCGCTGGGTCTGCTGGAGTCTGGTCATCTTTCCTAACTGTTGTTGTGTGATGAAAGAAGAAAGCAAGGGTGAGCAGCAAGCCCACCAAAATAATATGTATAATGATTTACAATATATGAGCCTACTCATAATACTCATGAAAGTCTTGGTCAAAAGAAATGAACCAAGTTTGATATCTTAATGCGATGAAGTCGCAAAATATTCAGTATATATACATATATACTTTTCAAAATATTGGAAGTCCTCTTCCATGCATAATATACACAAAGTTCCAGTGTATAACTGTATAAAAAAATATCGTTGCAAGGTGATCTCATATATCTAACCTTGTCTCAACGTTTTTCTAAAAATCTTTGTCATTCATAAGACAATTATTAACTAGATATAAGTTTAAAAGATGAAGTTATAAGGTACTCCAATATACTTATATCTTTTCCAAATACTACTTGAACTACCACCGTTCAAGTTATAATCAGTTTCAAAAGTTCATCACATAGATGAGACTACAAGACAAGATTTAAATAGATTCAATCTTTGAAATATTATTGAATGAAATAAAGTTACGAGATACTTTATTTAGTCCCGATATATATATATCCACATATATATATCTCTTAAACATTTCCTGGAACCTCTGTTATGTGAAGTATGAACAGAGTTCGAAACATCCAATGAATTTTTGGAAAGGAAAAGAAAACATTTGGCATAAACCCGATATCTTGCTGATCAGGCACAGATACCAATAAGTAACCTTTTCTACTGTAGATGGATGAATTCCTCACCGGTCATCACCCTGGTCATAATTAAGACCTCGCGCTCGACCGTACCCCGGCCCCTCACGCGTTGATGGACTGCCACCCAGCCACTTACACAATATTAGACCGTACCCCGGCCTGTCGCTTATGCCGACTCAATTAGATGGGCTTACTTCCCGAACATTGGGCAAGTAATCAATTCATTTACCAAATCTGCAACCTCGTTGCGAATATAAAATACACCACAGAGCCGGATTCCCCAGGTTTTGAGCGAGTATTTAAATCCCCTTTAAAAAGGAAGATCTTAAATATAAAAATGAGTTTTGGGATCCGCTCTGACTTTTTAAAAATCATTTTGAAGACTCGAAAACACTTTAAAGAGTGTTTGGAGTAAGGCTGATTTAATGAAGTAAATCAGTCCCCAGAATATTAGAAAATATCTGAATATTATTAATTAAATAATATTCCCATAAAGAATAATCTTTATCAAAATAATTGAAGTAGAAGTATTAAAATTTACACTTGAAACGAGTATTAAATAACCAAAGATATACTTATATGAAAGTATTATCTTTATTTGAATAATCGAAAATAAGTTTGATTATTTACACCTTATTCTTTAATAAAATAAAGAATATACCTCAGCAAATAATCGGAGTCATAGATCCTCAAATGAATATTCAAATAATATTCAATAAATAAAATAAGCTGAGTCATAATACCTTGAATGAATATTATAAATAATATTCATTAAATAAAATAAAGGAGTCATACATCCTCAAATGAATATTCAAATAATATTCAATAAATAATATAAAAGAGTCATAAGTCCTCGAATGAATATTCAAGATAATATTCAAATAATAAAATAAACTGAGTCATAAACCCTCGAATGAATACTCAAATTAATATTCAATTAAGTAAAATAAAGGTATCGAATAAACCTTATTCGATCCATAGCTTTAAAAACTATATCCATATATATAAATATATATATATATAATATACTCGGGAACATCGACTCCCGGTTTAGAAATATGTTCACCTTTTATCCCCTATACTAAGGGTATACGCAACTACTTGCTTATTTCTAGCATAGGTATTATGCAACTATAAGCATTGAAATCAACAGATAGATAACCAGATTACGAAACAGACATGCATATATACCATATCAGCATGCTCCAATATATCGCAAAATTTGCTAATAACAATCATGCACTATCACAAGATAATGCATATACATATATTTACATCACAACAACAGTATAACGGGTAGAAAACTTGCCTGAGCGACTTGGGGTGATAAAAGGCTCGGGACGAGTCTGGTAACCTATAAACAACAAGTAAGTTGGAATTAAACCAAAATCACTTGTAAATCTATACTTTAACTAACTTAGACTCTAACGCTTGTTTTGCGCTCACTGATTCGCTTAAGTCACTCGGGTACCCTCGGCTCCACCATTTTTAATAATTTAACTTTTACGAGTTTTAAAGCGATTCCTTCGCGAGTGACTTACCAACTGCCTAAAACACTTACCATAAATGTTTCATGCATTAATTAACCCTTTTTGGTCTTTAACCTACATTTCAAAGTAAGGTGAGGGAAAAAGTTTCGTTCGTGAAACGCCGTTACTTGAAACGGTCGTTTCTCCTAAACCGTAAATCGGAATCGAACGAACTACATATCAAAACGAAGCTCGTAACATGAGCTATCTAAACATGGCAGTGGTCACAATCTAGCAGGGGGTTCTCGGGTCCTAATGCTATGCACAAAAACAGTCCAAAGAAAATCGGACGTTACGACGGCTATGTTTACGCGATTTCCCATTTTTTAAACCATCCACAATCAACCCAAACCATCCTCAAATCCAACACACAACAAACATCCATCCTTATCACATCATAACAATCCCAACCAATTCACTTTTAATCATTCATACATATGCTTAAACCTAACTTTAATCATACTTAAGTTTCTTTAAATCAAAACCACAAAATTACCATTTCATTTCACTACCATTCCAAATCTCAAACTCTAATCATAACAACAAAACCAACTAATCTCTACAAACTCAACCAAACTTCAACCAATCAAGCATCATGCCTCACATATGCTATATCAAACACATTCAATCATAATTACTCAAAACTAAAGCTAGGGTTTGTAGTTTATACCTTCCTTGGAGAGTGGAGAATCAAGAGGATGGCTTGGAATCACCTTTAAAGCCCTTAACCAAGCTTAATCTAAACAAAACTTCAAGAACACAAATTTTAGTTCTTGAAAACACTATTCACCATCTTCTTTGATGATTTATAGAAAAAGATTGGCTTGGAATTAGAAGCTTAAACTTATAGGAAGTATGTAACTTAACTAGGAGAAGCTAGGATAATTACCTTGCTAAATAGTAAGTGGAGGAGCTTGGATCTTCAAAAATTAAGAAAAGGACCCGTGAGCTTCCATGGAGAAAGAAGAATTTTGTGTTTTGTTTGATGAAAATGAAATGATTTGCTTGGTTGGTTGATTTGGTTTTGTTTTTGCTTTAGTGAATTACCTTCTTGCCCTTGGATTTGTGTGGTTACAAAGCCACCACACCTCCTCCTTCCCATGTCATGCTTATCTCATCCACATGATGTCATCCTTCCTTCCTTGTCTTCTTTCTATTGGTTGGATGACATCATTCCCATTAATCCCTTTGATTAACTTCCTAATCGTTTGCCTAATGACCGCTGATCTGCTATACGGTTCGCTTAACTTTCGTTCTCGTTTTATCGTTTGAAGGATCATACCCGGGATCTTATTACTTAGGTTCCCTTAACCTTTCTCAATACATTATATTCCTTTTTATGATCCTCCATTAATCCTTTAATTTAAATCCTTTTTATCCTGTTACCTCATACTCAATTCTCTCCGTATCTTGTGGATTTCCGGGAAAAACCAAAGTGTTCGGAATTGGATTCTGACGATCTTTACATACACTTATATACTTCATAGAGTACTAATAATATCCCATAAGATCAATAACAGAACCCCTACATAGCGTGGCATGAAAAGTTTTCTCGTTCAGCAAAAACACTATTCATAAGGGTTTCAAAATTTCTCAAAAATTGGGGTTATTACAGATATATATATATATATATGGATTTCTGTTTCTTTCTTTTCCATGTAACCAATCTACCACCCAAATACTTACAGCCACCTAAGGTACTCTTCCCATCCTGCAAAATCTTCATCAGAACAGCCAACTAGACTGAAATCTGATTCTCTTGTATACCATAAACCAAGAGATTGAGTCCCCTTTAAGTATCTCAAAATTCTCTTCACATCAACCAAATGAGGTTCCCTGGGTTTAGCTTGAAATCTTGCACACAAATAGGTTGCATATATAAAATCCGGTCTACTAGGAATTAGATAAAGTAATGAACTAACCATACCTCTGTATACAGTAACATCAACTTTTTTACCTTGGTTAGGATCTAACTTTGTAGCACTGGCCATTGGAGTTGCAGCAGTTGTCCTTTCTTGCATGTTGAATCTAGTCAGAAGATTCTTAGTATACTTGGAGTGATTAATGAAAATTCCTTCATCAGTTTGTGTAACTTATAGTACAAGAAAGTAACTCAACTCTCCCTCATACTCATTTGGTACCTTGACTTCATAAGATCGGAAAATTTATTGCACAGCTTGTTGTTAGTAGACCCAAAGATAATGTCATCAACATAAATTTGCACCAAAAACATATCACTACCTTTATTTAAGTAAAACAAGTTTTTTTTAATAGTACCTCTTTTGAAATCACTTTGAATCATAAATTTGGCAAGTGTTTCATACCGGCCTTTGGTGCTTGTTTGAGTCCATATAAAGCTTTGTCAAGTCTGTACACATGATCAGTAAATTTTGGATCAATAAAGTCAGGTGGTTGCTCATCATATACTTCTTCTTCTAACTCTCCATTCAGAAAAGAACTCTTGACATCCATCTGAAAGACTTTGAAGTTCTTTGGCCTTCGAACCAATTTCCTTACTTCATTCATTTCAAACTCATTCAAGTCGTCCTGTATTGCTTGAATCCAATCAGCATCCTTGAGTGCATCCTCTACTTTCTTTGGTTCCTCCTTAGAAAGAAAATTGTGATAGATACATTCATGTTAAGTTGCACTTGTTGTCTGGAATCCAGCCTTAGGATCTCCAATAATAAGATCAGGTGTGTGATCTTTTGTCCTTTTTACAGCTTTTGGCAGTTCAGTCTCATTTTCTGATGCCCCCTACATAGGTGCTATCATTTCCATGTGAAGCTCCCCATGTGTGAGTGTTGTCTGTTCCTAATTGAGTAGAGCCTCTGTTTGAAGACTGTTCACCAAACTGATCTCGATCTGTAGTTGAATGATCACCTCATGATGAGCTATCATTTGTTGTACTATAAGAATTTCCAGTGGATCCTGTATTTCCCGAGTCATCAATATCATCAGTATTTGATTTACTAGAGTTATTATTGTCTGTTTATGGATTTTGCTCCCCTTCAACATGTGGATCTCCATAAATTAACTCTAGATCAGGATCAGAATTGTCATCAGGATCTAACTCAGTGTCAGAATTTAACTTATCATCGAGAATTGACAAGTCATTAGGAATTGAATCATTTCCGGACTTGAGTCTTTTATTTGCAAACACAAGTTCTTCATGCGTGTCTTCTTCGATTCCAGTGATCTTCTTGTCATCAAAAGAAATATGAATTGATACAACAATTATCTTCGTTCTCATATTGAAAACTTTATATGCTTTTGATGAAGGATATCCAACAAAAATTCCCTCATCAGCTTTTCTGTCAAATTTTCCAAGCATTTCAGGATGTGTTCTTAGAATAAAATACTTGCATCCAAAGATATGGAGATGGTTTAAGATTGGATTTTTTCCTTGATCATTTGATAAGGAGTTAATCCATGTATGTTGATCAGAGTCAGGTTCTGAGTATAACAGGCAGTGTTGACAACTTCAGCCCAAAAGTATGTTGGTAGATTAGCTTCCACTAGCATAATCCTTCCAACTTCAATCAATGTCTTATTTTTCCTTTCCACAACTCCATTTTGTTGAGATGTTCCGGGTGCTAAAAATTGTTAAGAGATTCCCTTGTACCTGCATAGCTCATCCATCTTGCTATTTTTGAACTCAGTCCCATTGTCACTCCTCATAATTTGCACTTTGTACTTTATGCCATTTTCAGTCAGTCTCAGATGATCCAAAAGAATTTATGTTGTTTTATCCTCACTGTTCAAGGAAAACACCCAAGTAAATCTAGTATATTCATCAACAATAATTAGAGTATACCTTTTCTTGTTAATTGGCATGACATTAACAGGGCCAAAGAAATCTAAATGCAGCATTTGATATGGCTTCTTGATGGATGATTTTCACTTGCTTTTGAAAGAGAATCTTATTTTCTTAGCTTGTTGACATGCATCACAAAAACCATCAGGGGAGTAGTACATGTTTGGTAGACCTCTTACCAAATATTTCTTCACTAGTTTATTGAGATTATTGAAGTTGAGGTGAGAAAACTTCTTGTGCCAATTCCAACTTTCATCTACTGATGATTTGGTTACTAAGCAAGTTTCAGGACCATCAGTATTTGCATAAAGTTTGGATTCATAAATGTTTCTATGTATGTAAGATTTCAAAACAATCTTCTTTGTGATATTATGAACAACTTCACGGTGAGTATCATAGAACATAATATGGAAACCTCTGTCAATAATTTGACTGATGCTCAACAGATTGTGCTTCAGTCCATCTACCAGAGCTACATTTGAGATGATGACATTTTCAATGAATATATTGACATATCCCAGTGTTTTTCCTATATTGCCATCACCGTAGGAAACCATTGGGCTAGCCTTTTCCTTATATTCTGACAATGGGGATTTAGTTCCAGTCATATGTGTAGAACAACCACCGTCCAGTACAAGCACATTCTTCTTATTTCCCTGTAATTAGAAATATAGAAATTAGTTAGCATTCTTAAGAACCCACACTTGTTGGGTCCTTTTGGACATCTTATGTATTTTTGCAACATAATAGTTCTTGTCATGAATTGATCCATTAGGAATTACTCCATAAGGATTTGTCTTGACGGTTTTAACTCCATAAGATGTATGCACATTCAATTTGGCAGTTCTAAAACATCAATTTTATTGAACTTAGGTAAATAATCATAATTGTTGTGATACAGACTATGATAATCTTTACAAGTGTAAATTGAATGCCAAATGCTACCACAATAAGAACAAAGGTTCTATGGTTTGTAAAGTACTGATCTACCACTAATCTCAGATTCAGAAATCTTAGTGACTTTCTTTTTAGGCTTCCTGCAATTAATAGCAATATTATTAGTATTACCATAGTTAAAACAAGCTTTTCTAGGAGCATCAGGAATGTATATGTAGTTGTTTGCCTGATTTATCCCTTGTTTACCATTTCTACCTCTTTTAGGCCTAGATTTGTGAGTCCTAGCAGTTATCTCGCAAATTTTCTTGTCTAACTGATTTTTAGAAAGAAGTCCTATATTCTTACTCCTCTTCTCTTTAATCTTAGGCTTTCTTCCTTTTTATCAGGATTCTTAGAGGTAGAACCAACTTCATAAATAGACTTCACTCCATTTTCATCAGTTCTTACAAACTTAACAGGAGTAGTGTTATTAATAGCCTTACTGATATTCCTATCAGTAAATTTATTATAACCTAGACATTTTTTCCAATTCTTATCACTGATGAAACTATGAACTTTTCTTCTTGAAATCATCCATTTTTAAACACCTATCTTTCTTTCTCAAAAACTTTCTCTAGTCTGTCATATTTTATGTTGTATGAGTTTCATTATGTTGGGCCTTTTTATATGCTTTTCCATTTTCATGCATGGATACTAACTCAGCTTCTAAAAAATCATTTTTTCTCCAAGATTCTTATTTTCAGCAATCAAACTGTCACATTCAATAGTCTTACTTTTAAAAGTGACATTAAAAGAGTATAAGAAAGTTTTCAATTCAGACAAGTTATTAGTTCAATAGGGAATACAACTGAATGTACCTTATCAGTTCCTGAAGCATTCTCTCCATAAATGCATAGCATTCATCATCATTGTCAGTTCCTGATGAGTGCATCCAGTCTTTATTGGAGTTCGTTGTGACCAAGGCTTTTCCAGTTGACTTGGGGCACTTAGTAGCAAAATGTCCCATTTCATTGCAGTTGTAACAAGTCACTTTAGTCTTGTCAAACTTCCTCCCCTTGATGTACTTCCCTTCATTATTTCTGAATTTACCTTTGCCATATCCAGAGTAATTTTTGTTAAAACCACCTTTCCTTTGTGGTTTTGCAAACCTCATCCTTCTAAAGCCTTTCACTGGCATTGCAGCCATTTCAACAACTTGAGGATCATCCAGTTCGATCTCAGAATCCTCGTCAGTATCTGTATCAGGATCTGATGATTCATCGATATTTGACTCTTCCACAATGTTCCTTCTTCTTGACCTCTCACTCATCTTTTCCTTGCCTTTATGAGCCTCAGCATTTAAAGCCACAACCTTCATTTTCTGACCCTTTTTTTTCTTTGCTGGATCTCCAAGTCATGGGTTTTGAGCATCCCATAAACTTCATCCAGAGTTAGTAAATCAAGATCATATTGATGCCTGATTATTGAGGCTTGAGTATCCCAATCTTCTGGAAGAGCTCTCAAAAACCTGGTTTTGAGTCTTCTCTATCATACTCTTTTCCAACCAATGATAGATCATTCAGCAGTGTAAGAAATTTATCATAGATGTCAGTAATTGACTCATCTGCCTTGACATCAAATTGCTCATATTCTTGCACAAGAACAGCTCTTCTGTTCTTCTTTATTGCCATTGTACCTTGGAACTGTGTCTCAAAGGCATCTCATATCTCCTTTGCAGTCTTGCAGGCAATCACCCTTTTGGACATCACATTATCCAAACTATTGTGCAGAATATTCCTGACTTTTACATCCTTAAGCATTGAAGCCTTCTCAGGATCTGACCACTTTGATTTTTCTTTCCTGACATAGTGTTCAGGAAAATCTGGGTCAAAGCCATAATTTCCATAAGGGGTAAGGAGGTCCTGCTTTGATGATATCAACATATGCATCATCAATATCTTCCAGGACCATCAACACCTTTACTCTCTATATAGAGTAATCAGCTTTTTTCAGGATGGGAATTTTCATGCTTTCGTATTTACTTCTAGACATCTTGATCTTTTCAAATTAACAGTTAATTTGACCGCTCTGTACTACTTGTTTCCCAGTAAAGTAATTTTTTAAGGGTGGTTGGATACAATTACTTAACTAATCGATGTTACAAGGAAGTAAAGTAAGCACATAGCAATCAAATAACAATTTATATTGATTTTTAATAAACTATTACAAAACTCTCTCAAGAACAATATTCTTAAGAGCTTCTAGGTTATAGAATACTCGAGTTGTGCACACACTAAAGTGATAACCTATTCTGTGTTTATATACTACACTGCTACAATCAATCTCTATCGGTTACAATATATGTTACAGTATAACTCTTCTACTTTTTATACATATTTAAATCAACTATGATCCTATAAATCAACACATTCTGATTTATCTTGCAGCTCTGACTTGTCATTCAAGTCATTATCAACGGATAAGTTAATCAACGGATATATGTTAGAGATTCAACGGATATTGATATGTAAGTATCAACGGATGACTGAATATATTGTCAACGAATGATAATGAAGCTTTCAATGGATAATCATATCTGACGGTTGATCATATCCTGATTGTTAGACAGATCCTGATTCTCGACTTAGCCAATTCTCAACAAAAATTCTTGGAGGAGCCAAAATCTATAGCAAGTGAGCATCATCTTATTGATGATTTGTTGGCTCACTTGCTCATTCTTTCTCAAACTGTTGAAGAATATGTGCACTTAAACTTAAAATCCATCTCCATAGATTCAATAATAGTTTCAACTCCTATTGCCATTGTTTCTACTTCATCAACGAATATTCTTCATCCATTGACAAGTGATTGCCCTTCAACTAATATGCTTCACAACAGTTATCTGTTGATGACTACAACTACTACTTCAAAGGACATCTCTTATTCGTTGACAGTCACTGCACCACTTGAAATTTATTAATTAATTACAATTGTAGATGATTTAGTAGTTGTTCAATCACTCTTAAGTTTGAGGGAAGGGAGTGACTTGAGTGAGAGGCTGAGTTGCTCTCAGGCAAAAAGGAGAGGAAATGAGTGAACTTACACATGTTATTTCTTCATGCATGCTAAACTGAATGAGAGGAGTCCCACCTTAGATGGTGAAGGTGAGGATGTGAGGGTGGTGATCCAAGGGGAGCCCTTCATGAAAGAACAGAAAGAAAATGAGAGAAAGGAAGGTACATGAGGGATAAAGATGGATGCTGGTGCAAGTGAGTCAATGATTATCAGTGACACTGAAAAAGAGAGGCTATATTAGCAAGAATATTAAGCTATTATAGATTCTATCTCTTTGGATGCTGAGACTTTCACTCACCCTGTTACAGCCTATTAACAATTGGATGGTCAGGGAAATGAGGAGGCTGAGAGGCACTTAATCCGGTACACATAACAACATCAATGCAAAGGGCTAAAGATGTTTTGTCCTCTCTACCTCCTAATGCTGGTGAAAGTTTTCAGTGTGATGATAGTGAAAGTGATGGTAGAAGCTATGGAGATGAGGGTGACAGGACTTTAGGGGGGAGATGAAGGCCCTAGTTTTTCTACTCAAACACCAGCATAAATGCTAAGCAAGGATTGTAGCTATAATCACTTTACTCACACAATGTTTAAACTAATCAATCAGACTCAGTCAGCCACCCAAGCCACTACAGACCCAAGCAACAAAGCTCTGTTTGAAGCCCATATTGAGTCTTTCCAGCTGCGTAAAATTCAAAATCTAAAGCATACTCAAGATGTGGATGATATGAAGAAATATTATTGAAGAAGTTAGGAAGAAGCTATCTAAACAGATTGAGGAAAAACTTCCAGCAGCCACGATGAGGGAAGTATAACTAAAGTTAAGAAAAGAAAATGATATGTCAAGCAAGGTTGAGGCCATCACTGTAAGATTATCTAGAGTTGAAGACTTTGTGGCCAAGATACTGGAAGGACAAGATATATAGACTCAGCTACTTCAACAGTTGGTGGCTGCTCAAATTAAAACTCTGTTTTACTTGATGATAACACAAAGGGGGAGAAGGATGTGCATATTTAAGTCAGCAAAGTGATAGTGCCATCTATTACTATCTCTAAGCCACCAGCCTTGGACAATATTGATCTAATCAATCTTGTAGCTGTTGAGCTTGAGATAAAAGAGAAAAGGAAAATTATTGATGACAGGATTGCAAAGGTTTTTTGCTCAACTGCTACTCAGGATCAATATGTGAAGCATTTCATTAAGTTGAAGCCAATCACACAGGATGAGATGTAGCTTGGAAAAGGAGATAAGGGTGAACCCTCAATGAAGAATGAGCTCAGCAACTTTGTGGTGCTGAAGCCTAAACAAGAAAGTGTCACAATATCAATAAAGCACCCAATATTGGTTGATTATTCTCATCCTATGCCAGATGAAGATAAACTGATGGGTACATCAATTGCAAGCTCTAAGACCACCAAATATGCCTTTTTAAGAATAAGAATTACAAGAATCTACAAATATGACAAGATGATATGTGTGATGATTGGGCACCCTCAGTTTGGAGAAGCTAAAGATAAGGAAAATAGAAGACTAGGAGCTCAGAAAAGAAGGAAGTAGCAGGCCACTAAAAGAATGAAAAGAAAATTGAAAATGCCTGCAATTTCAACTGAAACTGAGAAACCCTTATCTAAAGAAAAACAAAAACCAAAGAAGTCAGGAAAAAGGTATTAGAAGGTTAGAGCAAAAAGGAAGATTATTGAAGATGAAGAAATGGAAGATGAGCAAACACAATCTATAACCTCAAATCAAACAACTGTGCCTACAATGGAGCAAGTTAAGTTCAAGGTCCATTCTGATGTGAATTTTCATGGTGAGCCAATAATTCCAAAGAATGAACCAATAGATTGGGACAATTTGCCTTTATCTGAGCTCAATCTACCATTGCCCACTAAAAAGAGAAATCTAAGGAAGAAAAGTAAAGGAGTCAAGTCAAACCCACCTCAATTCAAAATGGTCTCTAAGCCTAAGCCCAAAGTCAACAAAGAGGATCAACTATTCATCCGTGACATCAAAGAATTCTCATATATCAATCTTTTCTTGGATGAGCTGGATGAAGTAAGGGGAATTGATGCGTACAACAGGTTTCCAGAAAGGTTGGTGTTTAAATACAAGGGAGGCAAGGAGATCACTTAGCCTCTATACATAATTCTCAATGAAGGCTACAATGTCCTAATGAAGGTGCTCTCTGTAATGAGGAAGGATTTGGCTTCACAAAAGTTTCCAAATCAGAAGTACTCAGCAAGATCATCCAAATCAGACAAAGCTGGAGAAATTTAAATGCACTTTTTAGAGTTGTAACTATCCCATATAATGGTGATACAGTGCATTTGAGACCTTATTGGATGATGGAGTTCAGAGATGAAAGGGGCGTCAGAAGATTTTTAAGACTTGAAGACTAACTACATATATCAAGCAATGACACGCTCAAAGACATGCAGGAAATGCTGGATCTCAATGATGAGAATGAGGTTGAATTCTTTAGATAACTTCAAAATGAAATTGAGGAAAATTATAAGAGGCTGGGAAAGAAGACCATGGATTCCAGGAGAAAGAAATGATCAGCTTAGACTAGGGGAGCACCTTGAAATGACATGTAACTATACTTCACTTCCTTTTTTAAAATTTTAATTGAAGCATTTAGCAATCTATCTACTGTTTACCGTATTAGTTCTATTAGGGTGTTTTGTTATCATCAAGTTAACCTAAATTTATGCCTATAATTCTATTAGACATAAATTGGGGGAGATTGTTAGGAATATGTTGTAGGCTTGATGATAACTTAAAAAAACACTCTAAGTAGATAAGTTCAATGATTTTGTAACTATCAACGAATAACCACACTTATTCATCCGTTGATTGAGTATCTTATACTTCAATAAGTTTCTGTAGCACAATCCTGTATACTTTAATTACTTAGAGGTTGGAAGTTGTTGGAAATTCAAAGTCATGTTGACTACTAGCAAGATATGCAAAATAGGTTGGCTAATTGTAAATAGAAGATGCCTTGTAATTTTGTATAAATGAAAGAGTGTCAACTGCTAAGAAATTCATCATCAACGGATAAATTTAAAGCTTCAACGGATAAGTCAAGTCAAGTTTTAACGGAAATTAGATAAAGCTTCAACGGGTAACACCTATGAAGCCTTAATGGATAATCAATTCAAACAGGAGTTGAAAGTGACTTGACAGTCACATGGGTTGATTGTATACAAAAGGAATGTGGCAGCCTGGAATCAGGTTTTAGAGAACAAATAAGCATTTTCATTTCCATGCTTAACTGAAGATATTAAAAGATGTTGGATAGAGAAATGAAGCAACATGTGAATAGACTTAGATATTTCTTTTACTGTTTGTCTTATTCATATGTAACTTGGTGTTATATAAACCAAGTGTAGTAAGTAATTAAAGGGTAACTTGAACAGAGAAATTGAAAAGGCTACATCTATTACGAATTCTCTCTGTTCATCCTTGAAAAGCATTTGTAAGCAGCTGTGTGCATTCTTGCATCACAGAGTTCTCTAATCTATATATATCTTTGGTGGAAAGATCAATCCACCAGAAAGTTTTTAAACAGTCTTGTTTATCCACTTTGTGATTGAATACTTGAATTCTTTTAATCCGCACTTCTGCATATCCATTCATAATTATATATATCAAAAAGAGTTTTCGAATTTCCAAAAGAAACCATAATTCCATTCAACCCCCTTCTGTAATTCTGTTGTTAGATTGTTTGGGAATAACACATTCTCTCTCTGATCAAAAGGAGGAACAATTAATATATCATATGTGATCTCAACTTAGATTTTCCTTCCTTGAATATTATCGTTAGTTTAGAATAGTTATTATCTTCTTTGTATTGAACTAACAAGATGAACTATTTTAAGCTAATGTGATTTGAATGGATAGAATTGTTTAAAGAAATAGAAGGCATAATCATCTGAGACATCCTTCATGAATTCTTGTGGTGGTAAGTAAAAGTTAAATTTCTTTAACCTTAATATTGTGAGCTCTTAAATCACTTTGATGTTGATCTCTAAATTCTCTGATATTGTACTTTAGAAATTTGTGATCTCCAACCCTCAATGGTTTTAGGAACTGACTATAAGAATATCAAACCCCATAGGTTCTGACTAAAGTCATAGAACCAAACACTTCTCAAACAGTATTCTTTACCTGGTTCTGATATATTCACCATATTTTGCTCTAAATCGCCTGATTTTTCTTGAAATATCAACTTGGTGTCAGATAAATTACCACTTGGTATTGGAGTTTTGTTGAGAATAAGGGAGACAATGCCAAGAAGCACCACATAAAGAAGAACTTGACAACACTACAATTCTGTCTCTCAAAAGTAGTGGAGTTTCTAAACCTCGAGACAACTATAATCCTATATGTATTCTCTCAAAAGAATATAGAGCTGAAAAGGCATATAAACTATTACTAGATACATTCTCTCAACAGAGTGTCATCTATTTAAATTCGCCTGTCACCCAGATCATCTGAATGAAAGTCACTACCCCTTGGTCTTAATATTTTCTATGCATGTGTGAGATTCGCACACAAGGAAGGTATTGACAAAGAAATTATTGTTAAACTATATCAAGGTCACTAACAATAGTTGGATATTAATCCATAGATCCTGGCCTTAAAAGCCTTAGATTCTGGTCTTTGGATTAGGGTCATAATCTTAGATCTTTGTTATATATTTCTATGCTCTGATCTACGGATTGAGTTTAAGATTTTGGAACACTTTTATTTTAAAATTGAGTTTTTGTTCCTAAATTATTAACTCCGATAAGCCTTCATATGCTTTAAAAGAAATCTTTTGTCCCTAATGACATATCATTGATCATGGATAATCTTCCCATAATTCAAATTTGGAAATAATTTTAATGTAAGACAAAATTGCAACTTGTAAATAAGGACTCATATGTTATCTGACGAGTTTATAAGGTATACTTTTTCATGAAAAGTGAGGGATTGTTTCATATCTCTATTCTAGTTAGTTGTTCGAACGTTTGCACTATTATTGAGCAAGATCAAAGCTATATTTATATTTCAACAATGCTGGTGTGGTAACTCCACGTAGAACAAGGACTTGCAAATATTCCATGTTCCACTTAAATCAGTAAAGATTGAGTTTACGATATACATATATAGATATGAGGATTATAGTGAAGAAATTATCAATAGAAGTCCGGGTGAAGTTTACTAATATATTCATACATCGAAGTAATAATATTATCCACTAACAATCAACTTAGGTTAATTTGTAAAGGGGCTTGAATATAAATTAAAATTTTACATTAATCTGTACTTAGGAGATAAAATTTGAACAAAAATATTCAAAATTTCAGGTGGTTTGTTTTTCGACTTGCCACCTGAGGTTTTATTAAATAAATAATATGTTCTGATTACAAAGTAATCTCACAGCTGTGGTTTATAGTGTCTTACTTAGAGGAAGATCTATCTCTCTCTTTTTCTCTATGAAAATTGAAAATCTAATTTTTAAGTGAAACTTCTACTTCTACTTGGTTTATAAATCACCAAGTTACAGTACTTGCTAGACAATACATGACACAGTCTTCTAGGTCCAACAAGATTGCTTCTTCATTCTCTTTCCCGTGAGGCTTGGCAAATGAGGCTAGATTTTATTTTAATATATTACTTTGAATATCCTTCCAATTTATCATGCATGGGAATGTAATGTTTCTTTTCTTCAAAATCCAAGATCACATGCAAAGTTTATCTTGCCTTCCATTTTCCTTACTGAGATTCCCATCATCCCATGTGCTGTGTAAGACTCAGGACTTGACCAATGTCAAGTTGCTATCACTGGCTATGTGAGTTCTCTTAGTCATTGAAAGTCATTTGTTTAGTCGTTGGTGGGTTGATGTAGTTAGAAATTATTGCTATAACTTCATATAGTAGTTGGACGGTCACTTTCATTTAATCAGAATTACATGGCATCGAGTATTTACAATTAGCCACCATATTCTAGATTATCCATCGAGTCAACATGATTTTTGAATGAATAACATCATTTATATCTATAACAGAGAATCTTATAGAAAAGTGTTACAATAACCTCATTAGTTGGTGGGTAACTCCTAGTACGGCGATCCCTTTAGGTGGCTAGCCGTTGGAGGCTACAGTTTGTCTTAACATAATTATGCAATGTGATTTTCTTATCATCAAAATTTAGGCTTAATTCATAATAAATAAGGTTTAGGATATTTGAAACAACTCTTCCGGTTAGTCTGAAGATCTCATAGGTTCAAGTGAAGTTGATTGAAGATTATAGAAGACTTAACAATACAATATAAATATTATAATACGAAGGTCTGAGCGCGGAACTAGTCGCCTATGAACCAGACCATTACACAAGGCGTCAAAGATCCGTGAAAAGAAACTGAGTATTATATGAAGGAAGATTGTTAAGTGCAGATTTATATTGAATCATAATGTCATATGAATTGTATGAAGACTCGACAATTTGAAGATTGGAAGCAGAACAACTTAGAAGACTACAAAGATCAGGGTTATGGGTTCAAGGACAAGAAGGCCTCAGTGATCACAGTTACAAGAATATTCCTTATGATTCTTGCTGGCTCAAGAAATTAATATGGAATTTAAACTCTCTCTCATAGATTTTTATACCTCGGTCGCCATCAATAACTCAAGGAATATAAGTCAAAACACCTTATCGCCATGATTCTTATTTTCTATCGCCTTGCGGCTCTAGTATAATTTAAGCTAGATCTTTTTTGCTCCAAGACCTAAAATATAAGTAAAATCTTGATTGAAAATATTTACACCTTGGTCGCCATCAAGATCTTAAGGAATGTAAAATTAAATGCACAGTCGCCATAATCTTAGTTCTTGTCTTCTACAAGCACTAAAGTCTAAAAATATTTTAAAGGCAATAATAGGTCGCCTTATAGGCCTTGGGAGTCACCATATCACCTTGAATAACTCCCTAGGTCACCTTGTAGCCTTCGAAAATGGTCCCTACCACATGATCGTCTTGTAGCATGAAAAGCAAGTGGATTTTCCAAGGCAAAATATAGAATGCGACTAGCACAAGTGTTGGTGTCACCTTCTAGCCCTCCCATATAGTTTAAGCCACCTTCTAAGACTTAAAAAAGGCTAGGGTCGCCTTCTACTCTTACTTAGGTCTCCCTCTAAGTTCAAGGAAGGATCCAAGTCGCCTTAAAGAAAGATGGAGGTCTCTTGGTAGCTCCAAAATTCTTAGTCGCCTCCAAGGAACTTGTGGTCGCCGTGTTACTTTGTGACATCACTTCAAATTCAAATTAAGTGGACAAAAAGTGGCCACATCCTCTACCTCCTTTTCCAAGTCATATCAATCTATATAATAAATCAACAGTAACAAAAAAATCAGCTTTTCTCTCAGCGAACACAGGATGCTCTGCAGAAATAAATTCTCAGCTTTTTATAATTCGATACTTTGAATTTTATGAAGAGAAATGCTGCCAAATTTTCTACACCACTTTAAAGAGTTACACAGCTACATTCACAAGTTATAGATCCATGTTTTGATAGCTGATTTGGTAAGAACTAGACCTTGTTTGAAGTGATAAGAAGAACATTAGATTCATTGCTTATTATATTGGTTTCTTCTTGTGTTTGTTACTTCAAATCTTAAGTATTTGAAGATTTAAGCAAACCTTGATATTTATTTTCTTAATAAAAGAATTCAAACCCGAATATTGTTTTTAGTCATTTTAACTTTAATTACTGCTTAAATCTTGATAAAAACGATTAACATACATTCACCCCCCTTATTTGTACTTTGGACCTAACGGATTATTTTCCTAATATTTTATTTCTCGAGTTCTAATTTTTCGAGTATCACAAATTTGATAAAATATTCTGTTATATGACTATCCATTATTCATAGATTAAATCTATCAATTATTATATAATAGTGGACCACTTTAAGAAACTTAATTGTTCGCTTAAAAGTCTCTAACTAATACTTACGTTTATCCTTTTATGTGTCAATCAATACATTCACACAAGAATTTGCAAATACACACACATATAGTCAATCAACTATGTATGGCACCGGGAATGCCAATTGTAACAAATTACGTTGGATTTTGGTCCCAATAATAATTTGCAACATGCTTCCTTCATTTGCAACATGTATTTTCTTCAATGAAAATTAACTCGAAATATGTTTGCGCTATCCAAGTTAGAATATGTTATGTAAGATTAGTTCAAATGCTTCCACTGGAAAAGGTAATTTATTAAGATGAAAATTTTGGCCAGCTCTAATGTGCTTTTATGTCATGATAATGTCATCCTTATGGTAAAATTGAAACAGAAATAAACCCGATGTCAGTGTCTTGATGCTAATCCCCATTGCTGGTCTCCAAATATCAACCATCTTAGATTTCATTATACGCACATTCAGGTTCTTCCCCGTGAGAAAACGCGCCATCAAACAAAACTCAAATTTATTCCCATTTTCCTCAATCTCCTCATTAAAAAAAACACTCTTCGTTCTCCTCATTAGAGATGTCCAGATCCGCCATTAACTCTTCCACGGTTCCTACAGACGCCATTTGCATAAAAATACCTCTCATAATTCTTGATAAAAAAACAGGAGAGAGAATTTAGAAAACCTCTCACAAAGTCATGAAAAGAAAACTTAATTGCAATAGAATGCAAAAGGGATGATGTTTTAATAGTGAATTAGTATCTAAATCAAGATTTATTATTTTTATGTGTTGCTGTATTTATATGTGTTTATGTATAGAGTATTTCTCATTGTTGTATATTGAAAGTAACGTTTTATTATTACGAAATAAAATCACACATGTCATTCAAATAAAATGCAAATTGGGATCAAATTTTAAATAGTCAAGTCTGAAATGAAAACCAAACAATTTTTAACAGACGTTGTATTTTTAAAATCAAACCATTTTGCAGTTGTAATTACTAATTATAAGAACAACTAAAATTGAATCAATCTTTAACCGAACCAAGAGTTTTAAAACTAAATCATTTTGAAACTGTTATTTCGGAATATAAGAACCTGTCAAAACTAAATCATTTTTTAACTGAACTAAGAATTTTAAAACCAAATCAGTTTGCAGTTGTAATTTCTAATAATAAGAACCTTTGGTATATGGCTACAGTTTTGGTTCTACAACTTAATCAAACCATGCACGCCTTTGCATTAGATAGACAAGGTGACCCGAGTATGGTTGGATAACTCAAGTGGTTATGAGTTTATCATCTGTCATCCCAGGTCCTGGGTTTGATCCTCGCTCACTCCGAGAATTAATGAGAACAGATACTCATTTGTAAGGCTATAAGTCATATTTGTCAAAAAAAAGATAGACAAGGTGACCCTATTACCATTTTCACGGATTCTTGGTCAAACTTGGATATTTGTATTGTCTATTGTTAGGAATATGTTGTAGGCTTGATGATAATTCACCAAAACACCTCAGTAAATTTAATTAAGTGAATTTTGTAACTATCAACGGATAACCACACTTGTTCATCCGTTGATAGAGTAGCTTATGTTAAATAAGTTTTTGTAGCATATTCCTGTATACTTAAATGTCTTAGAAAATTAGAAGTTGAAGGACATTCTAAGTCATGTTGACTACCAGAATGATATGCAAAATAGGTTGGTTAACTGTAAATATTAGATGCCTTGTAATTTTGCATAAATGAAATGGAGTCAACTACTATGGAAATACTTTCAACGGATGATCCTACAAAGCTTCAATGGATGACCCAAGTCACTTTCAACGGATGATCATACAGAGACTCCACAGATAATCTACAAAGTCTCAACAGATAACAAATTCGAATAGCAGTTGATAGTGAATTGATAGTCACATGGGTTGATTATATACAAAATAATTGTGCCAGCCTATTTGCAGGTTTTTGAAAACAAAGAAGCATTTCCATTTCCATGCTTACTTGAAGAAATACAAAGATACTTGATAGAGAAATGAAGAAACATGTGATGAAGACCTAAAAACTTTGTTTTATCTGTTTTTCTTTTTCATATGTAACTTGGTGATATATAAACCAAGAGTATCAAGTAGAAAAGTAACTAACTCAACTGAGAAATAGAAAAGGCAACATTTGTTAGGAATTTCTCTGTTCTCCCTTTGTAAATTTACTTGTAAGAACTTGTGTGCATTCTTGCATCACAGAGTTCTCAATCAATACATATCTCTGGTGGAAAGATCAACCCACCAAAAAGTTATTAAATCTTTGTGTTTAATTACTTTGTGTTTTGAATACATTCATATTTCATTCTGCATACTTGCATATTCAAACACTGATATATTTTGGTAAAGAATTTTCTTAGTTTTCAAAAATAAACATAGAATTACATTCAACCCCCTTGTATAATTCTATTGTTAGATTGTTTGAGAATAACAATTGGTATCAGAGCAAGTTCTTGACACACTAAGAGTTTAAAGATCAAAACAGACAAATAATATGAGCAGAAAGGATGTTGGAGTGAAGATCCCTTTCTTGGATAAAGACAACTATCACCATTGGAAGGTGAAAATGAACCTTCATCTTCTCTCAAAAGATGAAGCTATATAAGATGCATAGAGAAGTGTAACAACTGATGTTGAGAATGCTACTGGAAATGAACAGACTATCCCAAAGTCAAGGTCAGAATTGATTGATAAAGATATTGAAGCAGTTCACAAGGACAAAAAGGCCATGAATATTGTTAGATTTTTAACGCAGCGGGGGGCATGGCAAAATACTTTTACACATACAAAATCCAAATAAAAGCATATAAATCGTGAATAAAAATTCGAGGGATCGAATCTAACCTTTTAAAATTAATTCGGAGACAACGATCAGAGATCCTTAGCAGTTGCTCCTCAAGTGTGAAGCACTCCACCGATATCCACCAAGAAAACGACTTTTAGGAGGAGGAGGAGGTGGAGAGAATTTGGTTTTCTAAAACTTTTGGGTTTCTGGGGTTAGAATAAAATAGGGTCTATAATAGTGTATTTATAGGCAAAATTTTTAGCTGAAATTTTCCCATAAATATTATTATTGTTATCCCATTTATTATTCTCATTAATAATTAAAACACCTTTTAATTATTAATCTTTTTTCTAAACACTTTAGAAATAATTCTCTCTCTTGATTTAATTCCAAAAAATTAAATTCTTAATTAATAATATTAAGAACTTTTCTTAATTAATTTATAATCAATTAAATCTCATTTAATCAATTATTAAATTTGCCAATTAATTATTTATTTCACAAATAAATAATTATTTAGCCATTATTAATTAATTCCTCCACCATTAAATCATTCTCTTTTCATGGTGTGACCCTGTAGGTTCAATATTAAGCCGGTAGTAGAAATAAATAATAATAAAACTATTTTATCATTATTTATATAAATTCTCTAATTTATTAAATATGATTAATTAATTAATCACATTTATTCTACATCGTGAGTGATGCTTCTCAACATATCGCGACTATCCGGATAATATGAATTCACTGCTTAGAATACCAAGAACCTGTCAGTGAATAGTTACCGTACAATAAACTCCTTCTACCCTACAATGTCCCGATTAAATACAAGGCATGGATCTCGTGTCAAGCCTATCTAATTCAATCACTTGCTTACCATTTACTATGCGTAGTTCTATGCAAATTAGAAACTCCTTTCTAATTTCATTCACTCTGGCCAGAGATTCCTGAACTAGCATAAGTGGATCAGCCTTGAACATTCGCTTCCTTCACTGGAAGGGGTAGATCCTTTATTGATCATACACTATCTTCGTGTACAAATTCCTATACCCAGAAGAGCCCTAATAATTGTCCCTGGAGACTAAGAACTAAACCAAAGCATAGTTCAGTGTACACAAGATGACTATGATGACCTCAAGTCCAAGGATACTTGTACAACTATCACTAAGCGAACAACTGCTGACACGTGAGTGAACTCCATCAGTTGTTCAGCTAGGCGAGTCATGTTCAGTGAACTTATTCTATAATAAGCACCTACATACTAGCTATAGTGTCACCACACAAATGTCTATGAGAACAGACATCCTTCATAATGAAGCAAGCATAGTATGTACCGATCTTTGCGGATTATTAATTACCAGTTAGTAATCCTATGACCAGGAACTATTTAAGTTTACAGTTATCATCTTTTTAGGTCTCACTATTATGATCTCATCATAATCCATAAAAAGCTTTACTCTAAACTATGGTATATCTTATTTAAACACTTAAATAGATAAAGCCCGTAATAAAAACAAAACAAGTCTTTTATTAATATCAATGAAATCAAAACAGATTACATAAAAGTTATTTTCCTAAATCCTCATACATGATTGGACTTAGGACATATTCCTTTCAATCTCCCACTTGTACTAAAGCCAATCACTCTGGTATCTAATATACATCCTGTCATTATGACGATCAAAGTGACTTTCATAAAGTAGCTTTGTGAGTGGGTCTGCTATGTTGTTATGTATGTCAACTCTAATTCAATACAATATAAGAAATGTTATCGCGCTCCCACTAACCCTTTTGTAGACGCACGGTTCATCTGCGTTTTTGATAAAATCAAACTCTTTGATTGTCTCATCAAAACGAATGTTCCATCTTTCGAGAAGTTTGCTTTAAACCACATATGGTTCGCAGTAGCTTACACACTAGGTTTTCATTTCTCTTGGAAAGAAAACCATCCGGCTAATTGCCAGATCTCATAGTCGTAGTAAGCAGCAATCGCAAGCAATTCCGAACTGATTTTAACAGGGCTACAGGTAAAAAGTTTCATCAAAGTCAATCCATTGCCTTTGTTTGAATCCTTTTTGCCACAAGCCTGGCCTTATAGGTCTCCACCTGGCCATCTGCTCCAATCATTCTTTCGTATACCGTATACATAGATTCCATTCTGGATTTCATGGCACTATGCCATTTCTCTGAGTCAACACTACTCATAGCCCATTATAGGTTACAGGGTCGTCATCATCAATGATCGACAACTCATTGTCATTCTCAATGACAAGGCCATAATACCTCTCAGGTTGGCGAGACACTCTCCCTGATCTATGAATGGGCTGTTCCACAAAAGGTTGTTCAGTCAGAACAGGTGTTTCCACTCGATCTGTAGTAGTTTGTGCTTCTTGAACTTCATCAAGTTCAATTTTGCTCCCACTGTTTCCTTCAAGGATAAACTCCTTTTCCAAGAAGGTAGCATGTCTGGAGACAAACACCCGATGATCGGTGCAAAAGTAATACCCTAAAGTCTCTTTAGGATATCCCACAAAACTACATTTTCCGGATCGATATTCCAGCTTATCTGGGTCAACTTTCTTGACATAAGCTGGACATCCGCAAATCTTAACGTGTTTAAGACTCGTTTCCTTTCTTTTCATATCTCATACGAAGTTTGAGGAACAGATTTTGGAAATCACCTTATTCAGTAAATATGCTGAGGTTTCCAATGCATCACCCCATAGGAATACTGGAAGATTTGCATAGCTCATCATGGACCAAACTATGTCTAACAAAGTTCGATTTCTCCTTTCAGATACCAATCTGGAGGAGTCCACTGGGAGACTATACCATTTACTTTGAAATAATCTAGAAACTCTCCGTTCAAGTATTCACCACCTCGATCTAATCGAAGAGTTATAATACTATGTTTGGTTATTTCTCCACTTCATACTTATATTCTTTGAACTTTTCAAAGGCCTCAGACTTGTGTTTCATCAAACACATATCCGAATCCAGATCTATCATCTATGAAAGTAATGAAGTATGAAAATCCACCCATGGCTTGCTTAGACATTGGTCCACATACATCTGTGTGTACCATTCCTAGCAAATTTGCAGCCCTCTCTCCATGTCCACTAAATGGAGACTGCAGTGCCACTATAAAGTGAGATTTTCATCATCCCTTTTCTTTTATTAGTTTGTTCAATCTGAAGTAAATTATGTCACATATATTCAGACCATTATTTAAAGTACCACGTCCATAAAGAATATTATCTCTAAGAATAGAACATTCATTATTCTCATAATAAATGAAAAATCCATCCAAGTCTAACATGGGAATAATATTCCTCACAATCGAGGGAACAAAATAACAATTATTTCAAACAATAGTCTTGCCCGTAGGCATATGTAAATGAAATGATTTTACATCTTCAGCAGCAACTCTTGCTCCATTTCCCATCAGTAGAATCACCTCCTCTTCCTCAAGAGTCCTACTTCTCCTAGGTCCCTGCAACAAATTGCAGATATGAGAACCACAGGCGGTATCTAATACCCAAGTAGAAATGACATATTCACTTCTATCATGAACATACCTGAATCAGGAGCAGTAGTCTCACTACCCTTCTTCTTCAATTCTGCAAGGTAAACCTTGCAGTTCCTCTTCCAGTGCCCCACCTTGTTACAGTGAAAGCAAACAACTTTGCTCTTGGGGTCTTCAGCTTTTGGTGGAACCGGCGTTTTCTCCCCTACTTTCTTCTTCTTGGAAGAGTTCCTCTTCCTTTTCTTAGGATTGGAACCTTCACCAATTAGAAGAGCAGAACTCTTCTTAGGGGAAAAATTCGATTCCGCAGTCTTCAACATGTTGTGGAGTTCAGGCAGGCTGACATCCAATTATTCATGTGAAAGTTCACAACAAACTGCGAGAACGAACTCGGAAGCGATTGCAAGACCAAGTCTTGGCTCAGCTCCCCATCCATGGCAAAACCAAGTTGTCCAAGACGTTCCATCAAATTGATCATCTTAAGTACATGGTCATTCACAGATGATCCCTCAGACATCCTACAACCGAACAACTCCTTCGATATCTCATATCGAGCTGTCCTCCCCGCCACATCATACAACTCTTGTAGATGCATGAGGATAGTGTGAGCATCCATATGCTATGTTGCTTCTGTAGCTCAATGTTCATGGAAGCTAGCATGATGCATTGAGCAACATTTGCATCATCTATCCACTTACGATACACAACATGTTCATCATTATGCGCATCGCTAGCAGGTTCAGTAGGCTTAGGTGAGTCAATCACGTATTCCAGCTTCTTCAATCCTGAGAACTAATTCTCAAGTTTCGAAGCCAATCAGCATAATTAGGACCAGTCAATTTATGAGCATCTAGTATGCTCCTGAGTGATAGTGCAGAAGACATAATGTATATTGTAAATCTGTAAATGATAAACACATAACAACACTTAGCAAATATTCGATTTCATTTTAAAACACTATATGAATCGGGTCTTTATTCATAAGTGGCTCCCACTAGTTTATCTAATTTATTCAACCCTCTACGTGAAAAAATTAGCATTCATAATGCTAGTGGGAATAGGGATCCTACATTCCATCACACAACCCCGGCTGGTGGCACGAAACGCCATGTAATGTTCAATAGGCAGACAACTCTTGTCAGTACATCTTATGTTATTCCCTAATCAAACTTTAGCCTCTTGAATAATTGAGTCACGGCTGTGGCACGACAAACTCAATATTCTAAGTCAAGTCTAAAACCCAACATTCCGTACAATTGAATCAGTCCACAAAGGCCCACGGCTGTGGCACGTAACGACCTTTAGATTCTTATTCAATGTACACATCTCTATGTAATAGACAAGTATTTCTTATTTCGAAATCAAAGCCCTCGGCTGTGGCACGAAACGACAATGATTTCAAAAATAAGAACTACTTTCTACCATGTTAGGAAGGCTAGTGACCGACACAAGCCCGTTGTGTCATTGGCCAATTACTACTTGATATTATTTAATTTTAGAGGGATTATATTACTGTTACAATCATAATCATATTATAAAGAGATTCTTCCTTTTAAATTAAATATTTCAAATCAATAATCAATAATCAGACGATTCCCAGATCGGGTGGATGCATTGTCAAGAGGCGTCACTTATAACCCTTTCTTTACAGATAGAAATCTGTTGTTGACAGCAATCATCCTTTCTCTCATATCAAAAATTCATATTCAATTACGTGTTTTCATAAACACAAGAATCTCATGATTGTATTCATAATATTAGTTCTTAAGGTTATGAACAAATTTCACTAGTACTAGGTTGTCTAACAAACGCCTTATGGTTATTTAAGTTCAACCTGAATCTATCATCGCATGATAAACTAAGCAATATATCACATATATCAACATGAATAAACATCAGGTATGCATGTTATATCATCTAGCCACATTAGTCTAAGCATTATACATCTCTATGTATCACATGAAGCATTTAAAAAGCAATTAAAACAGTCAAAAACACTTTAAAACACCTCATGGAAATATAAACAGTTCAAAACTTTTATATAAACTAAAATTGATCACTCTATTAGATCCGTCTCGAAAAAACGAATCCAACTGTATATTGCACGCCTAAAACGGAGTTACGAAACTCCAGAAAATCAATTTTAAATCAACAGAGGGCTGTAACGCATTACAGGAAGCGCGTTACAAGCCCTGTAACGCATTCCGTGATGCGTACACCCCTTTAAGCCATTAAAGGGTGTAACGCATTCCGTGAATGGGCCACAGGTGTGTAACGCATTCCCGAATGCGTTACACCCCTATATTATTTATTTTTTTTTCAGCCGCCGCAGTCCTTTTCCACTCCTCTCGAATAGCGTGCATGACAGATATGTTTCTACTTCCGTGCCAACAGACAGCAACAGAAGCACTGCAGATGCAGTACCTATATATATATACATACCAATACATATATATATAATTATTTTATTACGAATTTAATTGTAATAACTTCACAAAATTCATAATAAAAAATCTATACATCCTAAAGTATGAAAAAAAATACCCAGACGATCTACACACTTGTAGAACCCAGATCAAATTCAAAATTCTTCTGAGAAACGATTTCTCATCAGACAAAATTAATCCATAATATACTTGTAAAAATCATAATTAATTCATACAAGCACATAAAATTCTGAAATTTTTACCACAGATCTATATGTACAACCTACGCTCTGATACCATTGTTGGATTTTTAACGCAGCGGGGGCATGGACAAAACACTTTTACATACAAAATCCAAATAAAAGCATATAAATCGTGAATAAAAATTCGAGGGATCGAATCTAACCTTTTAAAATTAATTCGGAGACAACGATCAGAGATCCTTAGCAGTTGCTCCTCAAGTGTGAAGCACTCCACCGATATCCACCAAGAAAACGACTTTTAGGAGGAGGAGGAGGTGGAGAGAATTTGGTTTTCTAAAACTTTTGGGTTTCTGGGGTTAGAATAAAATAGGGTCTATAATAGTGTATTTATAGGCAAAATTTTTAGCTGAAATTTTCCCATAAATATTATTATTGTTATCCCATTTATTATTCTCATTAATAATTAAACACACTTTTAATTATTAATCCTTTTTCTAAACACTTTAGAAATAATTCTCTCTCTTGATTTAATTTCCAAAAATTAAATTCTTAATTAATAATTAGAACTTTTCTTAATTAATTTATAATCAATTAAATCTCATTTAATCAATTATTAAATTTGCCAATTAATTATTTATTTCACAAATAAATAATTATTTAGCCATTATTAATTAATTCCTCCACCATTAAATCATTCTCTTTTCATGGTGTGACCCTGTAGGTTCAATATTAAGCCGGTAGTAGAAATAAATAATAATAAAACTATTTTATCATTATTTATATAAATTCTCTAATTTATTAAATATGATTAATTAATTAATCACATTTATTCTACATCGTGAGTGATGCTTCTCAACATATCGCGACTATCCGGATAATATGAATTCACTGCTTAGAATACCAAGAACCTGTCAGTGAATAGTTACCGTACAATAAACTCCTTCTACCCTACAATGTCCCGATTAAATACAAGGTATGGATCTCGTGTCAAGCCTATCTAATTCAATCACTTGCTTACCATTTACTATGTAGTTCTATGCAAATTAGAAACTCCTTTCTAATTTCATTCACTCTGGCCAGAGATTCCTGAACTAGCATAAGTGGATCAGCCTTGAACATTCGCTTCCTTCACTGGAAGGGGTAGATCCTTTATTGATCATACACTATCTTCGTGTACAAATTCCTATACCCAGAAGAGCCCTAATAATTGTCCCTGGAGACTAAGAACTAAACCAAAGCATAGTTCAGTGTACACAAGATGACTATGATGACCTCAAGTCCAAGGATACTTGTACAACTATCACTAAGCGAACAACTGCTGACACGTGAGTGAACTCCATCAGTTATTCAGCTAGGCGAGTCATGTTCAGTGAACTTATTCTATAATAAGCACCTACATACTAGCTATAGTGTCACCACACAAATGTCTATGAGAACAGACATCCTTCATAATGAAGCAAGCATAGTATGTACCGATCTTTGCGGATTATTAATTACCAGTTAGTAATCCTATGACCAGGAACTATTTAAGTTTACAGTTATCATCTTTTTAGGTCTCACTATTATGATCTCATCGTAATCCATAAAAAGCTTTACTCTAAACTATGGTATATCTTATTTAAACACTTAAATAGATAAAGCCCGTAATAAAAACAAAACAAGTCTTTTATTAATATCAATGAAATCAAAACAGATTACATAAAAGTTATTCCTAAATCCTCATACATGATTGGACTTAGGACATATTCCTTTC
The DNA here is from genome assembly GCF_009905375.1 of Apium graveolens. Lineage (NCBI taxonomy): Eukaryota > Viridiplantae > Streptophyta > Magnoliopsida > Apiales > Apiaceae > Apium > Apium graveolens. The sequence continues at coordinate 70,452,982 of NC_133657.1, read as the reverse complement.
AAATATTTTGTTCAATGGTCTTGATGGTGACATGCTTGATAATGTTATCAACTGCAAGACAGAGCCAAGGATATTCGGGATACTATTCAAATCATATGTGATGGAACTGAACAAGTGATGGAAAACAAGATGCAACTTTTAATACAACAATATGAGCACTTTCATTTTGAAGAAGGTGAATCTCTAAGTGACATTTTTAGTAGGTTTCAAAAACTACCAAATGCATTGAAGTTAGATGGGAGAGTCTACCAAATAAAAGATTCGAACCTGAAATTTGGAAAAAGGAAGACAGAAAGGTGGATCTATTTCACTTGTAGCTGAACATGATAGAGGGAAAGAGATGAAGGTTGAAGCTGTGGAATCTGCACCAAACTCAAGAGTTCGTAAAGGCAAGGGCAAAGGGTTAATAGCAGATGTTGAAGACTGTACTAGTTAGGATGAAATGGAGGATCTAGGTGAACATATGGCTTTCCTATCAAGAAGATTTTCCAAGCTCAAATTGAAGAAGAATTTTGGAGCAACCAAGCCAAATAGAAACATGGTGGATAAATCTAAATTCCAATGTTTCAAATGTGGCTTGAGTGGTCATTTTGCCAATGAATGCAGAAAGCCTAATTCTGAGAAAAAGAAGTTTGAGCCAGTTGACTATAAGAAGAAATACTTTGAATTACTCAAACAAAAGGAGAAGGCTTTCCTAACTTGGGAAAATAACTGGGCAGCAGATGGGGAAGACGATGATGAAGAACCAAGCTATGTCAACCTAGCCCTGATGGATAAATCAGATGAAACAGAAGTCAGTTCCTCAAGCAATCATGTAATCACCACAAACCTAGCACACCTTTATAAAGATGAGTGTAATGATGCTATAAATAACATGTCAGCAGAATTATAACATTTGTGTGTTACCCTTAAATCACTCACTAAAGAAAACACAAGAATTAAAGATAATAATTTGTTCCTAAATAAGAGAAATGTTGTGTTAGAAACCCAATTCGTTGAGTTTGAGAAATTGAAGTTAGAGTGTAAGATTGCCAAAGAGGAATTAACCGAATCTTTGAAGAAATAGGAGATTTTGAGAAAGCAGTTTGAACGAGAGCAAGAGGTAATCAAGGCTTGGAAGTCATCAAGGGATGTACACAACCAAATTGCTAAGGTTCAAGGTATAGAATCACTATGTGAAGAAGCCTGGAAAAAGAGTAAGGAGAACCTGGAACCTGTGTTGGTAGAAGGATTATCAACGGATGTGGAATCAACGGATGATGAAGTTTATTGTTGTGCAAGACATGCCTGTACTATAACAAGACTAAGTCAAATTGACAACCCTAAATAAGTTTTACTGTAATCTTAGTTTGCATTTTGTATTTGTAACATTTAAAGTCTGTAAAAATGTCAAAAAGCAGACTGTAGTCTTTTTCTATAAACAGTATCAAGCCTAAAATTCTATCTGGAAGAAGATCCAGAAGATCATGCTCAGAAGAATTATGAAGAAGCTTGGAGTTGAATAAATCTGTTTTGAGAAAATGTTCTAAGTCAACATCTCTACAAGTCACACATTTAGTGTTATAGAGAAGTCATTCGAGAACTTCATAATGACTTATAGAGAAGTCAGTAAAGCTATTAGAGAATTCAGAAATATCGACAAGCCAAATTTAAGACATGAATATTGAGATATCGACAAGTCATTTCTTCATTAGAGAACTCAGAGATATCGACAAGTCAAATTTTACTAGATAACTCAGAGATATCGACAAGTTAAATTTCACTAGAGAACTCATAGACATCAACAAGTCAAATTTCACTAGAGAACTTTGAGATATCGACAAGTCAAATATCACTAGAGAACTCTGAGATATCGACAAGTCAAAATATCACTAGAGAACTCAGAATTATCGATAAGTCAAAGTGAAAATATGAAGATAAGAGATCTCGACAAGCCAAATTCTCTTATAGAGAACTCAAAGTCTTAGACAAGTCAAAACAACTGTAGAGTGATTATAGATCTCGATAAGCCAATATACTTATCGAGATGTCAAGTTCTCTACTTGACAAACTGGAGATCTCGAGGTAAAACTCAAAGTACAAAATGTAGACCAGTTCAATATCCAAGATTATCAATCAACAAACAATCTAATCAAGTTGGATTGACAAGTCTACAAAAGTAGCTTGAAGAGTGCAAGATCAAAGGCCAAGATTAACAGGAAAAGTAAAGTCACTGGCGTGCAAGATTAGCAAAGATACACCAAGCCAGAAATAGAAAGATTTGATTATATAAAAATAGGGTTTAGTACATGTTGTTGTGTGCTATGTAATAATCAGTGTTTACTGTTCTATAAAGTAAACACTGGATGCTTTGTAAGAAGTAACAATTTAGACCAGAAAAATCTTGTATTCTCTCAAGGAAGAAGCTAATCTATTTATCAACAAAGAGCCTAGAAATTTTGTAGCAAAACATTCTTAATTTTAATAAAATTAAGTGAGTTTTGAAAGATCCGTGTCTACTGTTCTTACTTGTTTAATTTCAGTATAAACACATTTCACTACAAGATTTAATTTACTTTGTTCACCAACTTAAACACTTTAAGAAAAGCATAAAAACACATTCAACCCCCCCTGTGTGTGATTCATTATCTAACAAGTGGTATCAGAGCAAAATATGAAAGTAAACAAATTCAAGATCTTGGAAGAATGTATACACAGAAAATCAGTAGCATCAAAATCCCTACTTTTGATAAAACTAACTACACTCTATGGAAGAAAATATTGTGTTTATCAGGATGGCTAGTCCATTATATATTCATATTCTCAAAAATGGGCCATTCACTCCTATGGTTAGAGTTGAGGAATCTACAGATGGAGACATGGTCATCCCAGCTGATTATGCTCCAAAAGATCCTTCAGAGTACGCTGAGCCTGAGAAAGAAAAAGTATCCCTGAACAGTGGCTTGCAGTTGATCCTACTAGAGTCACTTGACAATGTAATGTATAACAACATTGTCAACTGTGACACTGCTCAGCAGATATGGGAAAAGATAGAGATATTGTGTGAAGGAACTGAGGAAGTTAGATCAAATAAAAGAAGGATACTGATTTCACAGTATGAGGGTTTCGTGGATAAGCCGAAAGAAAGTATTACTGATGTGTTTGAAATGTTTAACAAGCTGATTAATGAATTTCAGCTGCATGACAAATACTATGAAGTGAAAAGTGTACTTGAAGTTTTTGCTCACACTCCCTGACCATTTGGAACAGAAAATTTCAGCAATCAGAGAAGGGAGAGACTTTAGTAGAATAACTCAGGAAGTTCTGTATGGAATCTTAAAAAATATGAATTGGAAATGATTCAAAAGAAGTCATTAAGGGTTGGTCAAGGGCATGTTATAGATGGCTCAAGTGCTCTAATTGTCAATGAAAGCCCGACCTCTAATGATGAGCCAATATCCCAGACTTTAGTTATCTCAACAAGTGAGCAAAGAAACAATGATTCACATGAACAAGTCATACGGGAATTGGAAGAAGATGAGTTCTACACCTTGGATGAACTTGATGAGCTAGATCAGTCAATGGTCTATTTGGCAAGAAAGTTCTCTAACATTAGAGTAAAGAAGCCAAGATTCTTCAAGGGTAAAGGTCAGTCATTCAACAAAGACAGTAGCTGTAAAGGAAAAGGGAAGTACACATCTGATAGAAAAAATGGTTAAAAAACTGGATCTGTTGACAGATCAAAGATAAAGTGCTATAATTGTGATGAGCTAGGCCATTTTTCTACAGAATGTAGGAAACCCAAGAAAGAAAAGAAAGACAAAGCTTATCTTGAACTGGAAGCAAAGTATGAAGCTCTTCTGAAGAAACAGCAAAGTAAAGCCTATATTACAGAAGAAAAGAGTTGGGATGATTTTGATAATGATGAAGATGAGGAAGTTGGAAATTATGAATTTATGGCCTTGGAGCAAGGAGAGTCATCCACATCAAAAACACAGGTATCAACTCTTACCACCATTGATTTAAATGTGAGTGAATATAAGAAAACTATTGAAAGGATGAGCACAGAAATGTTTCACATTCATACAAGTATGGTTGCTGCTAATGAAGAGGTCAACAAACTAACAAATATAAATAAGAAGCTTGAAAATGAGAAACAAGAAACTGAATTATTGCTGGTAGAGCTTGAAGGTATGAAATAAGAAAATGCATATCTAAAGAACAGGCTCAAATGTGCAAATGATATTGAAGCTGTGTTAAGGGAGAAGTTAGAAAAGAATGAAGTCAAGTTCAAATCTTTTAAAAATGCATCTGAATTGGTTGGACAATACCATGAGAAGAACAAGCCATGTGCAAATATTGGTATTGGTCTTGATTATAATGCCTTGAACAATAAGAAGAAAGTGTAGGTGAAAAAGGGAAAGCAAATAAAAATGAAGATGTTCCAGCTATGCTGAAAAAGGTTGGGTCACCTATGTTCAAAGTATGTGAAGTAAATTTTAGTGAAGAGGAGTTGATCATAAAGCAAGAAATTTTGATGAAGACAATGAGAGGAAAAGTGCAGATACAGCTAAAGCTTCAAAAACTAAAAAGAAACTCATGGATAACCAAGATTTCAAGACACTGTCAAGGAAGCAAAGACTGAAGATGCAAGAAAGAAAAAGAAGAATAGAAATGGGAAGATTGGGATAAACAAAAGCAACAATTTTGCTTGTGTTGCAGATGCTCCAAGAATGAAATGTGAAAAGTGTGGCTCTGTGAATCACCTAACTCATCTTTGTAAAAAGGTTGTTAGTAAGCCACTGAAGGAGCCTGCAAGTATAATGAAGCCAAGGAAAATGATCCCTATTCATTTTGTGATAATTTTGACTACATTCCCTGTAACTTAAAAGTTTTGAAAAGTTACCACGAGCTGAGAGTAGATCTCAAAGAAGTCAGTATTGGATCTACAACTGCAAGGAAAATGCACAAACATCTATGACTGATATTCTTTCTAAACTTCTAACTCTACTTCTGCTAAATCAGTTAACGAGAAGAAAGAACCCAACACTGCTTGGGTTGCTAAACACACATAAAACTCATTGTATGCAGGGAAAAATAAAGAAGGTCATATGGATAATAGAAGTGGATGTTCTAAGCATATGACAGGTGATAAGGCCCTGCTATCATAGTTTTAGGAGAAGGTTGGCCCTTTGGTGACCTTTGGAGACAACATCAAAGGATTCACAATGGGATATGGCAAGATTATTTCTGGAAATGTTGTCATGATGTAGTATTGATAGCTGCTCTTGAAGTAAATCTTCTCAGTGTCAGCCAGTTTGCAGACAAAGATTTTAAAGTTATATTTAACAAAGAAGAATGTATATTTACCCGCAAGAAAACCAATGAAGTTGCTCTGAAAGGAGCAAGGAAAGAAAGCTTGTTTATGCGGACTTGGACTCAACAAATGAGGATGGTATTTGTTACTTCTACACCAAGGCATCTATAGAGCAAAGCAACTTATGGCACAAAAACTCGCACATCTGAACATCAAGGCAATCAACACCTTGGTCAAGAAAGAGCTGGTGAGAGACATGCCAAAATTAGAGTTTGCTCAAATTGAAGTTTGTGAAGCTTGTCAAAAAGGAAAAATGAAAAGATCAAGTCACAAGTCAAAAACTATGAATTCCATAAGTGCATCATTACAACTTACTCACATGGACCTGTTTGGGCCAGTAAATGTCTTATCAATCTCAAAGAACAAATATGCACTTATGATGGTGGATTATTTCTCAAGATACACTTGGGTAGAGTTCATGCACTCTAAATATAAAACTTCACACATCATAATTGAGCAAATAAAGAAGATAAATAGGCTGAAGATCCAAATTGTATGAAGAGACTGAGAAGTATTAATGGAACAGAATTCAGAAATGCAACATTGAGTGAATTCTGCAAAAACAAAGGCATTGTTCAAGAATTTTATACTGCTAGAACACCTCAAAAAAATGGAGTAGTTGAGAGAAAGAACAGAACATTAGTAGAAGCTGCAAGAACAATGTTGCAAGATGCCAATCTGCCAACTAGTTTTTAGGAAGAAGCTGTAAACACTGTATGCTACACCCAAAACAGATATCTCATTAACAAGGTTCGTGGAAGATCACTTTACTCAATCATGTCTAAAAGAAAGCCTACTGTAAAGCATCTTCACGTGTCTGGAAGCAAGTGTTACATTTTAAAAGACAACTCTAAATATGTGGGAAAATTTGACTCAAAGGTTCTTGAAGCAATATTTCTGGGATATTCATTGGAAAGAACTTCCTACAAAGTCTATGTAATTGATCAAAAGAAAATCATGGAGAGCACATATGTGACTTTTGATGATGACAAGTATCCAGGCTTGGAATGCCTTGATGAAAATGAAGCTGAAGCCCTTGCATTTGAAAATCTCAACATTAATAGTGACTCTGATGAAGAGGATGAAGGCAATGCACAACAGATGTTAAATGAGGAGAACAAGAAAATCATGAAAATAGAAGCTCATCTCATACACCTGAATTTGATAGCAAAACTCAGGGGGGAGAAAGAGAAGAAGGATCTACTAGTCATACCAGTAATGAATAAATGATGAAGGCACAAGTCAACAAACTCATACTAGAAAATGGGATAGGAGTCATAATCAAAATGCAATAATTGGTGATCATAATGCTGGTGTAAGGACTAGAAGTGCAACTGCTAATGAGTGTACATGCATGCTTTCTGTCTCAAGTAGAACCCAAGAAAATTGAAGAAGCTTTTATGGATCCTGATTGGATATCTGCCATGCAAGAAGAGCTTAATCAGTTTGAAAGAAACAAAGTTTGGGAGTTAGTTCATGCACCTAAGGACAGAAGTATAATTGGAACAAAATGGGTGTTCAGGTTCAAGATGCATGAGAATGGTATAGTTACCAGGAACAAGGCAAGGTTGGTTACAAAAGGCTACTCAAAAAGAAGGAATTGATTATGATGAAACTTTTGCTCCAGTTGCAAAACTTCAAGCAATAAGATTTTTCTAGCATTTGCTGCACATTCAAAATTCAAAGTATATCAAATGGATGTCAAGAGTGCCTTCCTAAATGGTGAGTTAGAAGAAGAAGTTTATGTGCAACAGCTACCTGGCTTTGAAGATCCAAATTTCCAGATTTTGTGTACAAGTTACTCAAGGCTCTATATGGACTAAAGCAGGCACCTAGAGCTTGGTATGATACATTGTCAGAATTCTTACTTAAACATGGTTCTACTAGAGGCACTATAAACAAAACTCTCTTCTACAAGAAGCATGGTGATGATATGATCCTCGTTCAGATTTATGTGGATGATATCATCTTTGGTTCTACAAATGAAAATCTTTTCCAAAGATTCTCCAAGCTTATGCACAGTGAATATGAAATGAGTATGATGGTGGAATTAAGTTATTTTCTTGGAGTACAAGTCAGTCAAAGAAGTGATGGAATCTTCATCAGCCAAACTAGGTATGTCAAAGATTTATTGAAAAAGTTTGGTATGGTTGATTGTTTACCTGCATCTACACCTATGTCTACAACAACAAAGTTAGATGAAGATAAAAAGGCAAAAGCGTAGATATTTCAAGCTTCAAAGGGATGATTGGATCATTGCTTTATTTAACTGTGAGTAGACATCATGTTTTCTACATGTCTGTGTGCAAGGTTTCAAGCCAATCCAAAAGAATCACATTTAATGGCTATGAAGAGGATTTTCAGATATTTGAAGGAAACTCCAAACTTGGGATTATGGTATCCTAAGGGAACTAGTTTTGAAGTTGTTGGCTACATAGATGCAGATTTTGCCGGATGCAGGTTTGACAGAAAGAGTACTAGTGGAAGCTGTCAATTTCTTGGATAAAGACTTGTATCCTGGTATAGAAAGAAACAACAATCTGTGTCAACTTCCACAGCTGAAGCTGAATACATAGATGCAGGAAGTTGTTGTGCTCAAGTGCTTTGGATTAAAATCAGCTAATGGATTATGGTCTAGTGTTACACAAAATTCCAATTATGTGTAACAATACTAGTGCTATATCTATAGTGTCTAATCCATTTAATCATTCTAGAACAAAACACATTGATGTAAGGTACCATTTTATTAGAGAATATGCCACAAATGGTACCATTGAGCTCATTTTTGTTCCAACAGAAAAATAATTAGCTGACATTTTTACTAAACCTTTGGATGAGACAACTTTCACTAGACTTGTAGGTGAAATTGGGATGCTAAATTCTTTATCTTAAGGCAAGAACTCAGCTAATGTGTTGCAGCAAATTAATTTCCAGTAAATCAAAATTAATTTGATTTTATTAGAAATTAACTGAAATATGAATTATAAATATTTCAGGAATCTCTGCATATTTGTTTTTCAACATTCAAAATTCAGCTTGAAATTTTTCAAATTCTAATAAAACTGTCTAGATGTTAATTTACATGTTTAATATGTAAAATTAACACATGAAAAATCAAAGTGATCAAGAGTATATAGAGAACTGGGTTCTCGATAAGTCTAACTGAATTATCGACAAGTCATTTTAAGACTTCTCGAGTGAGTTCTCAATAAGTCAATTTACACTGACTTCTCGAGTGACTTCTCGATAAGCTTTATTATGACTTATTGATAAGTCATTGTTGAGTTCTCTATTAGTATTAACTTACAGAGTTCTCTACAAGTATAATTTCTAGACTTATAGATAACTCAGAACTAAAATAATTTAATCCAATAAATTATTTTGGTAAAATACTTTTGGCAAAATTATTATGATTTTACTTTGATTTATTCAAGTAAAAATTGGAATCAAATTTAGTCCATTTTTGGACAAACTGGGTATTTATTTGACATCTCGATAAGTTAATTTTTTAATTCTCTAATAGAGTAAACTAAAATGACTTCTCGATATATAATTCACTTTCAAAATTACTTCTCGATAAGTATATTCCAAACGTCTATTTTTGATTTCTCGATAAGTCATTTGCTTTTACTATAAATACCCAGACATCTCGATACATATACATACGTACACCTTCGAGAACTCTAAGTGACCTAGCTTTTTCAATCCAAAACTGATTTCTCTCTCATTTCAACTCCTTTCTCACTAATTTTTCTTACCCACTAAACTTCATACGCATAACAATGGCAACAAACAATATTATACCTTTCACCCCAAATGAGACTAACTTCCTTGCATTCTTAGATGCAAACCAAGCACCTGAAACTTCCAAATGTTTTGTCAAGTTCTTGTCTGAGACCTACTTTGTACGGGCTCTTACTGCTAATCTTGTGCTTTACCTGGATGTGTTAGGGGATTTTTGGAACAGCAGTAACAAGGACAATTGTGCATGAGAACCAGGCTGTATCAATTGTAATAAACTACACAATCAAGGGCCAACAGGTGGAGATCTTTGAGAATGATGTTAATATGGCATTAGGAATACCCACTGACAAGCTGGTGGAGGCTCCAACTCAGGATGAGCTGTATGAATTCATGGACTTCATCAATTATTCAGAGAAGATCAATCTGTCCAGCATGAATAAGAAGCACCTGAGGAGAGAATGGTCCTTCCTATTTGATTCAGTGATAAGGGCTTTCACTTGCAGGAAGTCAGGGTTTGACAACATATCTAGTGTTGTCTAGAAGCTGGTTTACTCAGTGGCTCACAACAAACAGCTCAATGTAGGACAGTACATACTGGAGGAATTGAGCACCAGGATAACAATGCCATTAGAGTCAAGAGGTAAGGAAGTTTTTCTTCCTAGATTCATTATGTCTGCTTTAAACAATAAAGTCAATGACATACATATGTCTAAAGGAGTAAATAGGTCATTAATTGGCAATTATAAGCAAGTGTCCAAAATTCTATTTGGATCACTTATTACTAAGAATAAGGTTCCAGTGGGTCTTAAGTTAACACCTTTCATGATTGAAAGATTTAAGACCTACCCTTATTCTATGCCAGACATTAGAACCAATACAAGCCAACCTAGTGCAACAATGGTTCCTGAGCCTGTGGAAGCACAAACACAGGAACACCCAAAGGAACCTACCCATGTTGAGCCTATTTTTTCACAACCATTAGCAGCTAGGAAACCAACCACTTCATCCTCTCAAAAGGGTGAAGTGAGTAAAAAGAAGAGAAAGGAGATAACTTTAACTGTTATGAATGAGAGTGGTGAGGAACATACAGAACCTGAGTCACCATTGGTCAAGAAGACAAAGAAGGCTAAGAAATCTGAGCTGACCACTCAAACCACCTCTGTTTCATCCCAAAAGGATACAGTTGTAAAAATGGGGACAACACAGACTCTAGATACATCCTCTCAATAGGGTGTGTCTATTGAAAAGAGCATTTTCCCCAATGCATCTTGTAAAGAGTCTGCACAACCAACACTTGATCAAATTCAAGTGTATGGTAGAAGAAATCAGGATGGCACACACAGTGAGAGGACATCTATTGAAGCTCCCTCATCCATTCAGGGGGAGTTTCCAACACTCACTACTGAACAACAACTCTTAATCTCACAAATTTCTTTTTCACATACAGCACTTGAATCCATTTCTCAAGTGCAAGCTCAATCAAGTGACTTGGTTTAAGAAACCTTGCTCACCACCCAGAAACCACAATTAGTTGGTGAGAGGCTACATGCTGGGATAAACCTTGATGACACCAACACAAATATGGGGAATTCATAAGTTTTTACTGAAGACCCCATGGATGTTACAAATGCACCTTCATGTGCAAATCAGCCTTCACGCGCTGTTAGGTTTGAGGGTAGTACTCCTGAGGGGGAGCTATCTAAATCCTCTCCAATTCAATTGGAGGTTCCTGTTCAAGGAACAACTCCCCTCAAAACCATAGCAGAAAGTGCATTAGAAGTTGATGCTAGGAGTACAATTTCCAATGAACCTGCTATGGGAGAGGCAAGTTTATCACATTCATGTGACAGTGCTTTGCAAGAAGCACACGGGTTTGAGACTGGTGCATAGGACAGTAACCCAATCAAATCCCCTCCAATTCAATTGGAGGTTCCCATAACTAGTGTGGGATAACAACTTGTCATAACCACCGTACCTATTGTGAGTCAAACTCTGAATTCTGTCACAGGTGGTTCTGATCCTTCTCACCAACCTTCAACCTCAACAACCATATCTCCTTTCAAACTACCTACAAGAAGTTGCACCTTCATCTAATCTTGAAAATTTTAGGGTTGATCAGCTAGCTGGACTTGCTCAGATCTCTCAACAACTCTTAACCTCAGAAATGTCTAACCAGGATTACCAAGCCATCATGCTCTCCTATCAAACAGATGTCCAAGAGCAACAAGACAAAATTGTTAATAAAGCTGAACGGGATGGCAACTGTGATGCATGGCAAAACAAGGACTATAATCTGGAGATGGAGGGTGTTTTAGCTAAATTCAGGGAAGACTATCTAACTATCATGGGTAGCAATGCTAAGGCCCTGACTCCTGTTGAGGTTTATGATGCAATCAATGAAGTTTCTAAGGCTCAACTCAAAGCTTTCCATCTCTTTGGAAAATCTCTAGAACTCAGATTGATTTCTCACGAAGACAGGCTGAGAAAATTGCTAAATGAGAAGATGGATGAGATTATACCTTCCCAGGTCAAGATCACCTCAAAGTTCCAACACTTTGCTGGCCAAATGAAAAGACTAGATTTGATCACTATGGAAAAAGATGTCAGAAATGTCAGACAATCTTTCATTGCTTTTCATGAGGTGATCTAACAACAAATCACAAATTCAAATGATACAAAGATCAAGATGGACCAGTTCTACCAAACTAGATATGAGCCTTCTGCATTGCTTATGGAGGGTATCAAGCAAGCTGTAATAGACACATTTGGACCTTCTACTTCCTAAAGCTCTCATCCACATGCCTCTACATCAACCAATCTTCAAATCCAAGCACTTCAAGGTCAAGTTTCCACTCTGTAAACTTCAAATGACCAGCTTACAACTCAAGTGCATGCTCTCACCACACTGGTGAAGAGTCAACAGGCTGACATATAAGCCTTGGTGGACTATCACAAGCAGTTACAATTGCAAAATTTGTTGCTTTGGGAGTCATCATGGGTAAGCTAAATATACCATTGTCTACACTTCCTGAAAATATGAGGCCTGAAATTCCTACTCTTTTTCATGCCTGCCAACAAGACTAAGGGGGATATAGAGGCTAGGCTATCAAGATCAAGATCATCTACTCAAAATGTCCAAGCTGCTGACAAGAGCATAATTCAAGAATTAGATATTGGTATGGAGAGGCTCATTAGAGCAGCTGAGGGACCAAGTCTGAGCAGGGAATTTGATGAATTATTCAAGGCTCTCAAGGCTTCTCTAATAATTTCTTCACCTACAAGAAAGCCTTGGACATGAAACTAAACTCATTAAGGGTGATCTTGGTAATAAAAGACAATTTTCAGGAGAAGAGGATTGTGGTTAACATAAATGACTAGGGGTAGACGGGTGTATGCAGGTGTCTCGCAACTATCTTATCTTTAAGAAGGCATCTGAGTTGGACATTTTGATAAGGAAAGACAGAATAGTGATTCATGAAGACACTCTCTTGCTAACTGAATTAAAACATGCTCAAGTGGCTGCTTTTCCAGAAGCATACCTACAACTAAGTAAGGGAGTGGCATACATTTGTCCTACCACCAAACACTTCAAACACTTTCAGATTCCCAAACAGTGTGTCAGGGCGAACAAAAAGCTTATCATGATTCTGGAAACTGAGTTGACGGCCAAGAAAAATAAAACTGTTGAGGATGAAGAAATGATTAAGTTGTTGAAGAGATATCTAAGAAATCCAGAAGCCAACTTGCCTAAAACTCAAAACAATAAGAATAACTTGGATGATGATGAGCAGACGAAAGATGATCAACAACCTTCTGGCTCAAATCCAAGTCAATCATCTAAGGTAGCTGGAAGCAATGATGAGAAGAAGAAGGATGATGAGAAGAAGAAAGGAAGTGAGAGGAGAAGCAAGAAGAGACAAGATGGCTCAGAACCACATTAACCAACCCTAAAAATCAAAATAACTCAAACTCAACCTTCAAATCCAACAAACTCCAACATTAAACCACCTCAAACCTCTAAGCCTAAATTCCTATACAGACAAACTGCTAACACCTTTCTAAAAATACCAATCTCCACAAGCCAAACATCTCTCAAGAAATCACAAACCTACCTTCTGTCAAGCTATCACAAAACTCATTTCAAGTCTGTTGGGAGAAAACCTAAGAAGGCTAAGCCTAATGAAAAAGTTGAAGTCACTGAAAGGGCCATCTAGAACTGTTTCAAGCAAAGTGACTTTCTACCTTTATATTGGTGCATATGAGATGAAGATTATTTCCAAAAACTAGCTGAAGAAATAGTTAAAGTATGGTTTGTAACTATAAGGGAAGTAAGAATCTGCTTTGAAGATGGGTCATTCACTTTTCTTGGAAGCAACTTAATGGACACTCTCTCTCCCACAGAAATTAAAAGAGTGATAAGCTTACTAAAGGATAAGGATACTGCTACAAGAGCATGGAGATCTGTGTTGACTGAATGGTTAATTGTAAGGGAGGAAAGAAGAGAAAGGAATAAAGCTGAATTAGAGGAGAAGAAGAGGAAGTATGATGAGGAGATTAAATTGTATATTAAAAGATCAGAAGAACTCAAGGCAAAAGGAATGAGCAGAATATCCAAGGATAGAAGATTTCTAAATGTAAAAGCTGGCTCATTTTCAAAGTTTAGAATTGAGATGTTAGATGGTTATCCAAAGCAAGACAGACTCAAGCTGGTGGAAGCTTTAACAGGGACACTAATCATAGAGGAACTTGAAATTCTTGTATATATAAAGGACCTCATTAGAGAAGAATCAAAAGTCCCAGTTTTTTTCTGATGTATATAACTGTTTAAACTCAAGAAATCACCTGATGTATAAATTAAGTACTTGAGTCAATTTTTATATCAGTCTTATTTTCCATTGTAGCTTGGGGTTAATCTTGTTAAAAGACATGAATTTTTGTTAAGAAGCCTTCTCACAAATTTGGGGAGATTGTTGTGTAAGACATGCCTGTACTATAACAAGACTAAGTCAAATTGACAACCCTAAGTAAGTTGTATTGTAATCTTAGTTTGCATTTTATATTTGTAACATTTAAAGTATGTAAAAATGTCAAAGAGCAGACTGAAGTCTTATTCTGTAAACATATCAAGCCTAAGAATTCTATCTGGAAGAAGATCTAGAAAATCATGCCTCAGAAGAAATATGAAGAAGCTTGGAGTTGAATAAATCTGTTTTGAGAAAAATGTTCCAAGTCAAGATCTTTACAAGTCACAGATTTAGTGTTATAGAGAAGTCATTCGAGAACTCCAGAATGACTTATGGAGAAGTTAGTAAAGTTACTAGAGAACTCAGAGATATCGACAAACCAAATTGAAGACATGAAAATTGGAGATATCGACAAGTCATTTCTTCACTAGAGAACTTAGAGATATCGACAAGTCAAATTTCACTAGAGAACTCAGAGATATCGCAAGTCAAATTTCATTAGAGAACTTAGAGACATCAACAAGTCAAATTTCACTAGAGAACTCTGAGATATCGACAAGTCAAATATCACTAGAGAACTATGAGATATCGACAAGTCAAAAATATCACTAGAGAACTCAAATTATCGATAAGTCAAAGTGAAGATATGAAGATAACAGATCTCGACAAGCCAAATTCTCTTATAGAGAACTCAGAGACTTCGAAAAGTCAAAACAACTGTAGAGTGATTAGAGATCTCGATAAGCCAATATACTTATCGAGATGTGAAGTTCTCCACATGCCAAACTGGAGATCTCGAGTTAAAACTCAAAGTACAAAATGCAGACCAGTTCAATATCCAAGATTATCAATCAACAAACAATCTAATCAAGTTGGATTGACAAGTCTACAAAAGTAGCTTGAAGAATGCAAGATCAAAGGCCAAGATTAACTGGAAAAGTAAAGTCACAGGCGTGCAAGATTAGCAAAGATACACTAAGTCAGAAATAGAAAGATTTGATTATCTAAAAATAGGGTTTAGTACATGCTAATGCATGCTGTGTAATAACCAGTGTTTACTGTTCTATAAAGTAAACACTGGATGCTTTGTTAGGTGTAACAGTTTAAACTAAAAAAATCTTGTATTCTCTCAAGGAAGAAGCTAAGCTCTTTATCAACAAAGAGCCTAGAAATTTTGTATCAAAACATTCTTAATTTTAATATAAAATTAAGTGAGTTTTGAAAGATCCGTGTTCACTGTTCTTACTTTTTAAATTTCAGTATGAACACATTTCACTATAAGATTTAATTTACTTTGTTCACCAACTTAAACACTTCAAGAAAAGCAGTAAAATACGAAAACACATTCACCCCATCGGTGTGTGATTCATTATCTAACATTTATCCGTTGAAAGCTAAAAGGGATTATTCGTCGAAAAACAAGGAACCACATCCGTCGATTGAAAAGAAACCAATTAGAAAAGCCAAGCTAGCTAAACTCAATGAGAAATATAGATCAGTTTTCAAGAACTTTGCAACAGGAGAATCAAGTCGAGTCAAGGAGAACAAGAGAGTTAATGTGGGGCATCTGTCAATGGAACAACTGAATGATAGATTGGAGAAAATTGTGGTCAAGGAAGACTCCAAAAAGAAAAACAACAGAATGGGAAAGTAGGAATTAACAAACATAACAACTACACACCTGATAAATATGCACCTAGAAAAATTTGTGTTAAGTGTGGTAGTGTTAATCATTTGTCTGTCAATTGCAAATCTGCTATGCTTGCACCCATATCTGCACCTCCCTCATTTCCTAGCATGCCCATAATGCCTATGAATGTTATGACTGCACAAAATTTGAATGCACAATTTTCTAATATTCTATTTCCACAAAATCCTTACTATGTTGCATTCAATATGCCCCAAATGCCCATACCGGAATAACATGTTTACACATAATATGTCTTTTCATGTTAACTAACACGTGCATGATAATTCTGCAATTATGAATGGTTTCCAAAGATCTACTCTGATCACTGAAGTTGAATCCCAATCACCCAAGTCAATTGAGAAAAATCCCAAGAAACCTAAAAACAAGGCTAACAAGGCAGGATCCAAAGAAACTTAGGTACCAAAATCCACTTGATTTGATTTTGATGTGTGCAGGGAAATAAAAAGAATCTTTTGTATCTGGACAGTGGTTGCTCAAGGCACATGACTGGAAATTCTACCCTGCTCACTGAGTTCAAGGAGAGATCTGGCCCAAGTATTACTTTTGGAGATGACATCAAAGGGTATACTGTGGGATATGGCTTTATTTTAAAAGAGAATGTCATCATTGAAGAACTTGCTCTAGTGGATGGACTCAAACAAAGTCTCTTGAGTGTCAGCCAACTATGTGACAAGGGAAACTCTGTAACTTTCAATTCAGAAGCATGTGTTGTTACAAACAAAAAGAACAAAGCGGTTCTCACAGGAGTGAGAAAAGGAAATGTGTACCTAGCTGACTTTAACTCATCTAATGAAAATTATGTCACTTGTCTTTTCAACAAAGCAAGAAAAGATGAAAGTTGGTTATGGCACAAGAATCTGTCTTATTTGAACTTCAAAACTTTGAATTAATTGGTCAGGAAAGACCTAGTAATAGGCATTCCTCAAGTTGAGTTCTCAAAGGATGGACTGTGTGATGCCTGTCAAAAGGGAAAGCAGATCAAAGCATCATTCAAGAAGAAGTTTAAGTCAACAATTAAAGAACTACTGCAACTATTGTACATGGACTTGTTTGGACCAGTCAATGTGTTGTCAATCTCAAAGAAAGATATTTCCTAGTGATTGTGGATGATTTCTCAAAGTTCACTTGGACATATTTCCTAAAATCTAAAGATGAAGCTAGTGAAATCATTGTCGATCATATAAGGCAAGTCAACAATCATCCTGATCTCAAGGTGAGAATTATTTGGAGTGACAATGGAACCGAGTTCAAGAATTCTGTAATGAGGTTGTTTTGTGAAGAAAATGGGATCATGCAGGAATTTTCAGCAATAGGAACTCCACAACAAAATGGAGTGGTGGAAAGAAAGAACATCTCTTATTAAAGTTGCAAGGACAATGCTTGAAGAATCAAAATTACCAACATATTTTTGGGAAGAAGTTGTAAATACTGCATGCTACACTTAGAATATTTCTTTGGTCAATCAAGCAAAGTAAATGACTTATTATCAATTGTTCAAGAATAGGAAGCCACCACTAAACTTTCTTCTTGTCTTTGGCTGAAAATGCTATATTCTAAGTAGTCAAACTGAGCAACATAGAAAGTTTGATGCCAAAGCAGATGAAGGTATTTTTGTTGGGTATGCAGTTGGAAAAGCATACAGAGGCTACAATCTAAGAACCGACATTATTATGGAATCTCTACATGTTGTGTTTGATAATAAGAAGATTGAAGGACTGCAAGATGAAGGTTTAAATAAAAGCTTCAAATTTGACAAAGTCGAGATGATCTGATGACAGTGATGATGAAAGTGATCAAGACATAATTGAAAGAGATGTGTCCTAAGTCCAATCAAGTATGAGGATTTAGGAATAACTTTTATGTAATCTGTTTTAATTTCATTGATATTAATAAAAGACTTTTTTTGTTTTTATTGCGGGCTCTATCTATTTTATGTGTTTAAATAAGATATACCATAGTTTAGAGTAAAGCTTTTTATGGATTGTGATGAGATCATAATAATGAGACCTAAAAGATGATAACTATAAACTTAAATAGTTCCTGGTCGTAGGATTACTAACTGGTAATTAATATTCTGCAAAGATCGGTACATACTATGCTTGCTTCATTATAAAGGCTGTCTGTTCTCATAGACATTTGTGTGGTGACACTAAAGCTAGTATGTAGGTGCTTATTATAGAATAAGTTCACTGAACATGACTCACACAGCTGAACAACTGATGGAGTTCACTCACGTGTCAGTAGTTTTCACATAGTGATAGTTGTACAAGTATCCTTAGACTTGAGGTCATCATAGTCATCTTGTGTACACTGAACTATGCTTTGGTTTAGTTCTTAGTCTCCAGGGACAATTATAAGGGCTCTACTGGGTATAGGAATTTGTACATGAAGATAGTGTATGATCAATAAAGGATCTACCCCTTCCAGTGAAGGAAGAGAATGTTCAATGCTGATCCACTTATGCTAGTTCAGGAATCTCTGGCCAGAGTGAATGAAATTAGAAATGAGTTTCTAATTGACATTAAATAGAACTAAGCATAGTGAATGGGAAAGCAAATGATTAAATAAGATAGGCTTGACACGAGTTCCATGCCTTATATTTAATCATGACATTGCAGGGTAGAAGGAATTAATTGTACTGTAACTATTCACTGAATGGGTTCTTGGTATTCTAAGCAGTGAATTCGTATTATCCGGATAATCGCGATATGCTGAGAAGTATCCCTCACGATGTAGAATAAATATGATTAATTAATTAATCATATTTAATGAATTAGAGAATTTATATAAATAATGATAAAATAGTTTTATTATTATTTATTTCTACTACCGGCTTAATATTGAACCTACAGGGTCACACCATAAAAGAGAATAATTTAATGGTGGAGGAATTAATTAATAATAGCTGGTAATTATTTATTTGTGAAATAAATAATTAATTAGCAAATTTAATAATTGATTAAATAAGATTTAAATAATTATAAATTAATTAAGAAAAGTTTTTAATATTTTAATTAAGAATTTAATTTTGGAAATTAAATCAAGTGAGAGAGTTATTTCTAAAGTGTTTAGAAAAGGATTAATAATTAAAAGGTGTTTTAATTATTAATTAATAGGTTAATAAAAATAAAGGGTTAATAATAATAATATTTTATGGGAAAATTTTCAGCTGAAAATTTTGCCTATAAATATACAATTATAAACCCTTATTTTGTCTTAACCTAAAAAAATTTCAAAACCCTAATTCTCTCCTCCTCCATTACATCGATTTCTTGGTGGATACCGGTGGAGTGCTTCACACTTGAGGAGCAGCTGCTAGGGACCTCCGCTCGTTGTTCTTGGATCGCTTTTAAAGGTTAAAAATGATCCCTCGATTTAATTCACAATCTGTTTGAGTATTATATGGATTTTATATCATGAAAATTGTTTTCCGATGCTTCCGTGATAGATAAAATCCTACAATGGTATCAGAGCATAGGTTGTATGCATATAGATCTGTGATAAAAATTTCAGAATTTATGTACTTGTATGAATTAATTATGATTTTTACAAGTTATATCATGGATTAATTATGACTGATTAGAAATTGTTTCTCATAATTATTTTAACTGTAGATCTGGGTTCTACAAGTGTTGTAGATCGTCTGGGTATTTTTTTCGTAATTAAATAAATATATATATATAATCTGTTAGTATATATATTTTCTTGCTGCTGTGCTTTTAAAGAGCACTGTTATCGTGGGGAAGCGTGGTGGCACATTGTTCGAAGTAAAGGCGGCGGCGGCGACTGTCAGAACAGGGGAGGACCACGCGTTTGGCATGCGCACATGGGGCTCACGCGCTGGTGTGTCACGCGCGGCGCGTGTCAGACACGCGCGGGTCAATGGTCAGCGCTGTGTTGACGTCATCAGATGACGTCAGCTCAGGGTTAGGGGTGCGTGAGGCGCGTGTGCGCGTGGGGGCGCGTAGAAGACAGTTAGACACACGCCTGACAGCGCGTGTGCACGTGGCGGCGCATGGATTTGCTTTTCGGGGTGCGTGAGGGTGTGTGGTTGGTCATAATGGGGCGTGCTTGGTGTCGTTGGATTCGTCTTTTCGAGACGCATGTAATGGTATATTATATTGTATTTTCTGAAATTGTTCGGACTATTTATAGCTAATGGAAGTGTTTTAAAGCATGTTTTTAACTGTTTTAATTACTTTTAAATGCCTCATGTGATACATAGAGATTTATAATGCTTAGACTAATACTACATGATTTAACATGCCTACCTTTACGTTTATTCATACTTATATTGTGATATATGCCTATGTTTACCATTGGATGATAGATTTAGGTGAACTTAAACCAATATAAGGTGTGCTCTAGAAAATCTAGAATAGGAATCGTTTCTTGCCTTAACAATAATATTATGAATACGATCATGAGATTCTTGTGTTTATGAAACACGTAATTGAATATGAATTTTCAATATTGAGAGAAAGGATGATTCTGTCAACAACAGATTTCTATTTGTAAGAAAGGGTTATTAAGTGACGCCTCTTGACAATGCTCCACCCGATCTGGGAATCATCTGATTATCGATTATTGATTTGAAATATTTAATTTAAAAGGAAGAATCTCTTTATAATATGATTATGATTGTAACATAATATAATCCCTCTAAAATTAAATAATATCAAGTAGTAATTGGCCAATGACACAACGGGCTTGTGTCGGTCACAGCCTTCCAGCATGATAGAAAGTGGTTCTTATTTTTAAATCATTGTCGTTTCGTGCTACAGCCGAGGGCTTTGATTTCGAAATAAGAAATACTTGTCTATTACATAGAGATGTGTACATTGAATTAGAATCTAAAGGTCGTTACGTGCTACAGCCGTGGACCGTTGGAGACTGATTCAATTGTACGAAATGTTGGGTTAGAATTGACTTAGAATATTAAGTTTGTCGTGCTACAGCCGTGACTCAATTATTCAAGAGGCTAAAGTTATATTATGGAATAACATAAGATGTAATTGATAAGAGTTGTCTGCCTATTGAACATCAGATGACGTTTCGTGCTACAGCCGAGGTTGTGTGATGGAATGTAGGATCCCTATTCCCACTAGCATTATGAATGCTTAATTTTCACTTAGGGGTTGTATAAATTAGATAAACAAGTGGGAGCACTTATGAATAAAGACCCTATTCATATAGTGTTTTGAAATGAAATTGAATATTTTCTAAGTGTTGTTATGTTTATCATTTACAGATTTACTATATTCGTTATGTCTTCTGCACTATCACTCCGGAGTATACTAGATGCTCACAAGTTGACTGGGCCTAATTTTGTTGACTGGCTTCGAAACTTGAGAATTGTTCTCAGGGTTGAGAAGCTGGAATATGTGATTGACTCACCTAAGCCTACTGAACCTGCTAGCGATGCACATAATGATGAACATGTTGTGTATCGTAAGTGGATAGATGATGCAAATGTTGCTCAATGCATCATGCTAGCTTCCATGAACATTGAGCTACAGAAGCAACATGAGCATATGGATGCTCACACTATCCTTATACATCTACAAGAGTTGTATGATGTGGCAGGGAGGCAGCTCGATATGAGATATCGAAGGAGCTGTTCGGTTGTAGGATGTATGAGGGATCATCTGTGAATGACCATGTACTTAAGATGATCAATTTGATTGAACGTCTTGGACAACTTGGTTTTGCCATGGATGGGGAGCTGATCCAAGACTTGGTCTTGCAATCACTTCCGAGTTCGTTCTCACAGTTCGATGTGAACTTTCACATGAATAAGATGGATGTCAGCCTGCCTGAACTCCACAATATGTTGAAGACTGCGGAATCGAATTTTCCCCCTAAGAAGAGTTCTGTTCTTCTAATTGGTAAAGGTTCCATCCTAAGAAAAGGAAGAAGAACCCTTCCAAGAAGAAAAGTAGGTGAGAAAAAGCCGGTTCCACCAAAAGCTGAAGACCCCAAGAGCAAAGTTATTTGCTTTCACTGTAACAAGGTGGGGCACTGGAAGAGAACTGCAAGGTTTACCCTGTAGAATTGAAGAAGAAGAAGGGTAGTGAGACTACGCTTCTGATTCAGGTATGTTCATGATCGAAGTTAATATGTCACTAGGTCAAATTTCTACTTGGGTATTAGATACGCCTGTGGTTCTCATATTTGCAATTCGTTGCAAGGACTAAAGGGAAGTAGGACTCTTGAAAAAGATGAGGCGATTCTACATATGGGCAATGGAACAAGGGTTGCGGCCATATCTGTAGGATCATTTAGTTTACATATGCCTACGGGCAAGACTATTATTTTGAATAATTGTTATTACGTTCCCTCTATTGTGAGAATATTGTTTTTATTCCTATGTTGGATCTGGATGTTTTTCATTTATTATTAAGAATAATGAATGTTCTATTCTTAGAGATAATGTTCTTTATGGACGTGGTATTTTAAATAATGGTCTGTATGTATGTGACGTAGAGCATAATTTACTTCAGATTGAACAAACTAATAAAAGAAAAAGGGATGATGAAAATCTCACTTTATTGTGGCACTGCAGACTTGGTCATATTAGTGAAAATAGACTGCGGATATTGCATAAGGAAGGGTTACTTGACCCCTTTGATTTTGAATCATATCCTACATGCGAGTCTTGTCTATTGGGTAAATGACCAAATATCCATTTAGTGGATGGAGAGAGGGCTGCAGATTTGCTAGGATTGGTACACACAGATGTATGGGGACCAATGTCTACGCAAGCCATGGGTGGATTTTTATACTTCATTACTTTCATAGATGATAGATCTAGATTCGGATATGTGTATTTGATGAAACACAAGTCTGAAGCCTTTGAAAAGTTCAAGAATATAAACATGAAGTGGAGAAACAACCAAACATAGTATTATAACTCTTCGATCAGATCGAGGTGGTGAATACTTGAATGGAGAGTTTAGATTATTTCAAAGAAAATGGTATAGTCTCCCAATGGACTCCTCCATATACTCCACAGTTGAATGGGGTATCTGAAGGAGAAATCGAACTTTGTTAGACATGGTTCGGTCCATGATGAGCTATGCGAATCTTCCAGTATTCCTGTGGGGTTATGCATTGGAAACCTCAGCATATTTACTGAATAAGGTGCCTTCCAAATCTGTTCCTCAAACTCCATATGAGATATGGAAAGAAAGGAAACCGAGTCTTAAACACGTTAAGATTTGGGGATGTCCAGCTTATGTCAAGAAAGTTGACCCAGATAAGCTGGAATCTCGATCTGTAAAATGTAATTTTGTGGGATATCCTAAAGAGACTTTAGGGTATTACTTTTACACCGATCATCGGGTGTTTGTCTCCAGACATGCTACCTTCTTGGAAAAATTTTATCCTTGAAGGAAACAGTGGAGCAAAATTGAACTTGATGAAGTTCAAGAAGCACAAACTACTACAGATCAAGTGGAAACACCTATTCAGACTGAACAACCTTCTGTGGAACAGCCCATTCGTAGAACAGGGAGAGTGTCTCGCCAACCTGAGAGGTATTATGGCCTTATCATTGAGAATGACAATGAGTTGTCAATCATTGATGATGACGACCCTGTGACCTATAATGAGGCTATGAGTAGTGTTGACTCAGAGAAATGGCATAGTGCCATGAAATCCGAAATGGAATCTATGTATACCAACCAAGTATGGACTCTGGTTGAGGCGCCTGAAGGTGTTAAACCTATTGGGTGCAAGTGGGTATACAAAAGAAAGATTGGAGCAGAGGGCCAAGTGGAGACCTATAAGGCCAGGCTAGTGGCAAAAGGATTTAAACAAAGGCAAGGAATTGAATTTGATGAAACTTTTTCGCCTGTAGCCCTGTTAAAATCAATTCAGATTTTGCTTGCGATTGCTGCTTACTACGACTATGAGATCCAGCAAATGGACGTGAAAACGGCCTTCCTTAATGGGGAACTGGAAGAGGAAGTATATATGACACAGCCAGAGGGTTTTCTTTCCAAAGGAAAAGAACACCTAGTGTGTAAGCTGCTGCGAACCATATATGGTTTAAGGCAAGCTTCTCGTAGATGGAACATCCGTTTTGATGAGACAATCAAAGAGTTTGGTTTTATCAAAAACATAGATGAACCATGTGTCTACAAGAAGTTAGTGGGAGCGCGGTAACATTTCTTGTATTGTATGTGGATGACATACTTCTTATAGGAAATGATATACCGATGCTGCAATCAGTCAAAGTATGGCTATCGAAGAACTTCACCATGAAGGACTTGGGAGAAGCATCCTACATTCTCGGTATGAAGATCTATAGAGATAGATCTAGAAGAATGATAGGTCTTACCCAGGGTACATACATCCAGAAAGTGCTTAAAAGATTTAGCATGGAAAACTCCAAAAGAGGTCTCATACCGATGAGCCAAGGAGTGTCCCTTTCCGGAAAGATGTCTCCTAAGACACCTGAGGGAGAGCGTATGAGTAAGATTCCTTATGCTTCAGCAATAGGATCTATCATGTACGCGATGTTGTGTACTAGGCCTGATGTTGCTTATTCAATTAGTGTGACGAGCAGATATCAGTCCAATCCAGGTGAAGACCACTGGAAAGCAGTGAAGAACATCCTTAAGTATTTGTGAAGGACTAAGGACATTTTTCTTATTTTTGGTGGTGAATCTGAGTTAAAATAGAGGGTTATACTGACTCTAGTTTTCAATCAGAAAGTGATGATAGCAAATCCATGTCAGGGTACGTGTTTACTCTGAATGGTGGTGCAATTAGTTGGAAGAGTTCCAAACAGTCTACAACGGCTGACTCCACAGCGGAAGCAGAATATATAGCTGCAAGTGAGGCTGCAAAAGAAGCCGCTTTGATGAGGAAATTTGTTTCTGAGTTGGGAGTTGTTCCTAGCATTGAAGAGCCTATTGTGTTGTATTGTGATAACAACGCAGCAATAGACAGCCAAGGAACCTAGGTCTCATAAAAATTTCAACATGTCCTGCGCGCTTTCATCTGATTAGGGAGATTGTTGAAAGAGGAGATGTCAACGTTGAGAGAGTTGACACACATAACAACATAGCAGACCCTTTAACAAGCCACTTTCTCAAAGTCATTTTGATCGTCATAAAACAAATGGTATTAGATACCAAAGTGATTGGCTTTAGTACAAGTGGGAGATTGAAAGAAATGTGTCCTAAGTCCAATCATGTATGAGGATTTAGGAATAACTTTTATGTAAT